>NC_141316.1:5632272-6069772 GCF_037954325.1 Fistularia commersonii | reverse complement strand
CCGAGCAGAAACGCACTTCACAAAAAACGTTTGTGTCTCTGCTGGTAAACTGACCATGGTTCCAATGTTCAGCTTCTCCTTGTTGAGGAATTTACCACATTTCCTGGTTTTAAATCATAATCAGACATCTGTAACAGTGTCCTCTTGTCTCTGTGACATGTTAGAATGAGCTCTTTGTCTGAAACAGCTCAGGGCACTTTTAGGATCCTGACGAGATAAGAGAAGACAAGCATCTTACTATTGAGGCCATGCAACCTTCCAACAGTAGTAAGACTATATTGTATACAAGTAAAACCAAAATAGCATTCAGTCTGGTTCCCAGTTAATTTTAACCTTTACTTATAGAATACTCATTGTCTTGACCGGGTTATTCATGTTTGAGGTCCGGTGATCCATGCGGACAATGAGCCTACCATAGTTGTAAAGCTTGGTCAAAATCAAGTAGAAAATAACAGAAATGTTGATTTTAAGTCTCAAAACCAAATATAAAGTACCGGTAAGCATGTTTTTAATGCACAATAGAGGTGAGGAAAGTACTTCCTGAAAATAAGTTATATTTCTTTGCTTTAAATTATTGTGAAGACTTGTAGGTTCAGTTGTATCTGGTTCATGCGAAGCTGAGGAAACAATTCAAACTGTGGTGAGAGGGATCACCCTGAGGCAGGACATGCATTTAATCCTTGCCTGTTCATTATATACTGATTTAATCAAGACAGCAGGCTAGATTATCTATACACTGCATTTCTACAGAACTGCGCTGCAATGTGCCGGCACCTCTGCTCTTCTAATCACACCAAAGCGGGGCAGGAGGATGAAGTGTATCAAGAATTAAGCTCCTGTTGAAAGAGGCCGAACATGACTGATTCACATCCTCTTGATAGGGGATCTTAGAATGTCTCTGATGTAAATTCTTTTGATATTTATTCCTGCCTCCACATGCGGTTTCTGACTTGTGCAGATGGACCACAGCTGTCAAGTACACGGCACTTCAAAATAGATTTAATGAGTCCAAATATGGATAAAAACAACCAATCTTAAATATTCGCATACGATCTTCCAATAAGCCAGATGTAAATATCAATAACTTAATCAAATGCTGCCAAGTGATGTAAATAAATGAGATCTGTGAATTTTTATTTTACAACCCATTGGCATTTCTGTAACACAGAAGAGATCATCTGGGTGAAAAATAACATACATGTAAATGTACACGAAACCGTACAATTAACATAGTGGGTCGGAGGAGAGTGGTTTACTTCATCTTCATCACATCAAATCAGTAAGTTCTTGGATAAAACTGACGATCCCCCCCCCCAAAAAAAAAAGATTATTTATTTTCCTGATCTGATATTTTAAATCTTCATGTTGTGATTTTGGAGGGAACAGTTGAATGAATTCTATCTAGAGGACCTGAAAGAAGAGGGTATTTTTAATTTTGCTGAGTAGCCACATTACTTGGAACTAAGTCACAGCTATATGCTTCCAGTTCTCTGTTAACCTGATTAACGGAAGCCACAAAAAAATCCCTTGTTACCATACTAAAATCACGAATGGATGGATGGATGGATAAAGAAATCAACGTTTAGCCTGTGCAGAAAGACAATAGTAGCAGAAAAAAATCAAATAAATATATAAACAACAGGAACTAAATCTGTTTGACCTTGTGAAGAGGGAGGGCAAATGAGGTTTAGCGTTGAAGGCTAAGAACAAGCGAGTGAGCTACTATGTTCATACACAGTATTTTAGCTTTACTTCCTTTCATGTTGTGGAAAAAGGTATGAAGAGATGCTGTATGACCTTGAATAACAGACGCAACGCTGCGGGACATTGTTTGAAAAAGGCTGCTAAACGCTTTCACATGGTTCAACAATCAATGTGATGCTCAGTGGACCTCACCACTTAGCTTTTCAGCATCGGCTTTCTCGTGTACCTGCACAACTGGCCGTTTCCCAGGTAACTGCCAGTGTGAAATAGAGGGACCGAATATCTGTATCATTGAGGCCGTGGTATCTCTACAGAGGTGCAAGCCACCGAAACTTCTTAACCTCCAGCAACCACTAAACGGGGTTAATGTGGACAAAGAACACGGGGGGCAGATTGGATGAACTTATTACTGCCATGCAACACAAACCGCAAAGAGCCAGGTGACTGACCTGCTGCTCAATCACCAGCAGAAATAAGCCGGCACAGTATTACGTCACCGCTTAGGTCAGAGCTTTGGGTGTCAGTGTCAGTGTGAGTGTGTGTGTGTGTGTGTGTGTGTGTGTGTGTGTGTGTGTGCGTGTATGTGTGTGTTTGTGTCCTGATCTCCAAAATGTTTATCACTGTTTATCACTGTTTGACGTTGAAACACATTTACGAAAATGCTATGCGGAGTGACGAGAGAAGATTTGTCGATAGACCTGGCTGCAGATATGTTGCTGTTGCTCCATCATCAACATTAAAATCGATTTAAAGAGGCATTCCAACGTATTACTTTAGTCCAAACTGCAGGTTAATGCCAATCATGGAACAATCTTGAACATTCGACATCCCCCTTCACAGTTCCCCCAGGATCCCCCCACTGTGTCCTCAATGCTGCAGCTCCTTCATCCTGTTGAGAGCTGAGCCAGCCTGGAACCATTCGATCTGGGTTTCGTTGAAGCTGTGGTTGAGTTCTAGGGTGTCTTCGGTGCCATCGCCGTGCTTGATGACTGCAGCCAGGGGCTTGGAGAAACAAAGGCAAGGGTCTCATTACAGATGGATCATCTTTTGCAAAAAGCACAGGGGCTCCGGTGAGACAACCATGTATTTCAGACTCACCTTCCCTGGAGTGAAGTCTTTTAGTCCTTTGATGGAGATTCTGTCGTCAGGGCGGATCTTATCATAGTCTGACGGGTCGGTGAAGGTCAGAGGCAGCAGACCCTGCTTCTTCAAATTTGTTTCTACGGACACAAGACATGATAAATGGGAACGTCGGCAAACCAGGCCAGGTGGAGGTGGCTACTTGAATACTGCGTACTTTTGCTTTACTTCAGAGTTTTCATTCCCAATACCTACTCAAGGGACCAGATTACTTTGACAATGTTGTAAAATAAAGCTGCAATAAAAATGCTCTTATTTTAGATTATATTAATCTAATATAAGAATAAGAATAAGAATAAGAACAACTTTATTAATCCCGAAGGAAATTGCAGTGCCAGAGTTACAGAATATAAAACAGTAATAAATAATAAAAGAAAGGCAGAATTAGAAATAAAAATAAACTATAAACTATAAAGTGTTTCAGTGAAACTATAAAGTGTCTTAGTTAGCAGTGATAAACCTATAAGTGTCTTAACATTATAATGCAGCAGTTATGGGATGAGATGAAATATTGCACAGTGTAGCTGTTATGAGATGAAATATTGCACAGACATACATATACATGTATAATACATATACATGTATTAGATTATGTATGTTAACAAAACATACATAATCAAATATTTGTAGCATAGGTTTTGAGTCTGCAGCCTGATCATTTTTGAGATTTCAATTCAGTCAGTATTTTTCAGTCGACAGTTCTTTCAAGGATCAGCGGGAACTACTTTTCTACTCTTTCAAACGTTGAGCAGTTGTGATAGTACCATGGATTCTGGCGAAGCTCTTTACGATAATGGCTCTTCCTCCGAGATGCCGGGGCTCCAGCGCCGCATGCTCTCTGCTGGAGCCCTCACCGTAGTTGTCATCACCAACAACAACCCAGGACATACCGTTGGCCTGTGGACCGAAGGCAGTTATGAGAATTCATAGCTGGATTTATGCCTTTCTGTCTCCATGTTGCATTAATTATTCCCTTGAGAAGATTTCCATAGTCTTTCTTTCCTTTTGTGCAACAAAAGTTCTGGTGTTTCAAGCACAGATTAGTCGATGTATTTATTTTCTGTCATGACTTTGTAGAAAAATAAACATCAAACTCTTGGGGTTCATTCAATTAATGACAGAAAATGTGGTGCACCAGAAGCCATCAGTCACTGACAGAAGAGGTCAGTGACATTTATCATCCGTTACTGTGGCTGCTCTCAGTGGAGGAGACATATTTGGCAGGAAGTTAACATTTTGTCCTCACATTTGTCAAACGTAAGGATGTGAGCAACTTTTACAATCGATGGCTGATCAACTGGGTCAGCGAAGCTTCATAACTGTGGCTATTGTGGGCTGTTCATTGTCTATAGTGGACCGTAGAGGGAGAACCGGTGAACCAGGGACAGGGTCGGTAAAGCCTCACTGATGCGTGTTGGGAATAAATCCTTGTTGGATCCAACAGAAGAGCTTTTGTATTTCAAATCACTGCAACACTGTATGTACAACCAGTTCAGATATAAAAGGTGTGAGAACACAGTTTGCTGTTATGAAGTGAACTCTAAAAATGATTTTAACTCCCAAAATAACATTTTCAACAACAAGGTAAGTATTTATGTTTCTGACAAACAAAATGTATGTTATCTGTCTTTAAGACTTATCGCTAATAAATGAGACTAAAGAATCTTAATTTGACTAAATAAAACTGAAATGCAATAGCTTTACTTTTACCATTCATGTTGTTTTGTTATGCGAAGGATCACTATTGAGTTAGCATCTTAAGAAGAGCTAATTTCTCTCTTTTAATGCTGATGTCTAAATCTGTGCAGTTATTACGGAAAGACATGCAGGCACGGAAAAATATTTGACATGTGTGCAAACTTTTAGAACAGCAGTTTGAAAAGTTTCAGTAACAACAGTTACAATTTCACTGTTACAGCTTGTCTCAGTAGCCCAGTGCCTAAACCAGACCCCTCGGCAGGCCTCACCTTGTAGTGGCGGGCCACATCGGGGACACCACCATAATCCCCCGAAATGAAGTCCTTCACCTTGTTGATGGCATCATTCTCACTATTGACTGCACCAATCAGCATGTTGTTGGATATGTTATCAAGGTGACCACGGAACTTCAGCCAAGGTCCAGCTGCACTGATGTGGTCTGTTGTGCACTTGCCCTTCACCTGTTGAGTAGCAAAATAAAGAAACAAAATAAAACTCAGTCTCTGTCACCGGTGGTAGCATCCAAGGACAAACAGAACATGTAATGAACTGACCTTGATGAGAACCAGCATGTCTTCTAGGTCATTTCCGCTCCATTTGTCGAAGGGCTCCAGCAGCTGCAGCCGGTTGCTCTCGGGGCTGACGTCCACCTTGAGGCCACTGCCGTCAGGAGGGGGGTACTGGTAGGTGTCCTGGCCCGGGTCAAAGTCTCTTGAGGGTAGTTCATCCCCATTTGGAGGCTCCAACTTAAATTTCTCTCCATTGGGTGCTACGAGGTAGTCTGTCTCAGGGTTGAAGTTTAGGGTACCAGCAATGGCCAGGGCAGTGACAATCTAAGAGGGTAGGGAAATGTGGAGGACATGTTGCTTCTTATCTCTCTCTATATATATATTTTTTTTTTTGAAAGCATCCAAATCAAATCCATTTCTGTTTACCTCAGGGGAGGTGACAAAGGCATGGGTTGCAGGGTTAGCGTCATTCCTTGCAGTGAAGTTTCTGTTGAAGGAGGTGACGATTGTGTTCTTCTCACCTTTTTTGACATCACGCCTGAAATCAAACACAGTGTATTGTAATGTTTTGCATTGTACGACTGAATAGGATTTTTGAACTTTATAAACAATAAATTATTCATGATGTTACTGACAATGGACTGACATGGATCATTGTATTGTTAAAATTATTTTGGATTTTTTTTCCCCAATTTGGTAACCACTTTTCAGCAAATATATGCTTTAAAAAGCAGTGCAAAGTGTATTTAACACTTTGCAATTGGCAGGTTAGATCAGCAATGCTGTAACAGATTTTCTCTAACAACCTGAGAGGAACCCAATTTTAACTACCGTATTTTCCGGACAATAAGCCACTCCTTTTTTCCACATGCTTTGAACACTGTGGCTTAAACAATGATGCAGCTAATTCATAGATTTTTTTGGGCTAATGAGCTTCATGCCGCCAAAACATTTAGCCTCGTCACATCAGACCAGTGAAATTCTGAGCCTGTTTAATTCTGACACTGAAAAAAACAACTTTAACGGTTTTAGTGCACAGGAGGAATATGAAGATAGAAATCAGCTGGAGTAGGACAAAGCGGGGATAGAAAATGGATGGACTTTTCCTTGTGTTATTTATGATTAATCTTTTTCATCAGCTGTGTTACAGGCACTGTACAAAAAAAGCATTTCCAGTACGTATTTGTGGATGTTACCAGTATGTATTTAATTACAAGTTAAAAAAATGTTTCTGTGTAACATTCTGTGTAAATATCCCATGTCACAACTTGGACACCTGGAGCTTATAGCCAAGTGCAGCCTATCTATTCACACATGTATTTATTTATACATGTGCAGCTTATATTCAGGTGCACTCAATAGTCTGGAAATTACGGTAGTCCACGAGACTCAGAAATTGTTTTTTTCCGCTCGGCAGACAGTGTTATTAGAAGGGGTTAATATTCCTGTCACTGGCATTTTACTGCGGCTGTTACCCTTAAAGGAGAGATTTTTTTACCTGTCCCACTGTCCAATGCAAGGTCCGCAAGCATTGGCCATGACAATACCGCCAACATCCCCCAGAATCTTTGACTACAAGGAGTCACAAACAGCCAGAGCTAAGTCACTGTGACAAATATTCAGAACTTCCTCATTTGTTTGAGCCAAAACACTCACGTATCCATCTCTTTCAATGGTGGCGCGAATCTGCTCAGAGCCAGGGGTAACAGTGAATTGAGCCTTGCATTTCAGACCTTTATCTAAGGCCTGCTTTGCCACAGATGCAGCACGGCCCATGTCCTCATAGCTTGAGTTGGTGCAGCTGCCGATCAGACCTGGAAGTGCGGAGGAGCCATGGCCACTTTCAGGTACATTGACAACACAAAACTCCACTGTATACAAAATGCACGTAACTAAATGTGAAAATTGAGCCACGTAGTGGATTCTTACCAACTTTGACCTCAAGTGGCCAGTCATTCTTCTTGGCCGTGTCACCGATATCAGACACTGGGTGAGCCAGGTCAGGGGTGAAGGGTCCATTGATGTGGGGCTTCAGCTGAAGAAAGGATAGAATGCACAAGAACCAAAATCAGTATTACACACCTTTAGGGCAGCTGTTGGCATTGATAGAGTACAGTTGAATTGGACGAGACATAAAGACACTTTTGTGGTTTTATTAGGGTGTTGTAGAATTTTACTATTAATATTCAAAAAGACAAATGTCTATCATGAATTTGGGTTTTATTTGTCATAAGTTACCAGTACCCTTTAAAAATCTGGTGATAAAGTTCAAAAAATGTGAAAAGATAGTTTAGAACCAATGAGAAACAAGTAAGCAGCTAAAATTACCAGAAAAATAGGAACTAAAATGTAGTTCAAAATCAGAGTGGAAACTGATGAATAATTTGGCAACCAAACACATGAATGAAAACACAAGATCAGCAAATCATAAACCAATGTTATTGTTGAGAGAAAACCAGAAAAATAAAGAAAATACCATGGGGGAAAAGAAAGACAGAAAGTACATCTAGATAAGCATGTGATCACCTTGAAATGAGCAGTTTAGGAATTATTTACACAATCAATGTCATGAAAAATATCAAAAATCACAGAGGGTCCCATTTTTACATTTCTTATTCTTGGCAAGTTCAATGTGTCACTAAAGCAAATACAATAATAATAATAATAATAATAAAAGATAATAAAGATTTCCAGCTGGACTCTCCCCTTGTTCTATTTCCTCTCTGTTGTACTGTTTTCAACTGTACAACTGAGACAAATGTGCCAAATGTTCATGTTGAAAAGAACGGACCTCGTCAAGGTTGAGCTCGATGAGCTGGTCGTACTCAGAGCCTTCATCTGGTACGAGCAGGTCAGAGTTCTCATCAGCCAGTGCAGCGATCTCTGAGAGGAAAGAAAATGTGGTGCATTCAAGGCAGACTGTAATCAAGACTGTTACTAGTTATTTTACCTAGCTTGAGACATGTTGGATGATGTGTCAGCGTGTATGAATAAATTTTAAAAAATGTCAAGTTGTGATTGTCTGTATTTTGATTTTTGATTCACAGAGCAAGGTGACAAAAACCTTAGTTTTGGGGTCCGTGAGTTGAGAGGCCTCTACATACCTCCACGCCCAGTCTTCTCCAGGTAGGTCTTCATGCGGTGGTTGTAGGGGAACACTGAAGTTGTGGCGCCTATCTCCGCTCCCATGTTGCAAATGGTGGCCATTCCTGTGCTCCCCCGTCCAAAAACAAGACAGACATTAGTGTCACACTTGGCACGGTGTTCCTTCTTTATAGGTCATAAAGATTTGACTTAAGCTGTAAGGCAAATTAAAATGATAAATGTTAAATTTGAGCTGAATCAGGTTGAGAAATTGTAATAACGCACCAGTACAGGAAATGGAGTCTACTCCTGGTCCATGGTACTCTACAATTGCTCCAGTTCCACCCTTCACGGTAAGTATACCAGCCACCTTCAATATGACGTCCTTAGGAGATGACCAGCCAGACAGCCTGCCAGTGAGCTTCACCCCAATCACCTAGAAGGAATGGGTTGGAAGGTTTGTTTATCTACACATTTCTGTCTATGTCCATGACAACCAATCTTAATTAAAAAAATGCCAGAACACCTGCTTGGTCTCAAACAACTTTTATAATCGTGAAAAAAGATTTCCAAACAATAAAGAAATGACAGTTAAGATACTTATGAGGGAGGGGAAATAAAACAACGCGTGCATTTCTGCTAACCTTTGGACACTTGAGCTCCCAGGCGATCCCTGCCATGACATCCACAGCATCCGCTCCCCCGACTCCAATGCAGATAGCACCAAGTCCACCACCATTGGGTGTGTGGGAGTCTGTGCCGATCAGCATCACGCCAGGGTAGGCGTAATTCTCCAGAATGATCTATTCAGATGAAAGAATATTAATGTCAGCATGCAGGTAATGTTTGCCTGCTAAAATTACATGACAACCAGCGATCAGTTCAGTCACAGTAATCTTACCTGATGGATGATTCCAGAGCCCGGTTTCCAGAAGCCAACTCCGTATTTTGCGCCTGCACTTGCCAGGAAGTTATAGACCTCCTGGTTGACTTCCTAGAATGCAACCCATAGCAACATTATGATTAACCAAGTCATTCCATCATCACCTAGATTGAGAGTAAGTATCATTCATGCAAACACACCTTGGCCCTGGCCAGATCCTTCACCCCGCCGACCTGAGCCTCGATCAAGTGGTCACAGTGGATGGTGGAGGGGACAGCCACCCTTGGAAGTCCGCTGCTGATGAACTGCAGCATTGCCATCTGCGCTGTGGCGTCCTGCATGGCAACGCGGTCAGGACGGAGACGCAGGTAAGTGCGACCACGATCGATCTCCTGGTTGTGCGCGTCATCGAGGTGACCGTACACAATCTTCTCGGACAAGGTGAGAGGCCGGTTGAGTCTGGCAAGAATCGTGAAAAAGTGTTATTTGTTAATGGGAAGCTACAACGTAACTCTCCAGCCCGCCCACTGAGTGAGCTTGTCCTGCAGATGTTGAAAACTCAATGATGAAAAGTGAAGGAAAGGGGTGAAAAAATACTGCAGCTGACGGAAAAGATGGAAAAACAAAGAAAGAAAATAAGGTTTTGGAGGTTCTAAAGGATAAAAATGACAAGCAGATCCTTCAAAAGGTGAACTTTTTCCTATCATGGTGCAGGGAAAACATACAGAAGACTCCTGCTGTGAACAGTGATGACACAGGGGTGCAAGAAAGCGCAAACACAAAAGATAAGGGGGTGCTGACCTCTTTCGCACAATGTCAATGTTGGAACGGAGATTCTCATAGTTGACGTAGGAGCTTGGCTCAAAGCGGCTCATAGACACATTGGCCTTGGCTCTGTAAGCAGCTGATACATGCAGGCGCCGTGCACCATGGCCCAGAGCCAGCTGGAGACAACAGCAGAAACACACATTTATGTTTGAATCACATATTACACGTATAGATTACAGTGCAGAGGCCAAATCCGGGAACGTTTTGATAGGAGAGGTGTTTCCCACATGAAGAGAACTACACTAGCCCTCACTGAGATAGACTTTCTGGTATTTTCTAGTATTTCTCTATTCTAAACGTTTTTGATGATTATAGAAAGGGTAGCGTGAGGTACTCAAAGGGGCCAAAATTGAAAAATTACTACAGCAGTTGAAGTCATTTTGTGTATCCAACTTTTTGGTAAACTAGTTTCAGACACCCCCCGGGTGAAGTGCCCCCTACTGACCGGCAATAACTATAAACAACTTGGGGTGAAATAGAGCTGGAAGATATAAATAAAAATTGTCAGACAATATTCAAGGGTCCACATGAGAAGACTTGATAAGACATGAAAAAGTGGGATATCAGTAGTTGCACACCATGATAATCAGAGGGCAGCCCTTGGATGAACAGTCTCATTATGAACATAGATTTTCTCAAGCTTCCCAGATAAGTTCTTCCAATAAATTGGTTAATTTATTGCAAATTGAGAAATGGGATTAGCAATGTGGTAAAATCTTGACTTAAAAATAAGTAGTATAAAAAAGTATAAGTATAGAAGTATAAAAAAAAATTATCAAAAAAGATTCTTATGGGATAATTTAAACAATCGACAGCATTACGCGACACAGCCATTGTGGGAAAAAGACTCCTGTCCTGACTTGTCACCACCAGACGTCATATCTTCTTCCCTGCAGAGGTCAGACTCCTCATCTGTTGCTCCTCCCCTTCCCTCCCACACTGGAAAGGTGACACTCCCACATCCCTTGCCCAGACTGACCTCTGATGGGCATATAAACATTAAGAAATATAGAAAGCTGCTTCACAAATGAATCTGACTATCCACTGCAGCCCATGTTATGCAATCTGTTCATGTTTGCATTGCTGCTGTCAGTCCTGCTCGTCTAGTTGTTGAGATTTGTTGAGTGCTGCACCAAGGGAACACTATTCCATCCCGACAGAAATCTGATATATGGAATGACCCCAAATAGAAAGCTCTTCAAGTCCAAGATGTTTTGCCTAAAAATTCACCAATCATGAAATTACACACTAGGTTGCCAGCAAGATCAAATCCCTGGGTCAAACTACTAAGCTGTCCTTGAGGAGGAAGCCATGAAAACACACACACTCCATAAAAGCAAATGTCAGGATAAGTTTAGGCCGGTACTACTTTGTGAGTGTTTCAGTGTGTGATTAAACAAAACTACAGAATAACCAGAAGATCTGCTTTAAAAAGATGATTAGCGGTTGAGAAAAATATCAGGTGGCGATGACCAACCGAGACCACAACAGTTGACATTTGCCGCCAAGGAGAAACAAGTTAAACATTACCCAGAATTAACACAGTAATAAAAAAAAAACCTAACGTAGCTTTAACATCAGTGGAAAACCACCATTTACCAGGCAATATTTTTTGTACTGTATCTTTGCTCCCATCTGCAATGCAGTGCCCAAGTAGCTGCGTACATAAATTTGCAATTCAGTGACATAAACTGTGTCTTTCCTGGGTTAAAAAAAAATCTTCACAACACTTAGTGTGTTGCTGTCAGCTCGTACCTCAGTGGAAACGGACAAAATTAAACTGGGCTCTATAACACACATTTCATAGATGATTTAGACACTCAGCACATTATCCGTTATCTCAATGAGACCCTGTTAGCTTAAGTAGACTAAACAAGTTATATAAGAATAGATTAAACACAAGATGTAATGGTTGAGAACGTTTTTGTTATTCCATGTCCTATGAAATATTCCCGATGTACTCATGCTCGCCTCTACGCCTGCTGGGAATTCTAACCTTGTGGTTAACCTTGTGATTTCACCCCACACACCACAGATTTATTGAGGAAATCTGTGTTACTGATAGACCAAAAAGCGTCTGGAATAGAATGTCTTAAACGCAAACATTTGACGGGTCGTGAAAAGCCACCGACAAGCCCGGCGTCGGGTGTGTGTGTGGCGGCGGACACGATGACCTGGGCGACGAGTGCCTGACAGTTTCCCCGCTTATTTCACCGCAAAAACACATCATATAGCCGAAATTAGACCGGATTCGGGTAGCGTAGAGTCGACGTGGTATCGACAAGCAAATGACATCCCTCGCCAAAGCGCAGACTTGATCGAATTTACTAATTTCGCGCATTACCTGAAGCCGGGCGACGGTGAGACAGTAGGTTGCCATTTTGTTCACTGACAAAGATGTGTCGGTAGATGGTGACGTCACACGGTTGTGCCGCGCCGTCTTACAGGTCCTTGAAGAGCAAAGTATTTCTAACTTAAAATATAATTCCATACCCAAAATATGTATTTTTATATGGAATATATCGATTTTAATATATTTCTATACATTTATGATAAACTATTTGTCGTTTGAAATACATTTCTGGACAAGAAATAAAATCAGAATTATTATTGAATTTTATGGGCCTGGAAAGACAATGGTATCCTAACGCTTACATTGATTTATAAATTACCGTAGAATTTTTTTTTTTCTTAATATATCAAGATATGACTCGTATTGGTCATGACTCTGAAGGAAAACTTCTATTGCAATTTAACTGTCGTGGTCGAAATCGCAGCACTTTTGTCTTGTTGCCTTCAGGAGCCGCTAGGTGGCAGTATTGCCAACAACGTTGTTCTCGGTTCAAAGGTAAAAGGTTAAGCTTGCATCGAGCGCTCGCTTAACGTTAGCCAACAATGGCTAAGCATCATCCAGACTTGATCTTTTGTAGAAAACAAGCCGGTGTGGGTATGTTATGATTTCAGCTTGTTTCTATAAAATACCACTCAATTACCTCTGTTTTTTATTGGTACCTCGTGTTTTCGTGCGGTAAATGTGACCTCCATGCGAATCGTGAAAGCATGGGTTTCAATTGAAAGTTTGCTAAGATGCTAGCATAGCAGAGGATATAAGTCAACGTCAGTATGCTGAGCTAAATGACTCGCCAAGAATATTCTCCATTCTTTAAATTTCACAGATTTCCTTGTTAACGCCAGGAAAAACTTTCTGGAGCACAAATTAGTCCCGCAAAATTAGTTTACTGATCGTTTTCCTTTCTATCCGCAGCTATCGGGAGACTCTGCGAGAAGTGTAAGTGTTGACATCAGCTTGTGTATTCATGTAATGGACGAGCAAATAGTCTTAAAAGTTCTAAATGTCTTTCAACTGATTATTTTCACATTTTGAGTGTCATCATGACATTCATCATATCTTTACTGCCAGAATATATTTGCTGGGACTCAATGCACTCAAACAAAGCAGACATGCATGTGTTTATTTTTTTTCATTTCCCACTTTTTAGGTGATGGCAAGTGTGTCATCTGTGATTCCTATGTGAGGCCATGCACGCTGGTGCGCATCTGCGACGAGTGCAACTATGGCTCCTATCAGGGACGCTGTGTGATCTGCGGAGGGCCTGGTGTTTCTGATGCCTACTACTGTAAGGAGTGTACCATCCAGGAGAAAGATGTGAGTTTCCTCTTCATCAAGTGCTTTATTCACCGGCTACATTCTATTTTCAATCATCAAAATGCCTAAATTGCTACTAAATCTTCCACATTTCTGTCAGTTCAATCAAAATTGGCAGGTGGTTGAGTGACGCTGGTTTTGTCAAAAGATCTCTGTACTGTTCCTCAAACCTGAACCAACATTTTGAGAATTTCTCCAGGGTGATATGAACTCTTGTAGGCCCCCTGCAGGAGAGGGATCAGCTATTATGTTTTAGTAAAAATATAACAAGGTTGTCCTTTTTCAGGGAACTTAACAGCACTTGAAATATTGAGTAATGAATGAGGACTCTTTCAAAGTTAACTTTAAGTCTTCTCTGGCCTTAACAGCGAGATGGCTGCCCGAAGATTGTTAACCTGGGCAGCTCAAAGACAGATCTGTTTTACGAACGGAAGAAATACGGCTTCAAGAAGAGGTGAAGACACAGCGGCTGCTCCTTTTTTAGTGTTTCAGCTTCAAGTTTCAAGAATCTTTTTGTGTTGTCAATAAAGTTCTTTGTATCTTTCCTCTGTGTGCCCATTGGAGTTGTTAAGGTCTGATATTTCATTAGATATCATTTGCACATGAGGCAAAACACGTGGACACAATATTGTGCCTTTTACAAGTAATTTAAGTACTTTCCATTTAGTTATTTTTTTTTTATTACTTCCCCTTGTTTCAGATGAGATGAGAACAACTTTATTTATCCCAAAGGAAATTGTCGTGCCTGAGTTTCAAGCAAAAACATAACAGTAATAGATAATAATAGGAAGGAGGGAGAATAAGAAAGACAATAAAATATAAATTGTCAAGGTTAAGGCTATTAAGTGTTTTAAGGTCTCAAAGATTTGAAGATTCCCTGCGGCTGGAGGAAGAGGAATCAAAAAGTCTGATAGCCTCAGGTAGGAAAGACCTCCTGTGGCATCCAGTGGAGCTCCTTGGTGGTATCAGTTTACGACTGACAGAGCTCTGATAGGATGTCAGTGTGGCATTCAGTTCTTATTCCTCAATAGGTGATCATAATTATTTTATTTTGCACAATAGACAAATGTACTTGAACAGTGAGTATGATGGGATACACATTTTTATCCTTAGTCCTGAGATGTGATAGCTTCTAGCAAGATTAACTGTTTAAATACTGTATACTAGTAGAAGAAGCAATGGCATTATCTAACACCATTTAAATTTCAAGGCAAAGTGGCCTTTACGTGGATATCAGCCTCAATGCACTACCTAAAGGGAAGAGCTCTGATGGGATATAGCTTTATGGGGGAAACACTATTACTCTCAACTACAGTAGAAGTCTGATAGCAGGAGAGAAATCAAGGTGTTCATCTAGGCTTTATTATTCATAATGTATTTACATTACACAAAACGTAACCACACTAAAGTTTTGACATTTTTGTTTTACAAAGGAAATACATACAGAACTATGAAGGTTAAAAACAACCTCAAAGTTATCAAGTTTACCTGTTCCAGAAAGAAGGCAGAATGGATTAAAAACGGTTAAACTCAGGAAGCCCATCAGTCCCATCACAAGATATTAAGTGACACTTCAATGTTCCCCCCCTTATAAATATTGTGTCCTGTACAGACTGAAATGCTCAAGGCGGTTAGATTAGTTGGATGCAGAGCATTAAAGGTATGAAATATTTTCCAGAGAATCCCTGTGGGCACACCTGGTAGTCCTGACATTTAGTTAAAAACTTAGGAAATATTGCCCACCTGAAGAAAATAATAGCAAGTATAAACAGAAAATAAGTGGTTTGAAAAAAATAAAATTACTCTCTGGACAAAACATTTGCGTGAATTGAAGCGTCTCTTCTGTACATGGCGCAAGTATTGTTTCTGGATGGAAGCACAACTGTTTGTAAACAAATAAAGAAAATAGGGACCAAAAAACAAACCGCACATTTCCCTTATTTGTCAAACTGTATGGAAAATAATTCCAGGCCAGACTGCATTGAAATGGCTGTAGATGTTGGGAGACAATAAATTTGAGGTGGTGTGGTCTTGATTGCTGATTTGTTGATAACTAAATCTTGATGTCTCAGAGAGAATCTCTAAAGACAGTAACAGACCTTAATGATGTGTGAAACCTCGTCTTCTATTCCTTCACTAGTTCCATTTGACTTCACAATCCTATTTTTGAGAACATGCAAACCAAACAGCTCCTCATCATTGGATAGTTTGTGGTGAAACTCAATCATCTGAATCACAACATCACATCGAGAGTATTAAATGTTAACGTAAAAGACATTTGTAACTTGATGGGAATATAATCCAGAAAGTGTTACTTCAGGCAGCAACTATTTACAGCTTTGATGGATTTTGAGTGACACGTTAGAAGTGTGATACATGTATGTGTTGAGTAACCACAGCAACCCGCAGAGGGTGCCCACCAATATGGTACAAAAATTAAAAAGTAAAATCCACATTTTGACTGAGTTTATGAGCTGTGTGCTGCTGGTAATGATTACTTTTACATAAAGAAAGTGCACATGGCCACTCGAATGCATTTTCAAGGCCATGGTCACTGTAATCCCCTGAAGAAAGCTTATTGGAAATGTCACAGTCACTATATATATATATTTTTTTTTTTTTTTTTCGTGGGCAAAGAAAAGCCCAGCTCTTTATATACTAAATTTGAAATCACAGGTTGCAGAATTCTTTGAAACATTGAAAGAGCTAAAAGCAACCTGTATAATTCTACAATACCATAATAATGTATATTATGTTTTAACTATTGCTACTTATGTTGCATCTATCTAAACTTGAAAAAAATGCTTCACATATATATATATATATATATATATATATATATATATAAAAGAAGAGAACAAAAACAGGCTCATCTAAATAAAATGTGAAGATGATCTCTTATGGCCAAAGGCATATTAAATGTGATGATTTCACAACATCACGGATGTTCTTAAGAAGCACTTGCACATCCTCTTCCCATCTTGCTCACATGGATGGTGACATGTATTCTTAGATATGGGGTCATTACGCACTGAATCTCACTCCCTCACACACACACACTCTCCTGCTCTTCGTCTTCATCATCTGTTCCATTCTAGAGCTTGATTTATTTATTCATTTGTTTAGAAAAAATAAATCAGTGTGGTCTATTGGTCTTCCAGCACCGCACTTGAAAGAGAAGAAAACAAAAATGAGTGATAAGGGGGCAGAGGGAGAGATTTTTCACACACACTTCTTGACAAACTAGTGGAAAACAATGCTTTTATGACTATAGCTAAGTCAGCCTGGTGAGATGGGCGGCGGGGGGGCGTGGAGGGAAAAAAAAAAAAATCAAATATTTCTGTTCAGCTATCAAAATTGCATGACGGATATCAGACAAGAGTAAAAAACAGTGCACTGTATAATCTTGATGCTCACACATCTCTGGTTGAATCCTTACATATTAAGCTCAAAAATGGCTTCATCTGATCCAATTTCACAGTCAGGTTTTTGTCTTTCCTGATCTAATTGGTTTCTTGTGGATTTTTTGAGGTGATGTCTGGTTGATCTTGTAAGACAAATAGTGTAAAACCTTATAATCGGAAGAAAAGCAAATAGACAGCGTTCCACTCATGGGTCAGAAATGTAATTGGTGTATCAAAATATCATACTTAAAAAAAAAAAAAGATATTGTTAAGAGTTTAACAGTATTCTGCCCAGTCCCATGGCTACATTGATCATCTTCCATCTGCTAAAATGTGGAGATTTCAAATGAAAAGCCTTACTGGTGACGGCTAAGGCTTTGTGGCAAACTTTATGGCTTTTCTGTAAATTTTAACAGCTGTTAACAGCTGTCATGGTGTGAGTGTTTCACTGCAGATATCTGCCAACTCTCCCTCTACTCTATTGCCTTCTGCGATATGATACCATGTTCATCTAAACATGACGAGTCCTGAAGATTTTGATACAATTAATTACATCGTTAACACCAAACTAAGCATGTGATTAACTCAGGGTGGATGTCTCCTCTGACAGAACACGGATGAACCTCACTGTACCAGTGTGAAATAATATATTCTCCCCTTTCCCCCCATGTTTAAACCCTGTCCACAACACAACAGCGGAGCATCACTATCACACACTGGATTGGTAACTTTCCACTACATTTGAAAACCTCTCATCTGTCGTGTAAAAAAAGTGACTGTTTCTGTGATTTCCTGTTCTACAGACGGCAATTTAAAAAGGTTCACAACAGATTCTGTTCCCTTACAGCTTTCCAAATTTGGCTTCATAGCGAACCACTGTGTTCTTGTAGCCGCCACACTCCTTGCGAAGGTCAGCAACCTCAGTGCGCAGTGCTGCGTTCTCACGCTCCAGGAAAGCTGCTCGGACAGTGATCTGGTTTTCCTTTAACCTGCGAGCGTCACGTGACCGTTTGGCAGCCAGATTGTTCTTCTTCCTCCTCTGCCAGTACTTCTCATCCTAAGGAAAGAGAGAGGAGAGAAGCAACAGGTTTGACAGGAGTCCAAGAACAAGTAGTAGGACTTTTGGAGCATTTCTTCCCTATTGCCAATAGCATTTTAAAATGTCACATCACACACATAACCAACTTTGATAAGTATGATATATAAACACGAAATATTAGTGGCAGAGGAGGTAGCGCAATCGTCTTTGGAACCGAACATTCCTGGTTTGATTCCCGGCTCCTCCTTGTCTGTATTAGTGTTGCTGAGCAAGACACTGAACCCCTAACTGCTCCCCTGGTGCTGGTGACCGGCAGCCTACTACTCATGGTTCATCCATGATGGGTTAATTGCAGAGAATGAATGTCCCCAAAAGAGATAAATAAAAGATAAATTGTTATTAAAAACAAATTTGAAATTGTGACGGCAGTTGAAAGTTTGTATTCTAGCCTTTATTTGTATAGATCTGCAGCAGGGTTTCCACCTTCTTTTTCGCGGGGTCTGGTGTGCTTTGCTTAAGCAGGCACCAAAAAGCCTTCGTTTAAAACGGACAGCAAATCTGTTACAGAGAGTCAAGTAGAAGGCTTAGACAATTTAAGATGAAATGTCTATTTGAAGGCTGATGGTCTCATGAGGTTTAACTCAGTATGATAACCAAATATCTGAAGTGACCCTGGGATGACGGCTTCACATAGTGTTCTTAACATGACCTTGACTAATGTGTCAACAGTCGGACAAACCTTATGAATGGGCACTGAAAATGGTCAAGAGCTAACTTATTCAATTAGACTGCATGTTTACCAAATACTTCTGCAGTTCAAAAGTGCAGAGATTCTTTATGGATGATTTCATTTTTAATTCTTGTGTCAACAGGACTTTCATTGTTGACATATGAACAGAGTGTTTAATGGAGCAGCATTCTGGTCCCTGCCTGACTGTAAACAAACAATGACTGAAAGGAAGGAACACATCCATTTTGGGGAAGCTTTCGAATGCTGAGTCATAAGAGCAGATCCATCGTGACATGGCTTTTTTATCCTATCCTGCAAGTCATGCACTCAAATGTGTCAACAGGCCTTGCGCTATTCTTGCCAGGAAAAACTGACTTAAAAATAAAACAAGCTCTTTCAACCTGGTAAATGAAGATGTCTTAGCCCTCTTCCTTAACTGCACTTTAGGTTAATATCACAATATTCAGAAAATCCACATCTTATTGATAATTATAACACTGGATTATGTACAATGGGTCATGGTGTCTGAATCATATCAAAAGTGCCTTTGGAGTGGTTTGACTTTTTTAGAGAGGGGACTGAAAACAGCTGCAGACGCACACCTTTTGCAGGCACTGAAAAAAGTAGGGTAGAAAACTTCAGGTCTGATATTCAGATTTGCTCTCTATTCTTTAAGTCTCCCAGTTGTGACTGCTTCCTAATTTCTATCAGATTCTCAAGGACTTGAGGACTCAAGGACACCAGTCAGTTTTTTTTCAGATTTGACAAATTAGTAGCAAAAGTAGTGGCTGACACTTTATCTGGTTACTTATATTGATATAAATGCAAGGTTTTGAATGGTGGACATGTATAGCTCTTTGATGTTCTTCGACCCTAAGAAAAAAGGAAACCATGTGTGTATCTCTTGACACTAGATCATCGCACCAATCAGGTTCTTCTCCTTCAGCATACCTTCTGTTCTTCGGGAACAAACACCTTCTTGGCCTTTTTGATCATGGGTTGTGGCTTGAGCTCTTCTTCGCTGAATTTGTGCTTGCGTGGATCAAAGAGTTCGCCCCCCGGCACGCTTGACAGGACCAGGTCAGTGGGGTCAGGCTCATAGTTTACTTCGACCAAGATTTCATCTGGGTCAGCTTCCTCAGGGCTTGCTTTGTCCTTCTCGGTGGTCACTTCTGAGCAGAGCAGGAAGAGAAAATGTTATGCCCCTGCAAGTAAAATTGACACATGTGGCACTGACAGCACCTACTTTAAAAATAAATAAATAATAATTTTTAAACAACTTTTCCTCGGCTATTACTGGTTTTAAATCCATGTCGGGTTGAGTCGGACTCTGAAGGAAATAAAAAC
Organism: Fistularia commersonii; assembly: GCF_037954325.1. Classification (NCBI taxonomy): domain Eukaryota; kingdom Metazoa; phylum Chordata; class Actinopteri; order Syngnathiformes; family Fistulariidae; genus Fistularia; species Fistularia commersonii. Next base: position 6,049,739 of record NC_141316.1, on the reverse strand, counting down.
AGAAAATGTATTTCTGGTGTCCTGCAGTAGCAGGCTACATTGCCGTCATGACAACAGTTTCAATATCTGGATGAAAGCCTGTAATGAAGCCAGCAAAATACAATCAATTAACAATACACCATTTGTGAATAGCAGCTTTTTTTTGTATAGACACAAAAGGTAGACTCTGGAGGGAATATCAACAAACCTGTCCAGCCTGGGACTATTGCACAATCACTCACCTGCAGTAACATCACAAGTGATTTCAGTCTCGCTGCTTGTGATTATCACCACTTCCTCGCCACTCTTGTCTAACTCCTGGATGGGCAGCAAGGCCACTGGGGGCACCTCTGTAATGGCACAGGTGAGGGTCTTTGGATCCTCCGTTTTCACTACAGCGGCGTCCTCTGCATTACTCTTCATGGAGTCTTCACTGGGAGCGGTGGGGATGCCATTCTCCATGAGAAACTCTTCTAAGTCCATGTACTCCAGATGAAAGTTCTCCCCATCATAGGGAATGGTCTTGTCCCAGATAGCAGGGGTGAGGGCTGCTGAGGGCCCCATATCTCCAACGCCTCCAACAAGGTTGACATCATCATCCAGACACAGCTTTGCTTTGTCAGCGTCTAAGGTATGGGATAGATGCATAATCAAGATAGATTTAGACCATTTGGAGGACAGTGTGCCCTTTCACGTACTCTTTTAGGCATTTATCAACAGTAGAGATCCAAGTAATGGCTGACACTCATCTAATGTTCTAGAGCAAGGTAGATGTTGCAGATACCATCCATGAATCATTTAGTTATCTCCTTTAAGACCCAGATATGCCATTCAATGATGAAAAAAATGTTAGCTATTGTACATTTTTTGCTTTTATACATGTCACCTTTATAGGAATAAGTCAACATTGCCCACCATGACTCAATATTCAAAATTTTATTTATGATATATCATCAGTCTGAAAACATGTTTCGCTGTACAATCATCTCCTTTTGGCTTTTCCCTTCAGGGGTTGCCACAGCGAATCAATCTTATCCATCTAACCCAAGTCTCTGTATCCTCCCATCCCACTATGTTCATAAATCTTCTCTTTGGTCTCCCTGAGACTTTTCCCTGTACAATGATATTCTGATTTTGCCTAAGATAGCAAGCTAAAAAAACAACACTGCAAATACACATATTATTGCAATAAGATGTAAACAGTATAGAGAAATGTAATCGGTATTAACAGGATGAAATATTGCAGCACATATTGTGATATTTATCTAAACAAAGAAGCACTGATTGCCACGTAATGACATTTCAATGGTCACATTACTATTAGTTCCACATCTTCAGGTTTTGAGACCACACTTTTACCCATGACAATATAACTGGCAGGACACACTTAAACTGACCCACTTTAGCAGAGGGATTTCTTAATTTCCCCAAGGTTTAGATTTACTCAAACATTTTCACAAACAGTCCCTGCACAGCAACAAATATAAAAGAGGAAAGAAAAAAAAAACACCCCTGTCCCCTGTCAAACCAGCATGCGGCAAAGTAGTCAGTATGATCACTATTCATGGTATGTTGTGCTAGTTAAATACTAAATGCTGCTCTTCTGCTCACTGACTAGCTCCAAACAAACTTCACAAGGCGACCTTTATATGGGAGCCTTTCATTTCTTACGCCATTGAGTCTAGTATGTTTTTTTTTCAACATTTCGTAAACATGTAGAAGAAATAGAACAAAAACATTAAGATGGCAAGTGCTTCAAAAATAGCCGACTCAGTCCAGACACAGGGCGGAATTATTTGCTGACCTGAAAAGGCGATCAGAGGTGGCATTTTAACTCCCAGTGATAAAAACAAAAACAACAAGCTGGACAAAAATAAAACACAAAGTCGGTTGAAACGTGAAAAATCGGAGTTTTTATTGCTTTTGATTTGAGCCTTGGTTTTGGACTAGTCTCGTGGAAGTGAAAGGCTCAGTGTGACGAGGCGCGTCCCCGGCCAGAATCGCTACTCCGTGAGAGCCGCACCAACGTGATCGTCACAACTCGCTCTTACCAGTCTTATCGCAGAGCCCTAAATTTAATGAGTTTTTTATAGTATCATCCGGTATTTCCTGGCTATATGTGTTCTGACTCGACGGCCTTACCGTCGTCGCCGTCCAGTATGTTCGGCGGAGGCATTTCCATGACTTTCTTCAGAACGATCGGGAACGAGCAGGGGGGCCCGCTGGACGCTTCCAGCGTCGAGACCTTCGGCTCTTCGGACATTTTTCCTGTCGTTTTATAGATCAGCCCGGGTGGAAATCAAGAACACTTTGTACCCCAGCGCCAAGCTTTGTTTTCGGTCTGCGACGATAGCTTTCCGATCGCTTTCAGACTCCTTTTAACCCGCGTGTGAAAGCAAACGTCGAGAAGCTTTGGTCCACTTCGAAAATACCCCGGTGAGAAAAGGTCTGTTGATCGAACAACTGCACCTCCTGCCCCGCGCTCATTGGCAGGATGGTCCCGGGGGCGGGGCATCCGACGACGAGCCAATAAACGCTTCCATTTCCGCTAGCTGAGCTATCATTGGTTGACCGAGTTATATATGTTGTTCTGAATAAATTAACGTAACTCGAGTTCAGTACCGTCTTTCCGCCTCGATCATCACGTTTTGACCTCATTTTTTAAATTTATTTCAAGGTAAGTTCTTCAGAGTGTTGTTTTTAAATTTTCCATTAAATAAAAAAAAAACAACGATAAAACTTTAAAGTTTCAGACTTCACAATTTAATCCTGTTATCGTAAAGAAAGTGCATCAAATCACAAACTATTAAATACATGATCCCGATCGATTTCACCTCGATCGGATCCCTCCCGCCTAAACAATGCACTGATCATGCATGGCGCACACATGTTTGTGTAGGAACCAGAAATCACGTGCAGGAGCACGTGTACGCGGCCCGCAACGATGCCGTGCACGTCGGGCGCCTGCGGGGAAGGCGGCGCTGCAGAACCGAGAAGCAACTGGTGGAATCGAGGCGACGCCCTCGGGTTTATGTTACAGTCGTTAAGGACGCACTGCAGGGCCCAGTGGACGTCCCAAGGGCGTGCATACATGTGTGTATATCTCAACAACAGCTTACCTCACTGACATTATGACCAAATGGTAAGTAACAGCATAGGCGGAAACTTACTATAGATAGGTAGCAAGATCATTCATTAAATTTACTTTTGAAAAAGGGGTATAGGCTACAAGTAAACAACAGAGTAACAGGCCAAAAACAGCAAGTCATTGAACACCGAAAAAAAAAAAACACTAACAACCAAACATTCAATTTACTTGTCGCAAAGCAAAATATCTGCGCGATTGACTCTTTACAAAAACAGTTTGAAAAAAAATTAAATTGATCAAAAAAAAAAATGATAGGGAGAGTGTGCAGGTGGCGTAAAAAAAGGTTACAATCCTAAATAGTGTCATACTATGTCATATGATATGCATGTATGTATGTGAGATGAGGACAGGGAAAAAACATTGTTAAGTCTGTGATGTCATATGAAGGTAAACCACAGATATGTCTTTCAATATTGGTAAACAATAGTTACATTTATTTGTACAATGTAGATGTTTCAAACCTGCTCCAAATTTTATGGTATTTTGATATTACTTGTGCCAGCTTGAGAAAATTGAAAAAAATGAGGGGAACCTGAACTCTTTGTGCCAAACAAACCATCTTGTATATTTATTTTAATGTTATTTCTATTTATTCTTCACTGAGCCATATAACCTGGGTATACACTTGACACTTGTGTGGAAATCTACAATTTGGCATCGTATAGTGCATCCAGCACTGAGGATACTATAGTCAAAACATATATTTCCATAACAAACCAGGACGTGCAGGCAGTTGATAAGCAACTTCAAAAGCCTGGTCGATAATTCCTCCAACGCGTCCCTATTTCGGGTGAAGTGCTGACATCTATATGAACATGGGCATGTGGCCAGTGTAAATAAAGATGCCAGAGATGGGATAGGGCAGGCTAATACTCACGTGTTGTTTGGATGTGACAAAGAATCGCAACATAATGACTTAAAGGTCATCTCCAAACGCAGGGATCAGCAACCTTCACCACTCAAAGAGCAGTTTGGACCTGTTTCCCCTCAGTAAAGAAAACACCGGGAGCCATACAACTCTTTTGAAATTTAAAATGAATTAACACGGCATAGAACGTGCCTTTTTTCCCTTTATGCTCGGTATAAACAAAATGTGTTGCATTTTTTTTTAAATCAATGAACAGCTGCAGAGAAAACACAATGTAATTTCTGCATGCAACAAAATATTTTGAACTCTGAAAAAAAAAGTGTTGATGGTAAGCAAAATACTCAATGTCTATTTGAGTCCTTCTTGTATTAATGAAATAAAAAAGCTGACCTTAAATTATCAACCAGCTGCAAACCAAAAATGCCTCCCTCCTCTCTGTGTGCTGTCACCCTTTTATTACCGCATAAAGTCACTTATTAAGAGAGACAAAAATATGTTAAACACATTTCATTAAGATGTTACAAGATCGCTGAAAATTACATTTTAAAAATGAAATAACTAAAATAAAATACATTTTAAATGAATAACCATGATTATCTTCAAAAGTAACAGTCAGACGCACGTTGGCGACCCCTAACCTAAGGCAATGTAAAAATGTGTACAGGAGTTTGGTGAAGGTTGTTTGATTTATACACGGCATCACCTGTAGGTGCTGTTACAATCTAGGATCATACATCTCATAATTCATATGTGGGGATTAATCCAATGATCATAACAAAGCTAGACTTTGACAGCAAAGCAACCCCTTCAAGATGACATTTTTTGTTGGGTGAGCAGAGAAATCTGGATCAAATTGTTAAGTCTCTTAATTTAGTTTTGTGAGTCACGTCTCATATCTATAGCAACTGGACTATAAAGGAAAAGACAGGAATACCAATAGATCTATAAAAAAAAAAATATATCGCTATATAGGTACAGATGTAAAAAAAAAAAAGAATTATATTCAGGTAACAAAATCCACATATCAGACAAAATCAAAAGTAATTTGTCCCAAGGATTAATAGAGGTAATTCAATATCACTTTTATAGAATTTAAACCATGATTTTAAGGTCTTGCTGATTTTTTTAAAAGTAATTTTTTAATTTAAAAGGTAATCTTTTGTTGATTTTTTTTCCCCGAACTTATGAGAGGCATTTCACATAAAAAAAAGAGTGAAATTAAGAATTTCTATTTTCATGCCAATCGAGGAAATAAAAATCTAAGTAATTTCCACTTTGCTGATTGTGTTTGAAGTAACCAAAAAGGCATCAGAACACAAACTCAGAATGCAGTTCAGAATCACACCTCTTCACAGAACAATTCTCTCAGTGTGTGTGTGCACCCGTCCCTGCCCATAGGTTAACACAACCCCCTTCAATAAATACCACAGTTACAAATTGGAGCACATTCTTATTGGATGCGTTCCCTGACCCCAAACAGGGTCTCTGTGTTTGTGTGTGCCATGTGCCACAGTGACACGTGCTATTCCCTCAGAGATTGCACTTCCGCCAGCGATCCAATGTTGTTTTGGATCTAATTACTGAAGTTAAAAGCAAGGGGACCTCAAAATAAAAAGGGACTGACTCATTAATAACCCAAGATTAGGGAGCAGTGACAAGTTTGCTCCCTCACTGTCAGTGTATAGCGCGTGAGATGCAATTCACGGATCTTCAGTCACAAATCAGATTTAAGAGCAATTGAGATAATTTAACAACACATACAGATGAGTTAGTGATTACACTATCTTGTTAAAATGAGACGGGCAACCATCCTTCCTGTGAAATGAGATTACTGGACTGTAATCCAGAAGACTCCTATAATTCAGACCGCAATAGGGCAGCAGACAGAGCCATCTAGTGATCTAATTACAAAGCTACAGCAGATGTTCACGTACACGCGCACACATGCACATTTGTGATAAAAAGCAAGCCACAAAGACTGGGTATTTATCTGCACAGCGGTGCTCTTGGGGTCAAGCTTACAAAGTATATTTCAATAAGCAGTGTATCTGAGTTTGAATCAAATACACTTCTACAGCACTTGATGTTTTGCTGTCAGTCAACGGAAACTATATTTCAGATTACATTTGTCATTCCCCTCTTTGTAATTGAAAAACCATAAATGATGAAATGCAATTAAATGCATTAAAGTGTTTCGGATGCAGTGAAAGTTGCAAACATTCTCTTTGAAGGTCGTATGCGGTCGTAAGCATTGTTGTACCCCGCTTGTTGCCAGTTTTAGCGTGTTTATATTGGTGTATTATTGAATTTTCCAACTTAAAATATTCTGATATATATAGCTACATATATATATTTATATCGCTGCTTCTGAATTATAAAACTACCTCGACCGCTTTCTGCTGTGTGAATTGAAATTTCCCAACAGTGGGATGATAACAGATACACTTTATTTCTTTGACTTTCTAAGCCTAATTGAAAAAGGTCACACATAAAAAGGTAAAGAAAAGCTTTTTCTGGGTAAAAGGTTCACACTGTGATGACCTGCTTGCAGATTAAACTAGCCTCTGCACTATGTAGTGCAAATGATTGATTGTTTTTGCCAAAACAGAAAAATGTAACTACTTAATCAACTTTAGGCATTATCGTCTGACATAAAACTGCATTGTCTCTAATCTCGTACTATTCTGCTTACTTTACTCAAGCTTGGTTTTGAATGCATGACTTTAACCTTTACTACCTACATAGTATGCTATTGGCATTCTGCCACCGCAGGGAGGACTTTTGCAGAAGCAAAACCTGCTTTTCTTTTCTCCCCAGTTTGCAATTATCATTGCAATGACACTTCGTTCAACTAATAAACAAGCCTTACCTCAGGGGACATCCCCCTTTCACCCCAGGTATTATGTCACACTATCTTTATGATCCTGCAGACTGCGGCCACGTCACGTTGTGCAGAACGTTATGTTTGACATGCAATACACAACATATGCATTAGAAATATATTATATTCCCCAGTGACTGTGGCCTGAAGCAGCCTTGTGACCCTTGGATTCAAAGTGAGTTAAGAAAGCTGATCCTTGTGGCCGTCAGCTGATTTTAGTTCCTGCCAGCTCAGCTGACCAGGGTTATACAACACGTGTTTTAACGTGGAAAAAAGGTGTAGAACCACTGAATCCAAACGTGGAGGGGGGGGGGTGCAAATATCCAACGGGCTGTTAAGACTTTGACCAAACAATAAACTTACCTTCGAAATTTGGAAGAGTAAAAGGATGCTCCAGGAGAGCCTTGAAAATCTCCGGCATGTCTGTACTCATGTTTCTCTCCGTCGTTGACTTTGAAAGCGGAAAAACAGGTGGATGTTCGAGGCTCGGAACAGTTTGCAGGTGAAAGGCGAGGTGAAGAGTCTTTGCAGACGTTCCGGAGGTTTCCGGTGGTCTGACACCCTTCTAAACCGTAAAAAAAAGAGCGTCTAAAAAAGTTTGCGGTGAAGTTACTTAACGACGGCCGCCCTCTCCTCGGCGCTACGCCCCGGGCCAACCGGTTACACACGTTTGTCTTGCGTTCACGGAAAGAACGCTGATTGGTTACCGAGTCTGTCCATCTCAGCGTCGACAGCCAATCACGAAGCGGAGCTGAGGTTACCTAAGGAGAGAAAATGCGGAGCCGCTGAAGGGAACGATTACGCAAGAAATAATTACAATGCATAGTTATCACCAGTCCAAGTGTAAAGAGTTAATTATTGGGTAGCTAATTAAATTCTTTACTTATTAAATTCTTCTTTTTTTTTGGCTTGTGGGGAGGGGCCAGAAAAACGTGAGATTGCATTTGCACGTGCAGTTTGTTTGTCACACTATTTTAGACACGTGATTAAAACGCGCTCAAAGCCAAGCAGGCTCCAGAGGTGAAGTTACTCTCCAGAGTAGCAAGATATCCAAAATAATGAGTGTTTTATAACGCTCTCATTGTTGAATGGTTCGACAGAAAACTTCATTTACACATTCATTTCAGACAAAAAAAATCTACTCCTCCATGCAGGTTAATGCTATATATTTTCTTAATGGAAAAAGCATATCCTTGCATTAAGAAGGCACCTGTCACTTCTCTCACAAAATTCCACAGCATGAATGTGAAAACATGTACCTGACTAAATGAGTTGGGGGGTTTCCAATTTGCATGCCGTGCCTATTGACCACTAAGCGCTGGAATAGAATCGGCTTCCGTCCAATCGAGATGTCAATAAATCAAGCTCACAAGTCCGACTGTAAAACAAGACTGTCAGTCAGCCCACAGGAAACATGCATGTTTACACGAGCATGTTGAAACATCTCCTGATTTTAAATGAATTGTTCTCCTCTGACGCTCAAATATCAACTCAAAAGGACAAGGAGAAAAGCACATTTCACCTCGGTGACATCTGCTCAAGCATTCTGTCTGAGCCAACAACACACTTTTAAGACCTGGATAAAGTCCGATGAGCAGTTTCCAGGCATTTTGTTTTTTTTCTCCAAGTTTGCTACCGTTTTTTTCACTTGATCTGACAGATGTGAAATTCCAGGAGGGTTTTATGGAATACAAAATCTTCACCTGACTTTCTCTTGGGATTCAGTCAGTAGACTGAAGTATCAAGACCAAGAATTTCAACAAGAAAAACTCATCTTCAGAAGAAAGAATAAAATCAAACACTTTCTTGATTTTCTTTTAAACAGTCTGTTTATTAAATGCTTTGAAGAGATTTGGTCCATTTAAGTAATTATGAACGTCCAACCAGGGAGGAGAGAGGATAAAACAAAGTCGGTAAGATAAAACATAAAACAACAAAATGTAAAAATACAGTACAAAAAGAGGCCTTGTTTTTTCCACTTCATACAACCCTGGTTCATCATCGCAGTTGCTGAAAATAATTCAAATAATCCATAACTTCTAACTGACTTAAAAATCGACTCTTAGAGGATTTCAACGTGAATGTGAGAGTGTGTGTTGCTGGCGATTTAAATGACAGATCGTTGGTTCAAGGAGGACGCTCATGTGCCTGTTGGCTCAGAACTCAGAATGAACCATTAAACCGCAGTTGGGAGCTATTTTGCTGAAAGATAAAATATATTCGAGCGTGGTCTCATCAATTGATGGTTTTTAATCCATTGGTGGTCTGACACACACAGTGCCAACAGGTATTATGTGAAAATAACAGAGCCCGCTTATGCTCAAGATACTTCAAAGCTCTATGTCTGCATCATGAGGAGCACAGCAGGCACTAGAAGACTCTGCTCCAGTGTATCTTTATAGCCCAAAACTGAATACTTCTAATTCAGGCGGCCAGTTTCGGCAGCCGAATTTACATCCCACACATACACACACACACATGCATACACACACACACATGCATACACACACACACACACACACACACACACACACACACACACACACACACACACACACACACACACACACACACACACACACACACACACACACACACACAACAGGCTCTTGGCTTGCAAAGTGTTTTGTCAGTTAGATTTTAAGTACAAACTGTAATAGTACATTCAAACAGGGCTTGAGACGGTAACATTGAGTTCTGAACATTTACCCCTGCACATGAATCACATGGCGTGATGCCTCCCTTCTACGTCTGGAGTAATAGCCTGCCTTAAACGGCATGCGCGAGCACACACACTCTCACATAGAAAATGCAGCACAGGTACCCACTGGTAGTTTTGTCTGTGCATGTCTGAGAGAATGCTGGTCTTTTTTTTTTCCCAAAAAACAGAGCAGAAGCCTTGCCTCAAATGCTTCACATTTCAGTTGGTTATTACGGTTCTTTTCATATCTTTTAAGGCAGGAATGCACACATTCATTTTTTTCCCTCGCTGCAGCTTTTTACTCGCAATTCATTTCATCTGTCTAAAAAATGGCCCAAACCAACCTTTGAATTGAGCATCTGAGTGTGGCAATCCCTCTTTACCACTTCTTTTCAACTCTGAAAAACAAGATGGGGACACATTCCTGACCACAGCAAACTTTTTTTCACAGCCACAGAAAACAAAAAGAAAAACATCTCCACCATCTCTTATCTAAATTACCTTACAGGGGTGTCTAAGTATTATTATAGGTATCATGTATCATATACTGTATATAGTAAGCAGGATTATACATTAGGGGTATGTATCGTTTTATAGGTGTAGTATATCGAATAAGGCGCCATACGAGAGTATATAGGCCTCCGTGTATGCTTCGGTTTCCAGAACTGTCCTTGTCAACTGAGTCATCTCAAACAATAAATGTGCAGCACAGGCAGTCAGTTTCTCTTGTAATATCACTATCACACTCTTCTTTGACAAGCATCCATTATTTCCTCAAGAATATTAGCAGAGCTCATTTAGCAATTATATAAAGGGTCTACCACGCTGAGAAAAACGTCTGGATCGCTGTTGCTGCTCTCCAAACAGAACTGTGCACGGCTGCATACACAGACGCATATTTACTTAATTATCATATTCATACATGGATACATATATAAAGATAGAGTTATACATTGCAATTAACATACATATATCAATAGCATATAGAAGAGAAATAGAAATAGTCAATAGATAGCAATCATTATCGTCATTATATCCATAATACTAGGAGTAGTAATACGATCCCTCAAAGAAGCTAATAGCTGGGCTGCTCAAGACAAGGGCGTCCTATCAGTCATCCCTGAACTGATGCTGAGTGATCAGAAAACTGATCAAAATCTGCATATCCAAGTCTAAATCCTTAGACGGTATGAAGTCCGGTGGTGGATTTAGTCTATGCGGCCTGAAACCACTGAAATCATTCATGTAATATTTGGTTCACTAACAAATCAAATAGGCTGCAGAGTAAGATCACAACTAATGGGTCATCTGAGCTTTTTGACTTATCTTCAGACTCTTAAACAACATACTCTCACCAAAGTAATTACATTTTAAATTTGTAAAATTTTCTACAGAAAGCCAATTAACCTTCCAACTACCTCAAATACAATGTGCAGCGCTGCGTCTCTTGAAATTATATTCCAAAACTTGCAAAAACAGTATTTCGTTTTCTCTACTCGGACACTAATTTAGCGGTTTTACCCTTTTATCAATTTCAATACTTTCAACCTGAGACAAAAATCAAAACTCACCCCTGTCTGGAACAACCCACAGAGAAGGAAAAATTACAACATAAAGAGAATAATAAAAAAAAAAATTAAAAAAAATCACTATATTCATCTAGTTCAGCGATACATGTCATATAGCAATACCTCAATAACAAGAAGTTCTTCTATGTAATCAATACAGGTTTTTCAGGTTATATAATTATTAAGCTTAACTGCTAATTTATCAATTATCATTAGTAGTATACCATTATTTGCAAATATGTATAATATGTGTGTATATGCATCTGAATATAGACAAACCTCCATTGTTTCTCAATCTACAGTGAAGGCAAGATAGAACAAGATGGCAACAGATATCCTACCTCCAATTATGTGTGTATGTGTGTGTGTGTTTATGTGTGTACATGTGCGTTTATGTCTGTATGTGCATATTTATGTCACATGTGAATGTGTTGTTTATAGGCACAAAACGGGGTGTGAATCCCTGTCTCAAGCTAGCAGGTGTCCCGCAATGAAACCGTTCTTGGGGCTGCTGTGAGCTATCAGGAACACTAAAATTTGGGAGCACGTGAGGAACAGAGGTTCTGTTTGAAGGCTGTGGGAGTGCGACTGCTTTTTAGTGAAAAAATGACCCCAGCGTGACTGAAAGCGTGACGGCTTACCTTTACTTTCCAATTACCTTTCATATTTTAGCAATCAAATGCCTTAACAAGCTGTAGTCTATTCATGAATCACTTTATCCAGCAGCTTTTCAGGGTATTCACCGCTGCTCATCCATAATGAAAGTCTCAGGCATGCTAACATTTACACTGGGCTTCAGTCACAGTGAGATCAAAATTTCTTAATGGGCAACTGCGGTCTAAATGGATCTATTGCTGAGAGCAGCTTTAGTTAGGACTCGTTTGGTGGCCTTCCGACACCAACTGTCAGCTGCATGCCAGTACAGATTAAAGTATGAGATGATGGATACTCTATGCTGTTCTGGCAAACACTTTTAGCCATTAGCCTTGTGTGTGTTACTTTAGTCACAGGGGATGATAATGATCCAAAAAAACCATGTTTTTTAATCCCGCTTTTTGTTGACTGCAAATAAGATATGCATGTGGCTACCTGGCTGTGCTCATTCGGTGCAGAAACAGTTGGTGTGAATCCAGCTCAATAGAGGGGGTAAAACTAATTTATCACAAGAATTGAGCATGCAAATATTCTCATGTATGTCTCGACCACAGTGACAGGATTTTAAATGACCAATTTTCTAATTTTAAAGGCCCATGCAGGCATTACATTCATAGTGCTCTACCAATATGGCAGACAAAATAACAAGGAAGTACAACTCCCACTAAAAAAGTCACACTCAAAATTACCTTGACCCTCTCACTGATTTTTCCACAAGGGAAGGAGAGTAGGATTTGGTTCTATTGCAAACAAGGAGTGTCCACGCAGACCTCTTTTAAGAGATGCCTCGTCAGTCTGGACCGCCATCGACAGCACCGTCAGCTTGGCTTTTTTTGGCACTCAAGTTGAAATGTCAACTTTTAGCATAAGAGCTCCATGCTTCAAGTGCGTTTTGAATTACCGCCAAGCAAATCTTGTGAATCACGACCAGCGCAACTACCTAAGAGTAACTTCGGTGCTGTGAGGTGTCCTAAAAAGAGAACACTAAGAAAAAAAACTAAGAGGTGCCTGGTGGAGAGTAAGATGTTCAGGTCCGAGAGGGAACACGAGTGGATAATTTTAGTCAAAGCAAAAAAAACTTGTTGACTGCGGAACTCCTGTGGTATAATCTCCTTGAGTGGAACCTAAAGGTGCTGTATTCAACTGCACAGTGATATGAAACAAAATGTTAAAGCCAGGTTCTGCTTGCTTCTACTGTCAAAGCTTTCCCTCTGGTCATCTGTGTACGTTGGGCTGTGTGAATGTGTGAGTGTGAGTGTATGTGTATGGGGGTTCTCATGTAAGTACATCTGCGCTCTTACTGCTGGCTCAGTGCTAGAAGAGGTCAGACTGGCATAGAGACAGACTGTTCGTTTTGTGGCTGGTGTGGCTCGACTGCCTCCACCTGCAGCTCAGCAGCATTCAACCGTCTGGAGTCACACCACTTAACTCAGAGGTCGTCGCCATCTGACATTCTCCGGCCTCCCTGGAATAACACGCATTAAAGAGTTGGATTTCATTAAACACAAATTGCCATGAAACACACATTACTAAGAACAAACCCATGTGTTGACTTATAAAAAGCCTATCAGAGCACTTGATGACAGAATGCACAAAATCGACATGCACACTCGCGTATGTGATGTTTCAAAATAAAGATGGAGGATGAATTTAATTGTTGATTACAAATCACAGATCAGTTCTCCAGTATGAGTGGATTTTGGGTGAAATATTAATTTAAAAAAATAGGAAGGTGAAACTGTTGTAGCTATTGAAAAAAAGGGAACATTTCCAGACAAAAACAAAGCAGGTTTCATTAACTTGCAGAGGAGCAATCTCACCACCACGTTGATACCGCTGCAGTACGAAGCCACGCGTTCCCACTCTGCCATTAACGTAATCACTCACCATGCTCTCTGTGTAATCTGCTGTTATGGTGACTTGTTTGTCCTCTGGGGGCGGGGTCACAGCCGAGCTCTCTGTTCGTCTACTCTGATTGGTGAGCTGCAGCCACAGTTCATACATCTGTTGCATGTCTCTCACTGCACAGGGCAGAAAAAGACAATATTTGGTAAGAAAATTTCACAAGGGCCAACATCATTTTCAGCTCCCATGTTTAAATATCAGAATAGGTGTGTGCATGTAGAGCACTACAATGGATTTAGCATACTATACTTATTTATTGCTCATGTTGATTATCAGATACTAACAAGGCATCAAATAATAGACTACTGTAAAATAAAGACTGACAATAGACCCCTGTGCAAAACACATCAATAAAGTATTATCATATCTTGCAAACTCATGGCAATACAGGAAATGATGACACAAAATCTTACAGCTATTGTTCTTCATGTATGTCCAGACATCCCTCTCCTCCAAACTGTGTGCGAATGAGCAATTCCCAATATAGTGGCACTTCTTTTGCTTCATCACATGTACACACATCTGTTTGAAACACAGGTGAAACCGAAGAGTCTACAATTAATGCAGATTTGTCTGTGTTCAAATTAGCAAGCAACGATTGTTGAAACTTCACTGTTGCTTCAGACAACTGTTGTGTTGTAGCCAGAATTAAAAGGACATTTGTTATTGGAAAAGAAGACATTTCCGGGTTTATTGGCTTAGGTAATGTGTTACTCAACATTTCTTTTATAACCAATACGAATACCTCAAGGGTATAAGAGGCAAATACAGAAAAACAAGGTGAGCAGCTTTGAGAGTGAAGAGTTAGTAACAGCAACAGTCCTCCGGGGCAAAAGCAGAGTCAGCTGGAATCAGCATGTGAGTGGGGGAGAGTGTGGAAAGGAGGGTACTCACATCATATTGCTGTGGATAGGTGCGGGAGAAAGGCAGAGGTCGAACTACAACCCACTTCTTTTTCTCAAATGATTTCACCAGCAAGACTCGACGCTCTTTTGTCCAGCTAAGGAGACGCAGAGCACAAAATACAGTGAGGAAAATTGTGTTTTGTAGGTAATGGACTTTGCTTGGGCTTGCTATTATTTAGACAGTTACTCTAAGTTTACCAACAAAACACAGTTTTCCTTGCACAAGCACACAGTACCAGGAGGATTACATGGCACTATTTACATGTACATATGAATGTACCGTATTGAGGGCACCTGAACATAAGCCATACCAGCACACGCACGCACGCACGCACGCACGCACGCACGCACGCACGCACGCACGCAAGCACGCACGCACACACACACACGTTTCAGTGGCATAAAGCTCACTCGCTCCCCCACCAAAAAAATCCATAAATTAGGCGCATCATTGTTTAAGCCACAGTGTTCAAAGCATGAGGAAAAAAGTAGTGTCTTGTGGTCTGGAAATTACAGTACATGTAAATTGTACATTTTAATTGCAGCAATGAAGAGTTTGGATACAGTCAAAGCAATGGAAAGTGCATAATTCTGATGCCAAATCAACTTATTGTTGGTCTGGAGTAGGAAATCTTAATAGGCATTACCTTGAAATGCATGGCTTTACAGACACAGTCATTAACTGAATAATTTTCAGGCTTATTAATTTGAAAATCGATTAAATGAATTGCTTTCATTATTTGTTGCGACAGTCTTTTGCATACACATACCTCAACTATACCAGAGCCACTGTGGAAATGCTCTACTGACCTGTGTCTTGCTTTAGCGGTGCAGTACTTGAGGTTTTTGTCAGGCTCGTTGACTTGTCCCTCTCTCCAGCACTGGCCGCACACAAACTTCATCTTCAGGTTAAGGGGGCGGCCCCTGCCCATCCCTGCACCCAGCGCTCCCACTGAGCCGACACCACCTCCACCCATGCTATCGCCTGCTGCTCCTCCTGCACCGCCACCACCCATCCCTCCCAACCCTCCAACAGGTGCACTGCTGCTCGGATGGGGAATATGGATGGGCTGCAAGATAAATGAAAAAGAATTACAAACGAGCCAGCGCCGGTAAAATTATTAAGAGTGTTGGTGAAAAGTGACTGGGTGTCATTTATTTCCTGCTTCACCTTCTGCTGCTTCTGTGCATTCTGTTCCAGTCTTTGCCAGTGCCTCTTAGACTCCTGCACCATCTCTTCATGGGTGATGCCTGGATGAAAAATTCATGAATGTTTAGTAAGCAGAACTTGAATGTTGGTAACACAACATGTTTTATAAATGGGACTGATAAACACCATTCCAGAGACTGCAGTGCTCTTTAATCAGTCACTGAATGCAATATTGTGCACTGGATTAGAACTTTTTTAGAAAAACAGTCAACCGTAATCATATTAAAAATCCAGTTATGGCATTATATCTATGACAGACAAAGCAAATGTACTTAAATAAATTAGGTTTAACATCAGTGTGTTCAACCCACCGGTGTCCTGCTGCAGTACCCAGCATTTCAGCTCTATAACGGAGTGTGCAAAAGAGCAACTGTCCTCCCGCTGGCAGCCATAGCGAACCTCGTGGCGACACACATCAAACTGGCAAAGGGGGTGTAGGGGACGCACCTTGCTGTGGCGCACATTGGCTGACCTCACTACATGCACCAGGCACCTGTGGTGAGTGTTGCTCCATTAAAACAAATTCTCAACATTTAAAACTACTGACGAAATGATATCACAGTGTGAAGATTCTAACAGGCATCGCTCACTTGTTGTCGTCGAATGGGTGTCGTGCTGTGAGGTTTGAACAGACTGCTAAGTTTTCCTTGCTTCGCTTGCTAATAATGCGAGGCTTACTGTCAAAACATTCCTGTCGAAAACAGAGAAGTGTACAGGTGGCCCATATTCAACTTCTCTTAGCATGCAAAGTGAAAGAGCAAGAGGGTAAGTAGAAGAAGATGAGTGCTTGAAAAGACAGAGCTCACCTCACAGAGGAACATGAACATGCCCATGTGGAGCTGCAGCAGCCTGGTGACACTGAGTGCTCGTCTCTCTGTGCTTCCCAAAGGATCAAACAGCAGCTCCCGGCTCAGTGCGCCCTTCCTCTCCTGGGTCCACACATCAATTTCTTCCTGGCAGTAAGCAAACGTGCAGTTCTCCCCATACTGACACTCCTGACGCTCCTGCACCTCTATTGGACCCAGACATGAAGGGGTGTGTGAATTTTAATAGAAACTTATTTGGCCTCTCAAACTGGATTTTCAGAATTCAGTTTCAAAATACTAACATACCTTTACAGAGAACAAAAGCCCCTAAGAAGTTGTTCCTTGCAGGTCGGGGCCGAATTCTCTTCCAAGTGGGGTCTTCCATATTCTTGAGGCGACACAGCAATACGTCTCGCTTACATCGATGCGCTGCCTCTGGCTGGTATTTGTAGTCCATCACTCGAGGACCTAAAAGCAAGGAGAGGACAAAGTTCTCTTGTGGTAAGAGTTAAATTGCCTTGAACACCTTCACTTCCAACTCAAAACATTTGAGATGAAAACAAAAGACGTTCACCGATTCGGCTATAACAGGCATGGCAGGCCTGGCGAAACTCGTGTGTGGCAACCAAAGGATTCCTAGACAGTAGGGAGAGGTTGGTTCCCGCTGGACCATTCTGAGGATGAATCAGAGCATCAGGCTTGAGATGTAAGCCAGACATGGCTGTATAGCTACACAATCAGAAAAATACCTGATGGAAACAATATTTAACGATACTGTCCTTACGTGCATATAACTTACGGCATGTGCAGCACTATGGTTTCGCATTCCAGGGATGAAACTGTGACAAACCCGTCCCCCTAGAGACCACAGACACAAGGTCACAGATGTCAGACGCAGTATGTTATGTTTCTGTGGGACAGACAGCAGCTGAAACAAATTTCAGGTTTTAGCCATATCATGAAGAATGGTGATCCGTAGGAGGATGCAGCAGGATCATGAAGAAGCGGAGGTATTTTCTAACCAGATGCAGAAGTAATAAATATGGAATTCTTCACTCAAAAGTGTTTGGTATGCCAAGCACACATTCTGGGCTCAATTTTGATTTTGTTTTACCCAAAAATGCAGCTAGGGCCTAGGTGCTTGGTTCATTTCTTTATGAATAGGAAATAGCGATAACACATCCTTGCGACAGGCTTGGCTCAGGTAGTTGATCGACTGTCTTGAACCAAAAAGGAGCTTTGATTCCCAAGCTCCAACTTGGCTGCCTAAGTGTTGTTGAGCAAGACACTAAACCCCGAACTGCTACCCTGACACTGTTAAAAGGCTGCCCGCTAATCATGGTTCATAAATGATGGGATAATCAATGGAGAAGGTAAACAATATCCTGCAAAGGATAAATAAAGAATTCTTAATTCAAAATAAAAACACAATGCTGCTGGCTGAGCTCCTGCCATTAAGTAATTCTTCACACGAGTTGAAGCACCTTGTGCTTTTTGTCCAACAGTGTTGATTCTAGATCCAAATTGATGTTTCCCAGTTTTTCTAACCATGCTTAATATCTGCAATTTTCTACAGATAATAAATCATTTGTAAAAGAGAAGCTATAGGTCTGATATGTGAGAATTCAGCTCAGACAAAAGTCTTTCAGAACATACAAACAAACAGACGTGAAGCTTTTCCTCACTCTTTTCTTGAAAATGTTTTTCAAGACATGCTCAGCTTTTTCAGCATACCAGACAAGTTATCACATCATACACCAATACACTAATCCATCTAGAGACACAATATGGTAAATGGTCATCAGAACAGAAATCAGACACCACTACAGTTCTCTGCTGCTCCTGTGTCACTCAACAGAGGAGAAACAGAGAGGAAACCGGCCACGGGAAAGAAAAACCTCACTTTCAGGGATCAATATGAGCAACAATTCATATGAATGTGGCTATGTAGTCTTGAGGCACTTCTTAGGAAAAGATGATTCCTTACCGGGGTATGAAAAGCAGATAAATCTAGCAGCATAGTCAAATGGAAACACTGGGTAGCAGGACTACACTGGGGGAACATGCAAATTTGATTTGCTGGTAGCGTCAAATGGGATGCCAGCTAGAAGCAGAATAGTGCTGTCTCAATGTTGCCCATTGAAGACAGTGTGAGAAATGACATGCATGTGCATAACTTTCGACCCATTTCTGTTCCCTGCCTCTCATAAGGCAGAGACAAGCGGACGGAGAAATAATATTGCAGGACAAGTTGAGCTTTTCCAGAACATTTGACTTTTTTTCTTGTTTTCCATCACTGAAAAATTGGCCAATCGTGGGAACCCTGCAACGGTTTAAATTGCAATCATCCGATTTCTGTGTAATTGTATTTGTTCTTTTGACCAACAATGCCCAAAAATATCTTGTCAGCTGTCTGACCATGAAGATTTAAAGCAACATAGAGCTCATACTCACCAGGGAGAGTGTACTCAGACAAGGAGTCCAGACCTCCAACAATGACACCTGGCTTCCCATCTCCATCCAAGGCCCCAGTGGAGAACCCACCCAGTGCGTCCTGCGCCTGGGTGGAGCCTTGGTCTCGCTGGGCTAGCGCCGAGTACGGCTCCAGAGGGGACATATCACTGATGGAGGAGCTGAAGAAGGTAGAGGGAAGCTGGGGTGATGGAGCAGGAAGGTTCGGGGAATAGGGGGGCCGAAGACCGACTGCAGTATTTGGAAGGTTTGTTGGAATAGCACC
Organism: Fistularia commersonii; assembly: GCF_037954325.1. Classification (NCBI taxonomy): domain Eukaryota; kingdom Metazoa; phylum Chordata; class Actinopteri; order Syngnathiformes; family Fistulariidae; genus Fistularia; species Fistularia commersonii. The sequence goes on along the minus strand of NC_141316.1, from coordinate 6,030,377 downwards.
TTGGACTGGACTCTAGATCAGAACACAAGCAATAGTTGACAGTTACTTATATTACTCCACTGAAAAAAGACACACGCACAACCCTACCAAATGATGAAAGTCTATCTTTATGTATTCTTTACTTTTGCCTGACCTTCTACACGTGACACATGCTAAAGGGATGGCATTACAGGGATTAGCCATGCATGATTTGACAGCCTTTTTCTCACCTCACTAACTTTTTTAGGAATGCAATCCATTAGACTTCCCAGCTCCCCCTTTATGGAACTGCATTCATCCATGTGCTCCGAAACAGGGACCGAATATGGCATTGGCGGCAGCGACTGGCTGCTGGGGCTCTCAGACAGGTCAGTGCATGGAGTTACCACTGAGGTTGCAGGGTCATCACTGACTGGGATGGGTGTAGCCAAAGGAGCTGGAATGCACTGTGCATTGGACAGGTCTGCTGAAAAAAGGATGGGCAGAAATAAAAAAAAAAGGAAGAAATGTGTGTTAGCCAAAAGGCTTGAAGAGAGGAGATGTGAAAGGTGAGCAGGTATTGTCCTACCTGGTCCAATGTCACCAAGGGATTCCAGCCCATTGGAGGACAACTAAAAGAAAAGACAAAGGCCTTCACCATTACATGTCAGCTTATTACAAATTTAATAAAAACTGATGTTAACATATAAACTCTGTGCATTGAGGGGTTAGGATTTGCTGAGACTAAGTAGTGTATACAGCGTGGGGTTCCACATTGGTAATTCATCATCTGAGGCAGACAACCACCAATTTTATGCCAGTGCAGTCACAACTATAGTGAGATGACATAGCCACTATTAAAGTGATTATAACCATCTTAGTGAAACCATTGTTCTCTAATTGTGGTTATTTAGCTCTTTCAACTGAGCTTACTTAAAAGTTATATAGGATTGTTGTACCTACTTTATGATAAAATCCTGCTGAATCTCTAAGTATTGTATTTGACAGCTGCATCCCAATATTTTTACCATTTGTAATAACACAAAGTATTTAGTTGATTATGAAACATATTTGACTTTTTTTTTCTGACCAAACACGGCCCATCTGAGTAGCCCCAATGCATTGTAATGGTGAATGTCTACCATGACATACATGTCAAGACATATACCTGACCACTGAATGTAAGCCAATAAATTCTCTTTACACCAATGGAGGTTGTCTGAACTCAAAGTCTGCAGCACGGCAATGCTACCCACCTCTCCAGTCGATGCAGGCGCTTCTCCATGACTTTCCCCTTCTGTGGCAGTGGACTCTGTCTGAGGGCTGATGTAGGCTTTACGGCCCTTGAGGCCCAGTTTATTCGCCAGCTCCTGGGCCAGGTCACTCACCTGCCTGTCCTGAAGGATGTATTGTAAGAAAAGTGGGAACACTATACAAGTAAGAGTGTGATCACCACATGCTCAAATTTAAAAACCCTTTAAAATTAATGACACAGAATCAATGTCTAAACACACTGAAATTTAAATTGAGCTTTCAGAACACTTTTTTTAAGCATCAACATACATGTGGTGCAGTAAGAAGACATTTTGTTCCACATTCGTAGGCTTCTCGGAGTCGTCCCAACTCCCTCAGGCAGAGAGCCTTGCGGTACAAAGCTCTGCGACTGCCTTCTGACACAAACAACGCACTGTCACAGTCCTGTACACCACGATCATACTCCCTCTGAGGAAACAAACAAATAATGCATTAACAGGCAGACACAGAGAACGTCAATTGAATGCACAACATAAATTCACATTTAAAAGAAAAATAAACTGCTTCAGCTTTGTGGTAAATTGCTTTCATTGCATCAACTGGCTACTTAACCACATTAATATGAAGTGTAAACATTGGAGAAAGGCATATTAATTTTCCTCTTTCCAACTTCAAATTTACTGTGGTTAACATGGCTTTAAAAAATCTTTTGTCTAAAGGTGACTTTATCTTGTAAGCGCTACAGGGAATCAAGATTAATTTAGTTTTATTTTGTTTTGTTTTGTTTTACAAATCAACTGAAATGGGAGCCACATCCACAAATGGAAGGAAATAAAACAAGCTAGGCTGTGACCGTATGTGCCTGGGCTGGTAGGCCCAGATATTATGGGTCCCACCTGAGCTATAGACACACACAGCTGCAGATGACACCTCCTTCTTCCATACCGTTTGATAGAAGGCAGCGGCCCTGTTGACATAGAGACTCTCGAGCAGCTCGTGGGGGATGACAAGGGCCTCTGCCTGGGCATACCGGGCAACACTGATGCCCTCCCCGTACTGCTGGGTGGCCTGACGGCTGTCCCCGTCTCGAAAGCACGAGTTGCCCTCATCCAGTAAGTTACACACCAACTGGGTCAGAAAAGCCTTGGGAGAAACATGCCAATGAAACAAAAGAGCAGAAAAACATTGAGGGGACATAGGCAGGTTCAGAAGGCCCCTGAAGATGTTCAAAATAAGGATGCTCTGAATTCCAAACAACTTAACGATTGATGTCACACCTCATAACTCTCTGGCTCTGGGAAAGGCAATGAAGACCTGAGGAGACAGGAGAGAAAGGTTTTCATCACTTTAAAGAACAGGTCTGCACATTGTCAGGGGGTTGGGTGTGAAGGTTAACGAAACACAATCACTTAACTTCGAGTATTACTAAAGTACGTACTGGATGAAGCTCATTGCTTTTTGAATCTCCTCTCTCCGCTTGAGGCGATCAGGATCCATAACCTGGGAATGGAGACAACGTTAACTTGCACCGGAATTAACGCCACCACTTCTTGAGTAACGGCATCAACGTGTTTGACAGCTCCGATCAAAATGCCCCCCATTCATCCCATTCATCTCGACTATCGCGACATTTGTTATGTAAACGCTGTAAATACAGCATGTTACTTTTACTAGGTCTTCTACGGCATGTTCGGGCCTGCCAATAACACAAGCCAAAGCATCGGACTTGAGTTAAAACCCAGCAGAGGTTGCTAACTGCAAACGGGCTTGTTGTTGGCGTTGGAGCAACACCGGTCTGACGACGTTGATGGAAAGACGAGACACATTTACTTAAACAGTGGTCCCGGATGGGGCAAAGCAAAACGATTACTTACATAAGGAGTATGGACTTAAGCGATACCCGTGACAATGTTGTACAAATGGTGGCTAACATTAGCATGTGATGAGTGGGTTTCGAGAGGGCGCATTCCACCGTAATAAGACACCAGCGTGTATGTAAATAGATTGTCGAGTAGCATCCGGTTAATTGATAAAAATCTAAACGTAGTTTACGCTAGCGAGAGGTCCCACACACAGGTCAGGATTAACGTTGCCTGCTAACCCTCGGCTAATGGCTAAAGTTAACTAATGCCACAAGGGTTCGATTATAAAAGTAAAGTTATCTTGCGAAGTATTAAGGTTTGAGTCCACTAAGCAAACCTTGTTGACGAGTCATTTCTGGTATTAACTAGTCAGACGGAGTTAGCTTGTTTTGAAGGATTCACTGGTGACTCCCCAGCTAACGTGAATTGTCAAGCTTCCTTCTATTAACTCACCTATAGTTAAGTTTCTGCGCCCTTTCAGATCACAGATAGCTTCACAGATTGCTAGCGATAAAGAAAGGAAACAAAAACGGCCAAATATCAGTCAATATCCAGGCGCATATTTGAAGGTTCAGTGTTTCTGTCATTGATATGCGGACGGTCCACGAGTTTTTTCTTTTCTTTTCCTGAGCTACGACTGCAGTCGTACACAACTGAGCGGCTAATGTTAGCGACCTCGCGGCTAGCTAACCTAACTGTCCGAGACAGTGCAGCATCGCAACAAGTTTCCAGGAGAAAAGCCGCCACGGGACGGCAGCAAAACTGCGTCATGTATTGTTTTGGTTGAGCCTTGTTTGCGGTTGCCCTCAGCTGTAGAAAGTGTAATTGCTGTTTGCCCAACTGAGCTTGATTTTTTTTTGCCTCAGTAATCCTCGAAAAGGCCTAGTTGCTTTCCATCAGCTGTAAGTCACACATTTTCACTCGAGGGTTGCACAAATGAGTCACATGTTACTCAAATACTCAACGCCAGTGACTCTGAAAGCTTAATATTTCATTGTTTTTAATTTTTTCCGTTACTGGGTGCAGGGTCACAATAATTCATATGAAAATACATCCCACGTAGCATTTATAAATCGACTTCTGTCAGGATCAAGTGAAAGCACGTCCATTGAATTACATGATTTTTAAACCTTATTATGCTTTATTGACAGTTTTTCAAAAGGAAAGTAGAGAATGAATGATAAATATCTTGTCTGATCATAAATCAAATAAATACATTTTATACTTTTCAGGATGAAAACCAAGATTGTCAACATCATGATTGCACACATGTTGTGTCTTTATTCATTTTTCCTGATATTAAGTGTTAAACATTGCTTTTGAAATAATTGCAAGCCAATAAAACCATACTACATTTATTAGAATGGGATATCTTCAGTCCTGAGACATTTACATGTTTCTTCTTCTCCTTTCGGCTTTTACATGTTTCAAGATTTATAATACGGACTAAATTCTTAGAAAAAGAAAACGAGAGATGGAAACATTGAATCAGATTCAATGTTTGTGGTCATAAAGATTTCACAACATAAAATGTAAGGACTTGTAGACACCCTGTAAGGATACAATGCCCCCAACAAAACAAGCATGATCTATGAGGCATATTCTGGCATTAAACAGATTCTTGGCTACAAAAAGAGCTTAACTCAACTGAAAGAACACTTCATACAAGAGTGCTCAGCTTTACTTCTGTCAACGTTGAGTCTTTATCTCGTCTACTTCTTTCTCCATCAGGTGATACTCAACTGTTGTTTCTGTCAACTTCGAGGGAAAAAAAACAGCTTTGTCAGGACAGTGAAAGACACCACAGGTTCAATTGATGATTATATGCGACACCAAAACATATGAAAGCATTTCTGTATTCAGACAACACACCCCATGCTTACCATGTCCAAGAGAAGTTCAATTTTCAGTTTTAGCAGATTGTTCTCCTCCTCTAGTTGCAAATTCCTTTTTTTAAGTCTCTGCATTTCTCTGCTGGACACATTCCCACCAGATTCTAGGTGATGATACCACAAAAATACAAGATCAGGAAAAATGTTCAATTGTCATAATTTTTATGTCATTTTTTTTTTTTTTTTGGTTTTAACCTGATGTCCATTGTCCATCTTCAAATTTCCAGGTCTGTCCTCCAATGTTCATTACAGGCGCTCCATACTCAAGGCCAAGCTCTAGTTCTCTTGTTGAACGGTCCAGCTGCAAGAGATAAGAAGGAAAAAAATCCAAGTCTTTGATATACTATAATTTATACCAGATTTAACTCTCGTGATGTGAAGCCGCACTCTAATGAAATATGCCACATTTCAGAGGCACCAAAACACGAATTCTCAGTCTGCAGTGCCCTGTAAGTGGTGGGTAACAGCTTCAACTCACCGTGTGAAGGCTAGACAAGGATGAAGACTTTCGAGGGGGTGTTTTCTTTGGACTGAATGCTTTTCCAAAAAGGGGCATCTTTAATGACCTTTTGAGATCCTAAACGAGAGGTTATATAGCGGTAGTAACAACAGACAAGAAACGAAACCACAGTAACTTCTGTGTTTGTTGTTAGTAGAACGGTCAAGCTAATGCTAATGCTAGGTCGCTAACCCACATCAGTTGTAGGTAGCAGTCACACCTGACATTTAATTCAAACTGTCCGTTGTTTCGGGGGTTAGTAGTTGTTGTATCACTGAAACTATAATATATATTTACCTCCATATAGACTATCAATTTCGTGCCTTAAAAAGTAAGATGGGTATCCCCCTTGTCCAGTACGGAGACGCTTTTCACGTCGCCACTGAGAAAGTTCCATGTATTTTTCTTACGTAGTGCCACTATTTCAACATTGCATCGCTACAGGTTCAATACATCTTGTGAATTTGGAAACTATTGGGCAATTTACATGTAAATAATCAAATAGCTTCGAGTACCAAATTCACACATTCCTGATGATAGACGAGTAATCAAATGATTCGTGCAAATAATACACGTGTGCCCCTGTAAGAGACAAATAATGGAACCATCCAATACTGTGTCGCCATGGTGACACACCACCATCGGACTCCTCGTTATTATTGTTTTTAATGTGTTCGCACAAGAATAAATTATTTTAAAATTAAAAAAGCCTGCTTATCGACAATGACATTTCGGTAGTGATGGTAGCACACAGCATACAATCAGATGTGTCAGGATCTATTTAAATTTTTGTCCCGTAATGGCAGTGTGCACCAGTGGTCTGCAGGATAAGGTTCTGACCTTCTAGGGTCAGTGTCCGGAATTTTGGGTTTGAGTCCCGTCTTGGCCAGTGAAAATTTTCTTTATCCAAACTAAAACTGGACTCTTTAAATAATGGAGATTCCCGAATGAACTACGTTCAACAGTTTGAGTAAAACCACTGGGGGGGGCAAGGGCCAGTGTCTCCCCGAGCCGGCCCCAAGCCCAGGTAAATGCAAAGGGTTGCGTCAGGAAGGGCATCCGGCATAAAACTTGTGCCAAAATCAAAAATCCGAATTGAAACTGAGAATCTCATACCAGATCAGTCGAGGCCCGAGCTAACAATCACAAAAATTGGGCCACTGTGGGTAGAGGAAGGAGCAAAGGAAGGCATGTTCAGAAGCAAAGAGAGAAGAGGAAAGGCAAGAATCTGGGACTGAGAGTAAGGACTTTGAATATTGGGACGATGACAGGAAAGGGTAAGGAGTTGGTTGACATGATCCAGAGAGGAGAGGTGCTTGTTGCATATACCTGTCGGTGCTTTCCTCGGCTACCTTAGATAGCTGTAGCTGTAGCCTTTGGCCAAGAGCAAATGTCATCAGGTGATGTACAACCTTCACTAGGTGTTTCGGCCCTCAACCACAACACCCTCCAGTTGGTGGACCGGCAGTAAGTGGCCAGCTTACTGCCAATCTGCCCCTGGCCTCCAGCATTGCTCCTCTCTCCTACGCCATATCCAACACAAAGCACCTTCTGCCTCATCCCCCATCCTACGAGCAGCTTGCTACTTGCTTCGCTCATCCAAGCCAAGGGCAGAAAGTAAATGCCATGCAGACTTAGCTGGGAAGCCTGATGTATGGAGAAGTGTGATGGTGCCCATTTTTAAGAATAAGGGGGATGTGCAGAATTGCGGTAACTATAGAGGGATAAAGATGATGAGCCATACAATGTTGTTATGAGAAAGAGTGGTGGAAACTAGACTGAGAGCAGAAGTCAGCGTTTTTGAGCAGCAGTATTGCTTCATGCCTAGAAAAAGTACTCCAGATGCAGTATTTACTTTGAGAATGTTAAAGAGAAGTATAGAGAAGGTCAGAGGGAGCTGCATTGCACTTTTGTAGACCTGGAAATAACAAACGACAAGGTGCCAAGAGAGGAACTCTGGTATTGTATGAGGAAGTCTGGAGTGGCAGAGACGTATGTTGGACTGGTGCAGGACATGTATGCTAGCTGTGAGACGGTGGTGAGGTGTACTGTCGGTATAACAGAGAAGTTCAAGGTGGAGGTGGGACTTCATCAGGGATCAGCTCTGAGCCCCTTCTTGTTTGCACTGGTGATGGACAGGCTGACAGACGAAGATAGACAGGAATCTCCATGGACCATGATGTTTGCGGGCGACATTGTGATCTGTAGTGAGAGCAGAAAACAGGTTGAGGAAAATCTCGAGAGTTGGAGGTATGCGCTGGAGAGGAATGAAGAATTAGTTGCAGCAAGACAGAATGTGTGAATAAGGAACCCAGGTGGAACGGTGAGGCTACAGGGAGTGGAGATCAATGATTTGGAGGATTACAAGTACTTAGGGTCAACAGTCCAGAGCAACGAAGAATGCGGAAAAGAGGTAAATAAACAGGTTCAAGCAGGTTGGAATGGCTGGAGAAAAGTGTCAGCAGTACTATGAGATAGACGACTATCAGCCAGAATGAAAGGAAAGTCGTACAAGACAGCGGTGAGACCAACGATGCTGTATGGACTAGAAACACTGACACTGACAATAAACAGGAGGCAGACCTGGAGGTTGCAGAGATGAAGATGTTGAGGTTCTCTTTGGGAGTGACGAGAATTAATAGGATCAGGAATGAGTCCATCAGGTCAGCACATGTTCGATGTTTTGGAGAGGTTAAAGAAGCCAGACTGAGATGGTTGGGTCATGTACAGAGGAGGGATAGTAAATATATTGGTAGATTGCTATATTGGTATGAATTGGAGCTGCCTGTCAGGTATGGAGGAAGACCAAAGACAATATTTATGGATGTAGTGAGAGAATATAAAGTTAGTCTGTGTGAGGGAGGAGGATACAGAGAATAGGGTTCGATGGAAGTTGATTCACTGTGGTGGCCCCTGAAGGGAAAAGCAGAAAGAAAAAGACTTCTACAGGAACCCATCAGGTGATAATGGAGTTGGTTAAATGGTGCCTATTACTGAGCATTTTGTCAGCAGCAGTGCATTCTTATCCTGAGTAACATTGTGACCTAAGGAGAGCCTGTTTGATTACTGATTTCATCATCTGTGTTTTATCCAGAACTGAATATTTGATTGTTTTCTTTGATTTATGTTCTGCTTCATATGAGTATGTATATGTTAGTTGTTTTTCCAAGTAATAATCAGACAAAAACCCGTACTTATTACAATTGCAAGGTTTCAATTTGCTTTCATATACATGAAAAAATTGAAAAAGTAACGTTTATGGCCTTTTATGTATATTTTTATTGAATGTATTTTTTGATCCATGAGAATCAGTAATACTACTAAAAAAAGGACCATCCGAGTGCAAATTGGTGAGTTAAAATGGCCAGTAGATGGCGCTATAACACAAAGTCGGTTGTAATGACGTCAGGCAGACGAAAAAGAACCGGAACACTGTGACGTCACACGGTTTAGCAACCGGCGGGGAACGGGTCGCGTGTTGGCCATCATACCGTGGAAGGCTCCCCGGGTATTCCGGCGCAGCGTCCGTTAACAGGTTGTCTTAAAATAAAAACACCGACCGCGCGGCCGAGAGATGTTACTATATTTCCTCAATTCAATCTAAAATTGTCAGTCATGTCAGTTAAACGTTAGCTAACGTTCGTGTGCGTTAACCTGTGAGAGATAACCAGCTAGCGCCGGTTACGCTAATAGCTAACGTCATTGTTGTTGTTAACCGCGCTTGTATTTAAATCCAAATGATACTGTAGTTTGTCCCGTGTCACAGAATGCAACAGCAATAAGTTGATATCAAGTAAGCTATCGATTTTAATGCTACTTTTACGCAAGTTTATGTTGCGGAAGTGGGTCAGATCTGATCCTTCCTACATCAATAGTGATCAACTGCTGCTCTCTGTCTCTATAGATACTATGGCTTCAGAAGACATTGCTCAGCTGGCTGAATGTCTTTCTAAGACGCATGTCGGAGACGCAGAGTTGAGTTATAAAGGCCTGGGGCTTAAGTTGGACAGCGCAGAGTCAGGTAAAAACCTTTGAACTGATCTTTTTTTCTTAACATCTGGGCTCCCTGTTTTTCCTGATGTGTTCGATTTGCTTCCAGTGAAGGAGCTGGTCCAAGAGATAGAACAGTACCATGGTCTGAGAGCTTTGTGTTTGGAGGGAAACACTGTTGGGGTGGAGGCAGCCAAAGCCATCGCTAAAGCCCTGGAGAGCAAAGACCTGCTTCAGGTAGGCCTCATCCAAGCAACCTATGACCCTTGAAGTTGGAAAAAAAACGGGTTTATTCATATTGAAAATCTGTACTTATTTTATGTCATCTTTGTCTAATAACAATATTGTCACATTCAATGTTAAGTTACATTTTAGGGCTAATTTCCCAAGTGAATATACTTTGTTGTTTATAAAGGAATGTGGATATACAACAAGTAAGTAACTAACAATTATAGATTACTCATTTCAACAGGCCATTACTGTTTTATTTACTGAACTGTTAAAAACCCCTGCTTGACTTGCATAGTTGCTTGATCGCTAGATTGTCCAGGCCAGTGATGGGTAGTGCTTCAGTCTGTGAGTTTGTCCTCTGACAAATGTCTGAAGCATTTACGACATGTTTCACAAACTTGCAGTCCATTTAAAAGTTGTGGTAATACCTGAGTAATACCAGACACAACCAGCTGTGAAGTACTGTTACAAAACAATCACAACAGCAAAATACAACCAGTCCAGGAAATGTTTTCATCATACAACTGAATTGTACCCACACAGATGTGTCATAACTATGATGACAGTTCTTACCCAAATTAAGAGCTATTAAGTAGAATTAAACTACCACACTAATGAAGATTGTAACATGCTAAAGCAGATATGGTGATGATTTTTTTCCCCATATCGGTCGTCCAAATTTGAATGTTTTTGTTCACAATCAGGAAATAACCAACAAGGCACCAAGAGAACTCAGTGAAGACCAGTAACATTTTTCTAAATTTGTAATATTCCCAACTTTAATGGCTCAACACCTATGTCTACACAATAAAAATGGTATGATTGCATAATGATAAGTTAATAAGAGTTTAATAAGAGTTTTAAAAGATGTGCTTACAAATAACAACTAATTAGAGGTCTAGTCTAGTGAAATATTCAATTACAGTTACATTTGAAACATCACATACCATCTAGATGTTCCAGATTGCAGCAAACATAGGACTGCCATCTTTTAGCCATATCAAAATGGTAAATTAACTTATTCTATGATCTAAATTTCATTATGACTTTGAAAGGAAAAAAAATTTTTTTTTTTAAATCTGATATTAAGATTTTACAGCAAAGCAAGAAGCCTCCAGGGTCGGCAGGTCAAGGAATGCTATGAAATTATAATTTTATTTAGCAATTTAATTTGGAATTTTAAAATATGCAGATTTTGTCGCTACTCAGAGTTGAGATTTATGTTGTTGTTTAAAGAATCATGTCAAAAAACGTTATAATAATTTGATTTGTGTCTTAGGTGTGTATATTCATTTGTACATATTGCTGATTTTTTTTCTAGTGCATGTTTGTAAAGGAGTTTGAGATAAAACAATGCAGATGGGTACAATATGAATATTTTTTTTAAAGTTCTATGTAATTGTCTATTTCTTAATGGGAGCATTTCTAATTTATTGGTTTTCATATGAAATAAGCAAAGTTCTGGAAGTAAAACCGAATACTTCAATACACACTGATGGGACTTTAAAAGAACAGGGGTTTTTGATTATTTTATAGACATCAGAGAGTTTTTGTTTTGTTTTTGATTTAGCAAAAGGAAGAGTTGAAATTTTAATTCATTTTCTAAATCCTGATCTTTCTTCCAGAGATGCTACTGGAATGACCTTTTCACTGGAAGACTGCGTTCAGAAATCCCAACAGCTCTGGTGAGATAATAAATACATAACTTGTCAAGTTTATTTTGCTGTCAAAATCTATTTTTGCAAGATTATTTAAGATACTAATGGTTAAGCATTCATTCCAATTTTGAATGTCTTTTAATAATCTTGAAATAATCAATGTTCACAACCCCCTTTTATTCTTATCTGATCATTTTGTGTTTCTCAATAAGCGCTCCCTTGGTGGTGGACTAATGAGCGCCGGTGCCAGACTGACCGAGCTGGACCTGAGTGACAATGCCTTCGGCCCAGACGGCGTGAAAGGAATTGAGGAACTGCTGAGGAGTCTTTCCTGTCACACCTTGAGGGTGCTGAGGCTCAACAACTGTGGGATGGGGGTTGGGGGAGGAAAGGTGAGCCAGTGGTGGCTGTCATGCTCTCTGCGTTACACACTTCCTTTTGGCGAAGTTTACAGTTTGGATGCATCTGTGCACAAACCGTCAGAAAGTGAGGCAGCGAACCACAGCTGGATTTTTCGACACTGGATGTGATTGTAAACAGTATCATAAAGTAGGCTGAATGATCGCACATTAAGAGACTGCATTTTAAGATACTTCGGATATTTCAAATACAGTAATCATTTGTATGTATTGTTATTTGTATTGGGAACCTTTGGCACTTATCCCAGTCACTCTAAATTCAAGCACAGCAGGGAAACAGTTGAGGAGCTATAGCTATTCAGCATGATATTCTGCACTTTATTTTAATTTTAGCCTTGTTTTCCCAGGTCGTTTTATCATTTGTGTATGGTTTTATGGGATCAGATGTGTCTTATTTTGCTTAATTTGCTTGATTCGTCGGTTTACTGAGGACTTATAAGGTGGAGCCTCGACCTCTAAATCTACTTTTGTGGAATTGTAAAATGGATCTCTGTCAGAATTCAGTGGTTTGCGCTTTGTGCAGATCCTGGCAGAAGCTCTAATAGACAGCCATGAACAGTCTTTGGCCCTTGGAGCGCCATTCAAGCTGAGAGTGTTCATAGCTGGAAGGAACCGCTTGGAAAATGAAGGCGCCACCGCCCTGGCCAAGGCCTTCCAGGTAAAAAACACCCATCAACAAATCTGAATACAAACACTTGAAGTTGACAGGACTTATAGTTGTTTTGGACTGCGTCTTAAATGAAGTTAATGGTTATCACAGCGCTAGAGTGAGCAAGGTCAAATATTTAACACTTAAGTTGTAACTGCTAGCAGATAGTTCAGTGATTGATACACATATTTGTCATTGACTAATTGAACCATTGTAGCAAATAAGGCTGATCTCGCAAACGAGCTTTGTCATTCTGCTAACATCCTATAAATCAGCAAATCAAACATCTCCTTTGTGGGTGTAGCATAAAAATGTATTTAACACCTCTGCCCTTTCCCGCCCCCCAATAAAAGATGATGGGCAGCCTGGAGGAGATCCACATGCCTCAAAATGGGATCAACTATGCAGGTGTGACAGCGCTAGCCTCCGCTATACGACAAAACCCAGAGCTCCGTGTCCTCAACTTCAATGACAACACCTTCACAAAGAGAGGAACGCTGGCGATGGCGCAGGTGACACCTCTTAGTATGCAAACACTCCCTCAAAAAGTTGTTGTTAAGTGACCAAGTGTTTTGTTTTTTCTGATTTATCTATTTGTTTATTTATTTTTACCCCCCTCTGGCCCTGTAGGCTCTCGGGCACCTGAGGAACATCCAGGTGATCAACTTCGGTGACTGTCTGGTCCGTTGTGAAGGAGCCATTGCGCTTGCTGCAGTCCTGAGAGATGGCCTGCCAATCCTCAAGGTATGAGCGTGGGTGTGTGTATGTGTGATGCGTATTTTAATTCAATCATAGCTTTGTGTATCTACAATGGTTTAAGGTTGGATTACTATAACTTGAAATTACATGCTTGTGCTTATGCGAGTTGTAGTTTTCTCCTAAGTTCCTGTTGTAGCATAATTTGGTTCAGATTTTTTAATAATTTCTTGATGGCTTTGTGAGTTATAATTAATCTATGCCTATTTTCCTTTTATTTCAGTAAGTCATATGTTAGGTGATATTTTAGATAATCGCCTGTGTTGTGTAACATATGTAAACATTGATTGAATGCACTGAGGCAAAATTATGTATCACAATTTCTAGTTTAAAAAACATTAATATATTGCAGTCATACTACAGTATATCTAATATCCACTGCTGTGTTATTGCTCAATCCTTGTTTATTGTCAGGGTTCTAGTTTACTTACAAGTGCTTGTTCATGTTCCTTGTTCCCAGGACCTGAATCTGTCCTTCGGTGAGATCTCTGAGGCAGCAGCGCTGGTGTTGGCCAAGGCGCTCCTGGACAAACCTCACATGGAAAGAGTGGATCTGAATGGTATGCAACAACCACTAAAGCCGTCCCACTCTTTTAAATCATCTCCAAAATATTATCCAAAGGTTCTCTCTGAATTATTTGAACTACTCTAGAGTTCTAGAATTACAAAAGTTGTTTTCCTTAGGTTTTTAATAATCAACACACATTTTTATATTACACAATTCACCTCTAAAAATGTAAGTTTTTTTTCGTTCATTTGGTTCAAATGTATGTGAAAGTATATGTGTGTGACTTGCAGGTAACTGCCTGGGTGAGGAGGGCTGTGAGGCTCTAAGGGAGGTCATGGAGAACATGAACAAGGGAGACATGCTTGCATCTCTCAGGTATGCTATAAAAACACAAGTTTGACTCTTCAAGCCAGGAACTGATCTTTCCTGGAGGCTTTTGCCATTCGGTAAAGATTACACAGCCTCAGACTCCGTCGATCTGACCTCACTTCAGTGATGATGAGGGAGAACCTGATGAGGGCGATGACGAGAGCGACGGCTCCGATGAAGAGGATGAAGATGATGTTGACTGTGAGGAGGAAGACAGAATGACCAAGGAGGACAGTCCTGCAAAATCTCCGAGCCCTGTATGAAAATCAAGTTTTATAAACCTTTTCGTTACGCATAGTTCTTGTTTCTCAAATTTATTTGCTGATTCCTAACATTGAAATTCATAATATAAAGCCTTCAGCTTGAAAAGATTTTTGTGCTGCTTTATCCACTGCTTTAAGGTAAGATACTAGTTTATTGATCACCTTTGGGGAAATTTGTTTGTCACAGCAGTGCAACAATAACAATATCAATAAATATGAATATAAATAGAAGAGACAATTGAAGGGACAAAACAATGAATAAATAAAAAGACAATAACAAGGATACAGTATAACAACCAGGATAAAAATAAACATTATGAGAATGGAATAACAACAACTTTCTACCGCTTACATTGTTGTGTTGTGGCTCCTCAGGCCGAGGTCACATCTTTCCTCAACTGCCCATCTGCCGAGAAGCTGCTTCTGCTGGGGGAGATGAGAAGAAATCTGCAGCTGGAGGTCAGCAATAACTATTCAATTGCTTTCAATTGTCTGATGTCTAGAGAACATTGCAGCAGTAGTGGATAGAGGAGGTACAATTTAACGGCTGCTGTTCTTCTTCACCAGGTTAGAGCGTGTGACCCACAGACGGCTGCTGAGATCCTTCTGAAAATTGCCTCTGTGTACAATGAGGACCCCGAGATCAAGACGGCTGTTTTAGAGACAATCGGTAGAATCTGACTTTCAGTCCCCTTTTCTTATGTTATCTGTTACCCTGACCATGGATCCCCAGCCATTATTCAATGTCTCAAGTAATTGTTGGGCTTTTCCATGCATCTTCACTGAGGATCACATGTCCTCCTCTATCCTTTCAAACCCACCCTTTCTGAACAGATGCTATGCTGAAAAAGCTTCTGTCTGGTTCCTCGCTGCAGTCGTACCGCTTTCTTACCATTCTTCTGGTGATGATGGGACTCATGAAGGTACAGTGATTCTGCTGCTGTTTTTCACCCTCCCGCATGTGGGTGCGCAGTTGGTCTGTACAGCTCTTCACCTTTTGTGTTCTGGTTCAGGGTGAAGGGAAGGTGAAAAAGGTGTCGCCGGTCCCGGGTTACCTCTATTGTTTGGAACACAGCGTCCAACAGGGCTACTTCCACCAGCACCACGCCATGCTGCTCCACACCATCCTGTCCAAGTAAGACAAATCGGATCCGTGCCATTACAGGATGTAAACAGAGCCTTCTATCAGCTGCTTTGTTCCAGCTCTGTAATCATCAGTCTGACACTTGTATCCATTTAAACCTGCAGGAACGGCGAGGCTCTCAAGTCCTGCAGCAGCAGCAGGGAGAAGCTAATCTCTGCTCTAGAGAAGAGGTGCCATGACAACAACTGTTAACGTCAGGAACAGACAGACAGACAGACAGACAGACACAGACAGACAGACACACAGACACACACACACACACACACACACACACACACACACACGAACTGTACTGTACCTTATTTGACTCCAAACAAGGAAGGTTTTCCCTGTGTGAAACAAGGGATGAAAACACCCAATCCTGTTTTCTGTATTTGATGAAGAATTGTATTCCGATTTTTTTACGTTTTTTTTTACTCATAGTTACAACTTATATTTTTTTAAAAATATAGATACAAGTAATAAAAGACAGAACAAACTACCAGTTAACATGGTCACAGTGTTGAGCCAACGCTAGACTTGAAGCTGCAGTAACTCAGGGCACCCAGCAGGTGATGTAACACACCCAAGTAGACAATAGTGATATTTTTTTTCCTTTTTTGTTTTACAGCCGCTGCAGACAAACAGTGAGCTCACCAAAACAGCGTATGTGTGTGTGTGCGTGTGTCCCTCTCAGCTCTCGAGATGTCCCAACCACAGAATTCAGTCCAAGTTCTGACTTTGTCCAAAATTCACCATGCGAACTTTAAAGGGAAACATAATGTGGCCATAAAGGCAGGAGAAAACCTTGGAGCCTGGTATTGTCTCAGATCTGCCCAGCTCAAGTTTTCATTCTAGTTTCATTCCTCATTCATTTAACCTGATTTCCTCTCTTATGACTGCCACATTTATCAGAACCAACCCCCCCACCTCCAAAAATCTAATCCTGAATCCTGACCGTTGTGCCTTGACAAATCCCAATAGTGGAGTTACCAATCTGAATTAGAAAGACATTCAGTAGAGATGAAATAAGGATACATATATTTTTGACAATTTCTAATTTTTGTGGGGATGGTTAAAACATTGTTTTGCTCTCAGGAGAAATGCCCTGAAACAAGGATTTGTCGACATGCAAATCTACTAATATTTCAATAAACTGCAAGGTTCCCACTGAATATGAGAATGTGTCCAGATAGAAAACACCGCATGCTTTGCTTCATCTGGCAAAATTTTGGAACTGGTTTGTCCGGCCCCACACACTTACCAAGCGGCAGCTCACAAGGTTCAGTCAAGTTGGACCGCCGTGTTCATCAGACTGTGATCAGGAATGGGCTATCCACACACACACACACATGCGCGCGCACCCCCCCCCTTCCATACACACACACACAAACTTGAAAACATGGCATTTGTGCATCAGCCTGTACCGGGCAGTGAAAACACTGCTGAGCTCAGCTTTACCTCTTAGTTTTTTTCTCCTCCTTGTGATCTCTCATCGTGGAAACAGCGCTGGGATGTGACAGTGAAGTGGCTCACGCAGCTGTTTGTTCGTAGGAGGTGTCACAGTTAAAAAGAGGATGAGAATGGGAAATTTCATAGTAGAAAGTGAGGATTGCATTTATATTGTCAACCCTGTTTAAATGTTTTTTGTACTGAAATCTATCTTAAATATAACTAATCAAGCAAACCTGCCTGCCTTTAGTGTGTGTTTGTGTGTGCATGAGCGTGCGTGTGTGTGTGTGTGTGTGTTGCAGCAGCCAGTGTTTTCATAACACGCCTGCTGTAACTCCTATTTACATTTTGTGACCACTAATATTAAAGATTTCAACTTACCCCGTTTGATTTTTGTTTGGGGGGTTAATACTCTGAGGTGGGGTTGAACGTGTGTGTGTATCTGTGTGTGTGTGTGGACAGGGAGGTGGGGGGGGGGCAGTGAATGGAGGGATAAGCAGGAGTTTTTTTTGGATGGGGGTCAGCCAGGGGAAGAGTGGCAGAGGGACCAGAGACCGTGAGATTCAGCGACCGGCAGCTGGACGGAGCCACGGTGAGTGAGAAACAGTCTTCTGGTCTGCATGCAGCCAAAATAGTTGTTAGTTTTAAATATTTAAATTCATTTCCACTGTTGGGGAGGGTTAACATGTACTTTGGGGATTCCAAGCTGGGCAGATTGAAGAATCCCAGCATGGCTCTTTTTAAACTAGATTATACTTTACGTTTTAAACAGAACAGTAAGAACTTATAAATGTGTTCTTTTTAGAAAGTCCCATCGATTCTTACAGCCAGGTAGCCTTTCCATCCAGGCTGCTGGGTTGGGGGGGGGGGGGGGTGTTGCCTCTGGAGGAAGCTTTCATGGGATGAGAGGGAGGAGGGGGGCGATTCCTCGGGCCTTCTTGCACAGGGAGTGTTTTAGCACACCGGTCGGTGGGGGGAAGACACTGGACGTCTTTGTGCTGCTCCTCTGCGGTTTGGACCTGAGTGTGTGTGTGTGTGTGTGTGTGTGTGTGTGTGTTGATGGTGTTGAGCATTCAAGTCTGAGGAAATTCCTCTGGCTCCAGTTTCTCGGCCCCCCTCTCTCTGCTTCGAGACCTCGACAACAGAACAGTCAGAAGAAACACCGACTGATAAATTTCTGCAAACGTATCCATCCCTCAGTCATTTCAACAGTAGTGATCAAGTCCCCGGTGCAGAGTCGCAAAGTTTTCCGCTTCCAGTCCTGCGGATCAAAGGGGTTGATTCGACATGGGAATGTGGTTTTAAGGGATTCCAGTGAAGTCTGTCGCAGCTACAAAAGGAGCTAATCCTTCCAAAAGGGACGAACGATGGGGATATTCTTTGACAAAGTCAAGCGTTCAGTTCAAGAAATGCAGTCAACACTTTACCTCTCATAAGCTGGCGTCTGGAAGAACCGGGTATCCTGTTTGTGCAAGAGAGAAAGAAAAAAAAAATTTGAATGAGTACATATTCTGCCTGGAATTTGTGAAGACTGAATTTAATTTTATACACATAATGAAAGGTGGTTAGAGGACAGCAGGGGGGGAGAGGGAGTGCGACACACATGAATAACATAACATAAAATAACATAACATAAAAGGGTGGATGTGAAAGGAGTGAAGGCGCCTGACAGTTTACGGTAGAATTTGTGAAAGATGGTGATTCAACGTTTCAAATGCTGACAAGGGGGTCAGGAACCCCCCCCCCAATAAAACCCCCCTCCCCACTTCTTACTCTACAAGATGTAACTGCAGTGTCTGTTTCTACACATTATAATTTAATAACCTTTAAACATTTTTAAACATTTGTGTGAATTAGATCATAACAGTCTGGATTATGTCTGGTAACCGGGGCATTTCTGGAGAAATCTAGTTTAAAACACACAGACAGACACATGGACATGATCTTTTCAGGCATACAAAAATCCTATACAATGTGACTTTACATTAAAAAGATTTCCATCGCTTCAGAAGGCTACAGGGTTTCACATCGGCTATATTGACCTTTATGTACTTGTTATGGAACAAATGTGATTTTAAATTATTATACAGTCATTTTTCTTATAAATTGTTCATACATTTACTCCAAAAATGTTGCTAGTGTATATGAATAGAAGTTCTTAGATTTACAATCATTCCATATTATTGCCCTCCTCTCTATAGACATCAAGTTCACCTCCTGTACAAGTTGTTCACCTTGTTCATTTTTTCTATGGAGGTACATGAGAGTGAAGGAAAATGAGTGAAGACCTCCCGTCTGATGCTAATTGAAAAAAAAGAACAGTTTTGCGTCGGTATCCGGCTCACACTCTTAAGCAAGCTCGCCCGTTTCCGAGACCTCGCCGAGCTATCAAAGACCAGCCTTGTAAACCAGCAGCGTGCCGCTTCCATCGCACGCCCCCCAACATCCGGGAGCGACTCCGAAGTAAAGGATGTTATTCGGCTTTTCAGATGCACTCCCATCTCTCTCCGGACGTTCTGCGGATCCCACTGCTCAGCCTGCTGCTCTCCATCCCATTTGCCCTGACGGCAAAATGTCCACAGCAATGCATCTGCGATCAGATCCAGCTCACAGTGACCTGCGTCAACAAGAACCTGACCCAAGTTCCCCCCACAGTTGACGAGGTTTCCTGTTCACACAAAATACACGTCTCTGAAAAGTAAAGGGAAAGTCTGACATTTTTGTGATTTGGTCTTTTCTAGATTACCGTCAAATTGGATCTACGGGGAAACGACATCCAGGAACTCCCCAGCGGCGCTTTCAAACACACACCCTACCTGACTCACTTGTCGCTACAGCGGTGCAACATCCGCACGGTGAAAGAGGGGGCTTTCCGAGGCCTCGGACGCCTGGTCTTTCTCAACCTGGCTAACAACAACATTGAGATCCTCTACCAGGTGAACACAAACTTCCTATAGATGATGGAAAAAATGTAAAAACTTGACGGGTTATGAGAACGTCAGCTCTTTCTGCTCTCTGTGAGTCCAGGAATCCTTCGACGGCCTGTCCTCTCTGAAGCAGCTCATGGTCGACCGGAACCGCGTTGAGGAGATCCGACCCGGAGCGTTCACCCAGCTCGGTTTCCTCAACCTGCTTTCCCTCACGCACAACCAGCTGGTCTACATCCCCAACATGGCCTTCCAGGTAGGTGCACGAGCGCTTGCAGGACCCGTGAGCGGGACGCCTTGAAACGCATGAGCGCCGATGTCGTCGCCTCAGCGGCTCTTCTCTTCCTACAGGGATTGCAGAACATCAAGTGGCTTCGTCTCAGTCACAATTCTCTAAACTACCTGGATACAGAGGCCTTCGCTGGTCTGTTCACGCTTAACCGTCTTAGTTTGGACCACAACGAGCTGCAGTTTTTCCCCACCGAGACTATGACAAGGTTTGTGACCTGTGAGATGAACATTCAGGACGTTCCTTCCAGAATTTCAGTGATTCGAGTGCCCTGCTAAAAAGAGCTCACTTTTAACTTCCAGTACGTTTGTCAGCCATAGGGAACTGGATTCCTTTGAAAAAACTGGCAGTTATTAGCCAACGTGCAGTAAATCACAACCATCAAGTCAAACAACTAGTGCATAACGACAAAAGAATTTATTACACAAACTGCAGCCGAATATACATCGTGAAATCCTGTCGACACTTACATTTGGCCAGGTTTTTAAGAATTTCTTTTTATCTCACGATCATTTTTTTCAAAACAACCAAATATTAATGACACAACTATTGATGTGGATATGTATCATAAGCATCTCCAGCATATATCACGATTTCACACCCGCCTCTGTATCCAGACTGCCTGAAGTGACCCGTCTGGATCTGAGCTACAACCCCATGACCTACCTGGGTGAGGAGGCGGTGTCCATGGCCAAGCTGACCCACCTCTTCCTGGACCACATGTCCCTGCAGGACCTGGCCAACACAGCTGTATCAAAGTCCCCCGGCCTCACGCACCTGGACCTTAGCCACAACCAGCTGCGTGTCCTCCAACCGTTCTCCGAAGGCTCCCCTAATCTGGCGCGTCTTCACCTGACTGGGAACCCCATCTACTGCAACTGCTACCTGCGTCCATTGAGGTACCTCAGCCAGTTAGAGAAAAAAAAAAAAAAACATGCTGCCTTCAATCCAACACGGGGGATCAATGTCTCGCTTTTTGTTCGTTTCGGCTGCAGGGAGTGGGCGATCCAGAGGAAGGTGAAGCTGGTCGGAACCTGCGCTGGACCGGCGCATCTTTCCGGAGAGACACTAGAGGCCGTCTTTCCTTCAGAGCTGCGCTGTCAGAGCCAGGAAGCCATGCTGAAGGCGGAGTTTGAGGAGGCGACCAGGGTCACACCACCACCAACACCAGAACCAGAGAGCAGGGTCAAGTGTCCCGCTAATTGTGTCTGTGAGGTGAGTAAAATAATTCAGCATGTTTTTTTTTTTCCTCAATTGGAAATATACTTTTTTTTTCCAGTGGGGTTTCAACAGTATAACAGTATAACCAGGGGTTTGCAGACTTCAGGTGCAACACAGACCCCAACAGGTGGGATCTGGGATACGGCTAATGATACTGAATTACCTCCTGAGTATTTTTACAATGATTTTCACACTCATCTGGTTGCGCTGCGTTTTAGTATTTTCAGTCAATTCAAAGTTCTTCCCCGTAGATCCAAAACAGCAACACAAGTATTTACTGCTTGGTGTAGCTGTGGCACTGCTCGGGTATAATTAACCCCAGAATAATTTGAAGCAGATTTATGAATACAGCTCAACAGTAGTCAGAACCTACACTATTTCCTGGAGTGGTATTCTCTCTCATTACGTATGTAGGCCTAATGGTAAATTTTCCAAGGTTTCCTGTGATTCTACTCTAAAAGAATTTTGAGCATGATTTTTGGTCAGTTGATGCCAACATTTCTCCCCAAATCCCGAACACTGATCCTTTAAACCCCAGAAGTATTTCCTGCCACTGGTCAGCAAAAACACCTCACTGTTACCTCAGCTTTGCTTATCTATTGAAATAAAGATGGAAGATGTCAGTGACATGGGGGTATACTATTATAGAATTCGTTTACATTTGCAGAAGTTAAATGTTCCTACTCTGAAAGTAATAAAAATAATAATTGTGGAATATATTATCAGTAAACCACTTGTACCACCTTGCATGTGAATATTATTGTGATTATTATTTTGTTTGATGCTTATTACTTTGTGCTAATGGATCATTTTTAGGTATCCGGCTCTAAAAGTAACTGAAAAAACAGAGCCAATAACAGATAATAATGGTTATGTTTGCAAAGAGCATAGAAATGATGGACATTTTGCCTGTGCCATCCAGATCATGGATCCATGAAAAGGCAGCACTATCACACTGTTGTCTCCGCTCCTCTCCTGTCTTCAGGCCGAAACCCACCACTCCTCCTGTGAGAACCGTGGTCACACCAAAATACCGCGGGGTTTCTCTCCCACCACGCGCCTCCTTGACCTTCGCGGCAACAACTTCCACTACATACCCAGCAACAGTTTCCCCGGCGTTGCCCAGGTGGTTTCACTGCATTTGCAGCGATGCAAGATTGTGGAGGTAGAAGGCGGAGCTTTCAGCGGGATGAAGGGATTGATCTACCTGTATCTATCCGAGAACGACCTCTCTTCTCTCAGCCCAGATGCTTTTAAAGGTCTCTTTGTTCAAGATAATATACATTGTGGGTTTGAGAATGCATTATTTAAACATCCCAACATTGTGGTTTCATCTACAGGCCTCACTCAGCTGACTTACCTTCACCTGGAGAAAAATCGCTTCACCGTCTTTCCCAAAGATGCCTTCAAACTACTCCCAGGCCTCCTGGCTCTTCATTTGGAGAACAACTCCATCGCCAGGCTTGAGCCGGAGATCTTGAGTGGAGCCAAGGGTCTCAGAGCCCTCTACCTCACCGGTAACATCATAGACTACGTGTCATCCAGGGCTCTCGACCGAGCCGGCGACCTGGACACCCTCCACCTGGCGGGAAACAAGCTGAAAGATGTGCCCACCGAAGCTCTGAGCAAGGCGCCAAACCTGAGGGACCTGAGACTTTCGGGGAACTCGATTCGCTGGATCGCACCGAATGCTTTCCTGCCGTTGGCGGCGTCGCTGAAAGAGCTGTATCTGGATACGATGGGACTGGAGAAAGTGAGTGAACTGATATCAGCTTTCATGATGAAGACACCCAACCGTGTCAAATTTAAAAAAAATAACACCAACTGAAGAATTAATATTTTACTTCTATTATTCACTCACACTGAAGATGTCGCAGAACTCCCTGGCGGGCCTGGGGCTTAGGAGTCTCTTCCTCGAGGGCAACCAGCTCGAGGAGGTGCCGGACCTCCACCCGCTAACCTCCCTTGAGGTCATCAATCTCGCTGACAACCCTCTGATGTGTGACTGCCCCCTACTGCCTCTCCGCCTGTAAGTCCAAATTTTGACCAAACACGAGTGTGCAGGCAGTATTTTGTATTTCTGTTTAATATTTTTTTCTTTTTTTTCTTGCAAATCTGTCAAGCCTGCAGGAGTCAGTTGTTAACCTGGCACGATCGAGATGGCGCGTAATTTCTCATTACACCCGCCTCTTATAGACTATCCTAGTAATGAGGAAAACCAAAATGCCTTATTTTTAATATGGATTACATCAGATGTCATTTTAATAGTAGTGGCATCTCACTGATTTATGCAAACCCCGCAGCTTGATGTCAACAGTCTCATATTATTCACATATTGCAGGTGCTTAAAACAAAGTGAAGCGCAGAAGTGAATTGAACAACTTAATCAGCTATTAAATTCTAGTAACTGATAGCACTTGGACTCCTTTTTAATTCCCTCGTTCCTCTTCATCTAGCTGGATTGAAAAGGTCAACCTGAAGGTACGAGCCACCTGTGCCTACCCCCCTGAGCTGAAGGGCCGTCGTGTCAAAGACGTCCATATTTTCAAGGCTTGTCCGGGAGGTGAGGGCCTCCCGTCCGCCCCTAGCGTCTCGCCAAAACTCGCCAAGGCGCCGAAGGCGACCAAACCCAAGCCGACACATCTGAACGCCTTTCGCCAGGTCAAAATGCTCAAAGCCAAGTCCAAATTCCGCAAGGCCCCAAACAGCAAACAGACAGCTGCAAAGAAAACAACAAAGAGACCCAGCATGGCTTGAACCTGCTATCATGTGGCTTCCATTTTGAGGGATTGATGCTTCACTTCCTGGAAACTGCTGAAAATATTAAGCTTATACCAGAGAACATGCATGTACTAACAAATGAGACGTAAGCTGTGGCGATGATTGGCCGCTTTTTAATCA
The DNA here is from genome assembly GCF_037954325.1 of Fistularia commersonii. Lineage (NCBI taxonomy): Eukaryota > Metazoa > Chordata > Actinopteri > Syngnathiformes > Fistulariidae > Fistularia > Fistularia commersonii. Next base: position 6,006,156 of record NC_141316.1, on the reverse strand, counting down.
TATCGTCTTTCCACATGTTCTCTAATTGTGTTTTGATGGGTTTCATTACAGTGTTCAAATCCAAAGTTGTTTTGTAAATACAGGAAGTCTAGATTAAGCAGATGCGTTCTTTAATCGGCACTGATTAACATCCATAGTGTTAGATACACATTTCCACTAATGATCATGTTGGTCCAAACTTTTAGCTCTTGAGTAGCTTTGTAACGACAGCGTTATCAGTTCCGTGTTTGTGATCCTAAACCACTACACCACAGTCTGAGGTCGTGACGTCAGCATGCCGTTTTAAATGGGTGCGACTGACATGTACTTAAAAGTACACAATGGATATGAAGAGAAAAATAAAATACTCCCAACAAATATATTTGTCCGGCGTGTTGTTTCCACATTATAACATGAGGTGACCAAGATCTTTGAATCATCGGGTGATTTATTTTTAACTCCACAAATGTAGTCAAAGGAAACTATTGATGCACAGCTTTTATGGCGTTAGCTCTATTTACACTACATTTTCACAAGGCTTTCAAGCAACTATTTTAAACAGAATGTAATTGTGAAAATGTGAAATACCCATGGCGTGACTGGGGTAAGCTTCTTCAAAACAATACGATTACAAAGATCCGAACCTATCAGTGAGTCGACTAGCTAGTTTGTAACTGTGAAAGTACTGGTGTAGTGCGTTTGAGTTTAGGATATTCAAGTATAAAAACCAGCAATAGATTTGTTTTTTTCCTCTGACCATTTTAATCATTACATTTGCTCAATGTAGCTCCATCACCGCAACAGATTTGATCCCAATCTTTTCCTTCTTTGAAAGTCGGAAATGTTCCTTATGCCTCCATTCCTTTGTGTTGGCTTAATATGTCCTGCTCGATTTGGCCATTAAATGTTTCATCCATGCCATTTAGTCCCTGGGTCATCTCTTCTTCTTTCAACAGCTCACATTTTACCTCCACGTTGCCGCTCGATATGTTTTCGCTCAGCGCCTCCTGTTTGACGACACCCTGTGAGACTTGCAGAGTGTTGTCCGGAGGTGCAAATGGCGTCTCCATCTCGAACTCCTCCACTTTCACCTGCACCATAGAGACTAAAGAGACATTTATTTTAAAAGATGTCCAACTTGAGGTGTCCAAAGCCGGTCTTGTGAGTTCTGTACACTTACTTTCCTGCTCTTCTGGTTCAGTCTTGGGGTGAACGAGGAGCACCTCTAGAGGAAGAGGTGGATCTTGGAGCGCAGGAGAACGGTTAATATCTCCCGGATGTTGGTCATCATCATTATCCCCACCATTGGTGAGGGCGGGCAGGATCCTACTTGGACACCTCCTTTCTTGAAGCAAAAACACAATCATTACCATTTGTGCTTCACATAATGCCCAATGTGGCACGGCACGGGGCAAAACTCAGTGCGCATCTGAGTGGAACTTACTGTTTTTCACGAAACTCAAAGACTTGCATCTCTTTTGCTGGGTCGCCTGGATGTTATTTTCATTGACTTGAACTGAAAACAAACACATACATATATATATAAAATTCAGTCCTTCCACCGCAGGAACTTGTGAGCTCAAAACCTCAGTACAGCAATTATTCTGCTTTGTGCTATGGTAACACAAAGCGGCGGACCATGGATTTTACAACTAGACCCTCGCGTTGAACCAAAGCACCGACTAATACCGAAACGACAATGCTCCGTTTCTTGAAAGCATTGATATTCTACAAAAATCCATAACAAGGCGTTGCATCACAAAGCATCTTGTGTAGCAAGAAAATGAATGCCGGGCGTTGGGAAAGAGGAGGATGGTAGCTGTGAAAGACAATGTCTCCCAACCTGTGCAGAGCATCCATGCAGAACTGAGCAGCTCCTTCAACCCCTAATGAGTAACTAACTTATTCCTCCCGAATATAATGTTAATACATTCCACTCACTCAGCTCCCAGGCATTTGTAAATGCTGCATGCAGTCCCCATTTTAAATACAGACACATCCTCAAGTCGCTACGTGAAATGAAAAGGATTTCTGAAGGGAAAACGACAACACGCCAAATGCGTCGGAGTTGCAACAGAAATCCTAGTACAGAGAAATGTGCCATTTGCCACAAGTGTGTGTGTGTACATTTGTGTGTCTCTGTCAAAAAACAAAACAAAAAAAACTCACTAACCCAAGCTTACTGTTCTGTATATTTCCTGTGCATCGTGTATTTGCAAGTGTATTTGCAGTCCCTATGTCCTCTATTGTAAGTCGCTTTGGATAAAAGCGTCTGCCAAATGCAATGTAATGTAATGTAAAAAGTACACCTGTAGGAAATGTAGAAAAGGATCTCCATTTGTGTGTAAAAATTGCTAAAAAAATGCTAAAAACAAAAAAAAATTGTAGACTATGCTCACAATTTGTTTTCAATGCAATTTATTTGGAATAGTTTTCCTTACGAAATAAATGTTTTTCTTATTCACTCAAGTCCTTTGATTGCTCTCTCATCACTTTTACCCGTTTTTCTCTTTCGACCAGAGGGAGGGAGGGAGGGGGGGGGGGGGGGGGGGACTTATGGAATTTGTAACTGCAACGATCAAGTGATAACATTAACACTTCTTGGAAGAGGAGGGGGGGGGATCTGCAGGAGAAGCGGAAATTTCCAGGACTTCCGAGTGTTAAGTGTGTGAAGGAGGTTTGCGTTGTGCTCAGTTACTTGCTTTTCAAGAAACTCACGGAAACTGTCGACGTTGGCTTGGAAGTCTGCTGGCAGTCGTTGGGACATCGTTGTCCGGGCTCTTATAGAGAGGTGGTTGCGTTGCATGAAGCGGTAACACCAAGAAGGTCCTCCCGCAAAATCGTTTATATTCATCGCCTTGGCAACTACCTGGGCGTGGAGACGTAACTGCACCGTAGAGAAATCTCTCCCGATAGCACGTTGTTCAAGCACCCATTTGTGAAGTTGTTCCTCTAGCTGTGGCCATCTAGCTTTTAGCCCGCGATTAGCTTTTTTGGTTTTCTTCATTGCAATGAGAATATCCTCCGCTTTTCGCCAGTTCCTCGCGAGTTTCTCGCTCACTCCGAACTTTCTTTCCGCTGCTCGATTCCCGTTTTCGGTTGCATATCTCACTACTTGCAGCTTGTAGTCTGCAGAATACGATTTTCTTTTCGCGGACATTTGCGTTCGGTCTTTAAATTTTAAATGGTCGATGGTGGTGGAGTAATAGGAGTAGCAGATACTGGCGCACTAGCCTAGAGCGCCCTCCCACGGCCGTCAGTGTGAAAATAACGAACACGAGAGATCATATCTTTTAATATATAAGTCGCACTTGAGTATTAGACGCGGGATCGGCCAAACCAAGAAAAAAGTGCGACTAACAGTCCGAACAAATACGGGTACTAGACATACAGAGGAATCGAGAGGGCGTTTCTCACGATCCCATGGTGAGATGAAATGAACATAATCATAATAATAGAGCTCAAATTAAAGCGCGCTATTACATTAAACAGCAAACAAAACTACGAGGCGTTGTTTGTCAAATAGGGGGACATCTTCGGGGGACATGCTTATCGTTACTGAACTAAAATAAAGTGTAATTGCACATCCACGGTAGGTGGCAGTGACGCGCTCCTGGTAAGCGTGTGTGCGGAGTATTAGCTCTATGGTGGGGGGTGGGGGGTTGCACTGCGCCTGCGCAAACGCAGCACAGAGCAGGAAGAGCGCAGTGAACAAAACCTCGAAAGACACTGTGGTATACTATTTAACAGGGATGATTATATATTTAATAAGATAATAAAAAAGGCGGTGAGAGATGAAGATAATGAGACATATGGAGCGCTTGGCTTTACTGTGTCTACGACGGGAGACGAGGAAAGACCGGTGTGTTTACTGTGAGCTACATCACCACGCTTCGAAAAGCTGTGCACTGCAAAACCTGTTCATTGTTGTGCCAAAATCAGCAAGTTTGTTTTATTCATTTCGATTTTGTAGGTTAAAGTGTATATATATTGTGCTCCTGGGTTAATTTTGCTGATCAATTTGAACGTCTTATCATTACCTATTGATCTTATTAAATGTTATTTTTCAGTATCAAATGGTTCTGTCGAGTCAAAAAATGTTTAGTTTCAATAAAGATTTAGTTGTTTTTTTTTTTTGTTTCAGGCAAACTGATGCACTAGTATTTTCTTTTACAGACTAAAAAAATAAAGTTATTTCAAGTCATTTCGTTCTTTTTTTCTTTAATGTTAATAAGGATGCAATGTGATAAAGAGGTGTACATATAACAATCTTATTGTACTTTATTAATCCTTTGTGGAAAATTGCTCTCAGCATGAGCAGCTGGCATCTATCGAGCTGCGCCAGGGGAGCAGTTAGGGGTTCAGTGTTTTACTCAACAACACTAGGTACAGTTGGACATTCAAGGAAGAGGTAGGAATCAAACTAAGAATGTTGGTTCCAAATGATAATCACTCCTGGAGCCCCCCTTTCTTTTTCAATAGAAATATACCACCCCAGATGGGACTCGAACCCACAATCCCTGGCTTAGGAGGCCAGTGCCTTATCCATTAGGCCACTGGGGCCCAGGTAGTGGTTGTGGCGGTCTGACATGTGTTTCTCTGCCTCGGGGGCGTGCAACAGAAAGCCAAGAAGCACTGCTATGAATGGTATGAAGTATGCACAGATACAAACTACTTATAAGGTGAAAAGATGACAGACATTAAACGACATTAGGACAGAAGTGTATAAATGTGTGTAATTTTCATATGCTACCGTTTTCACTTGTAATATTTATTACTTACCTCTGTGTCTCTGAAGGTTCTCAGTCATCTTATTGTTGTGGCAACTGGACTTGAATTTCTTCACTTTTAGAAGGGTCTGGGTTATGATGGCTTGCCATGTAAATGTAAGAGGTTATCACCAGAAACTAGGTAGAAAAAGATTGTTATGCTAATGGCCTTCTGCTCGTAGTTCCTCCGTGATGGGTTAAATGCAGTGGTCAAATTTCGCTGATGTTATCCTCTACGTAAAACTGTATGTGACAATAAAGGCACTTATTTTTCTTTCTTCGATTCGGAAACTTCGAAAACTTCATTAGAACTGAAGAAGCCTCTCGGATAATGGGTGAACTATCTTCAAGTGAACAAATTCAAGTCCGCTTGCCACGAGAAGAAGATTCCAACAAGAATTAACCCACTCAGATTCTGTGTACAGGAAAGGAATGAGCGGGCTCTACTTGTCACTTTGCTCCTGTGTATTGATAAATATGGGGACTTTTTTGTAATAGATTATACTTTACACGTTTACACTTCAAAAGTATTGTTCTTAAATTTATTTTAGTACTTGCATATTTAGCTAGCTTGTCACCGTCTTGTCCTTGTATGCCTCGCTGCTGCTAAACAATTTCCCAAACATGGCATCATGTAAGTACATCTCATCTCTACTGCACTGTCCACTTTCTGCCATGTGAACTGAATAGATATGCAACTACAGGTGCAACTACATTTTTCATAAGTTTTTTTTTTCTGTGATATTCACTGTAATATTTACATGGGATGTTTCCCATTTTTAGTCACGAGCTGTGCCAGATCATTTTCAAAACTGTAATCTTCAAAACATACCTGAGGTCTTCTATGTCAACTGACTAACCTGGCTTTAACAGGCATTGAAAAAGAATTTCTCACCGGTTATGGGAAAAGTTAAGTAGTTCACATGTTTTTTGACAGGAGGCATAATTTGGGGTAGGGAGCATAAGAAATGTGATTGATTTGTATTGAAATAATTACAGATAATCATGTTAAAATTTGTGTTTTATCTGTGCTTTTATATTTCTAATGTTTCCCTTTCTCATATTTCCAAGTAAATTAGGCCTTATACTTCTTTGGGGAGTCTATGGGGCACACAAGGTTTGCCTGGCGCGTCACCAGACAGAGGCATTAATATGAACCCAAAAGGGAATACAATTCATTTCACTCACCAGAACATGACTGTCTGAACACAAAATCCATCTTCATTTCTTTCCTCAAAAAGGCTTCAATGACTCTGTTGTGCAGGTTATCCGTGCGTTTCAACTCCAGCAAGAGCCCCTTCTCTATTGCCATGGAAGCCACAGCAGAAGGCCGAAGTTGCCCGCTCGTGTTTCTGCTGTAAGCCCTTATTCTCTCCAGGGCCGAGAAGTTCCGATCTACGGAAGCCGGGGCCACTGGCATGGTCAGGGCCAAGCACGCCAGCGTGTACAGCTGCCCCATGGTGTCTGTCAGGTTCTTTTTGCGAAGGAAATCCAGGAGATCGACGGGACTTTTCCCTTTAAAGTCCACCATGGCGTACAGGACGGTGAGCTCCGTCTTCAGCCGGCACAGGTCAAAAAGCGCGCCGTGGCTCTGCGTTAAACCGGCGAAGGCTGCGTGCGGGAAACTCCTCCCGTACGTCCGAAACTGCAGCGGGTCCAGGAGGGAGAGAAACATTAATTTCTCGTGATCTTGAAACCTGTCCTTCATCTGGCAAAGGATGTTGTTCAGGATATCGCGATGGAGTTGCTGGTAATACGCGCGGCGGTCTGCTTGCGCCGAGCCGCTCGGTAAGATGCGCTCGGTGGCTGCAAAGATCTCCTCGAAGCGGTTCTTCTCTCGTTCGATCGTGTCACAAAACTCGCTCACTCTTTGCTGACAGAACGGCACGTCCAGTGTTTTACTCCGAAGAGTCGAGAAAAGCACGTCGGAATGCTCGAAAACCCCGTTGAAAGTGTGAAGCAGGAAACAAAAGTCGAAGTCGTCCAGGCGCGCGTTGAAGTCGTCCGCGCCGCGCACGGATTCCGCGTCGTATTCATCGTGGTGTTCCAGGATGTGGTGAAAAAGCTCTTTTAGATGGACCCTCTCCTCCAGGATTTCACCGATCATCCGAAACGCGTTTTGCCACCGTGTCGGTGTTGCGCGTTGCAGCCGCCGCTTGCAGACATCATCCAGTAGTTTCGTGCGCCGCGGGGATCCGGAGAAAAACGCGGCGAGCGCATCGAGGTGCGCGAAAAAGATCTTGCATTCCCTGATCTTTGCAGCCCCTTGGCTCAGCACCAAACTGAGCCGATGTGCGTAGCAGTGCACGAATAACGCCATGGGTGCTTTCTCCTTAACTTTACCCTGCGTTCCGACCGGCGCGCCGTCGAAACACTGCGCCACCGTTTTATCCAAGCATTGGAATTCCTGCAGGAGGCGGACGATGACGGTGGAGACGTCCGATTCGGGTTCTCGGACGAATCGGACGAAGCGCTCCCGGACGCCGGCGTGCGCCACGTAGCGCAGCGCCACAGCCAGTTGCGCCGCGTTGCGTGCCTCAGCCGCCCCGTGCACCATGACGCACACGAAAGGAGCGTCGCGGATCTCCGCTTTAATCGCTTCTTCCATCACTTCCGCGATCGCATCGATCAGGTCGTTCTGGATTTTCCCCGACGTCCCGCAAAACGCCGTGTTCGTGGTCAAGTGATAATGCAAGTCCGTGTTGTTTTCGGCGAGCAAAGAAAGCAGCTCTTGATAGTTGCCCCTGTTCCCATCGCGTCCTCCGAACGACAGCTCCTGTTTCCCCACGAATACCACGCAATCTATCAGTCTTTTCAGGATTTCCCGATTTTTCCGAACTTTTTCATCGTGGATCTCGGCTTCCTTGCGCGCTCGCTCATCCAGCTGCGGATCCGCCGGAATTTCTCCGAAAGTCCTGGCCAGCACCACAGCCTGCAGGTGTCCGGCGGTGCTCTGGTGTCTCCCCGCCGCTTTGGTGAGGCAACTTAAGTTGGCGAAGCCGCCGCAGTTCCAAACTCCGAGGCGATTGGTGGCAAACAACAGACAGTCCCAACAATATAGTTTACAGTGCTCCTCTGAGGCCGTGAGCCACGGGTATCGCTCGTAGTTGCTGTATTGGAAATGGCGGATGAACCCTTTCCCCGACTGAGACAAACTAGCTAGCTTCGGGGTCGGCCGGCCTTTTCTCACAATGGCCAGCTTTTCTGGAAATGTCCGATTCGAAAATGGTTTTGTAAGCAAATCTGCAACCACACCGACTTCTTCTTGTTCTCCTCCTCCTCCTCCGCCTCCCGCCATTATAGGGTAAATAAAGACCCTTATATCCATTCGAACAACGGTTTTAGCTAGCGTGGATCGATTCAGATCGCTAGCTGACTCGGCCAGCCAATCAAAAGACGCGAAGACGCAGATGAAAGCGTACGCCTGCAAGATGGCCACGGAGTCCCAAACTCGAAATCTGATTGGTCGAAGGGACAGCCTCATTGTATTCCGAAGGCCTTGAGGCAGACGCTTTTAACCTGGCAACACACGATGGCTGGAATTTGATTGGATAAAAAACACTAACGTTAAGATACGCTGCACTCAAGAGAAAAACTATGAAAATAAGAGAATAGGCTATTGGGATAAATCAAAGATATATAAATGAAAACAAGATATTTAAATATAATTAATGAATTCTGATCATGTTAAGGCCAATGGGTGTTGACAGCTTAACACCAGCGTTTCTGAAAATAGTTTCATCAGTAAAATGTAAAATAGGGCATTCTGATTTCTTCCCCTCCTCTCACAATTGTGGGTTATAGAAACTCAACAAAATCCATACAAACAGCATTGTAGCTGGTGTAGGTCAATTCAGATGCATTTTACTAGCTCTGACTAGGCCAGCCAATCAAAAGATGCGACAACACAGACGAAAGCGCGCGTCTGCTAGATGGCCAGTTTCACCAACTCAAAACCTGATTGATCATAGCGACAGCCTCATTCCAATGTATTTGAAACGCAGGGTGCGCTGTTGATTCCGAAGGCCTCGAGGGAGACGCTTTTTACCCCGGTAACACACGATGGTTGGAATCTGATTGGATAAAAACACTACCGTTAAGTTGCACCACTGGAAGCAGAGTAGCCAAATGTAAAGCTATGCGATTGAGAGAAAAGACAATTGGGAGTAACTAAATATATTATTCAAGGAAAAAATAGGTAGTGTTAAGGTCAGCAGTTACCCCCCCCCCCCCAGCTTGATATCAAGTCTGATAACATCTACTTATTGTAGCAGATATGTTAATTTTACCACTTCATCAACAGTGGAATTTTGGTAACTGATTACATTTGATTTCTATCAGGTTTCTATCAGAATCATGAAATCACAATTTTCTTGTTACTCTTCATCTACCTTGATTGAAAGGGTCAACTTGAAGGTACAAGTCCCATGTGCCTACCCCCTGAGCTGAGGGGTTGTTGGATGTCCATTTTTTGAAAGCTTGTCGAAGTGGACAGAGCCTGCGGTCTGGAGATTCATTTGGCTTCCATACAGAGTGAATGATGCTTCATTTTCTAGAAAGTGCTGAAAATTTTAGGGTTATACTAGAGAACATGCACCAACTAATAACATATGAGATATAAGCTGTGGCTACAGTGGGCTACCGATCAGTCTTACTACCTTCCCTCATGTTCTCTAATTGGGTTTTGCTAGGTTTCAATACAGCGTTCAATTCCCGAGTATTCTAAATACAGAAAGGGTTTTAAATGGGTGCAGCTGAAATGTTATAAAAAGGTAATTCAATATGAAGAAAAATAAGACTAAAACAAGATTACACCATGAGGTGACCAAGATCTTTCAACATTTAGCTGATTCATTGTCAACTTAACATATCAAAGAAAATGATTTTTGTACAACATTTAGTTATTCCATTTACAGGACTTTTCAAGCATAATTTTAAGCGTAATACAATTATGAAACTGGGACACATCTGTGTTGCTGATGGGGTTAACTTTACAAAAACAAAGCAGTATTGCTGAGATGCAAACCCATCTGTGAGTAGACAAGATAGTTTGTCACAGGCGAAGAATCGGTGTAGTATGTTTACAATGTGCAAGGGTAGAAACCAGCAATAGATTTTTTTTTTCTCCTCTGAACCTTTTCATTGTTATATTTACTTTATGTAGCTTAATTCCAGGTTCGCCGCAACAGTTTTTGATCTCCACCTCTTCCTTCTTTGAGTAGGCACCGTTTCTCACGTCTCCATTCCCTCGTCTTCCTGCTCACTTTGACCAGCAAATGTTTCATCCATCTTTTTCTTTCCTTGGATCATTTCCTCTTCTTTCAACAGCTGACGTTTCACCTCCACATTGCCGCTCGATGTGTTTTCACTCTGCGCCTCCTGTTTGACGACACTTTGTGAGACTTGCTGATTGTTGTCCGGAGGGGCAATTGGGGTCTCCATCTCGACCTCCTCCACTTTCACCTGCACCAAAGAGACTGAAGAGAAATATATTTTAAAAGATGTCCAACTTGAGGAGTCAAAAGCCGGTATTGTGAGTTCTGTACACTTACTTTCCTGCTCTTCTGGTTCAGTCTTGGGTTGAACGAGGGGCACCTCTAGAGGAGGAGGTGGATCTTCTAGTGCAGGAGAACTGCTAATTTCTCCAGGATGTTGGTCATCATCACCTTCACCACCATTGGCCAGGGAGGGCAGTCTCCTCCTTGGACACCTCCTTTCTTGAAGCAAAAACGCACAGTCATTACTCTTTATGCTTCACAGCCATTTGGCATAAGAAAACACTCGATGTGACTTGGCAAAAGGTGAAACTCCATGCAAATCTTAGACTTACTCTTCTTCCCAAACATCAATGCCTTGCATCTCTTTTGCTGTGTCGCCTGGATTTTGGTTTCTTCGCCTGAAATAGAGAACAAATCATCTATCAGTCAAGTAAAAAGCTAAAGACAGCAGACCAAAGTCTCTGCAGTCACACACTCATCAACACAACAGGGGGGGGGGGGGTTTAAATGATTTATCTTGTCCACTGCAGGAATTTATGATCTTAAAACTGCAGTATAACAATTATTCTGCTTTGAGTTATACAATTTTAGCCTAGTTTGCTCCTTGACTCAGGAGATGAAATTCTGACCTATCTCAAAGAAAATGAGGAATACAAGCAGCTGATACAAAAGCAAGTTAATTGTAACATCACTGGACACATAAGCTGCGTTTTATCATCTTAATGCTTTCTAATATAGATGTTTTTGGGACTTCAAGTCCTGAGTTTCTGAGATTGATTTTCAGCAAGGCAGGTTTGAGGTTAGTTTTTCATTGCTTTAATGTTTAATTGTATAAAACAGAATGTGTTACATTATGGGAATTTAGTTGGTTTGATTTTCAGATTGTGCTAAACTGTCTTTTGTCTTTAAAAGTTTTAAAGTGTGTAAAAACATAACTTATTTTGTCACTCCATTGTAAAACACGTGCCTGAATCAATGTGGGGAACAAACTTGGTATTTCTATTACTTGCAAAGGCATTGACAGTCTACACTTGTGCAAATTCCAGAACACGTGGATAAGTAGACACTGTGGTAATGATTGCATCATAGCTTTGACCAGACACCATTTAATGGCCACTTTAATTTTATCACAAGTGTTGTGCCTGTCCTTCACTGTCATACCGCAGGCTGGAATTTCCTGCTCCACTTCATCCAGACTTTTGAGATTATGTCACATAGAGCGCCTGCAGAGAATTTTAGGAGCTCTGTGCCCAAGCATATGATAATTGGCTGGTAATGGTCAGCAAAAATGACACCAGATTCTTTCCAAAAATAGTCAGGATTTTTTTTTACATATGACAGGATGTGGTTGATAAATATGACCTCTGACCACAGGATACGATAATTTCAGCTTAACTAAATTTTAAATGTTTCCACAGATTTATCGCTAATCGGAATTACTTTCCCTTATTGATACATTATGTTTGTGCTAGAAAATACAGATACGTTAATAAAAGGAACCTCAACATCAATCATAACTGCACATTTGTAAAGTGCGTGCATTCTCTGATTTTGGATATAGTCAGGCATACAGTAAATCAAACACTGGTATTTCATTTTCTGGAATGAAAAACAAGAGACGGAACATCCCATGTTCAGTTTAGAAGCGCTGAGTTGAGCAGAGAGGGGTGATTTGGTGCTTACAGAGTCCAGGAGGCGGCTGCAGCGGGTAGCCTGTGAGTTCACACCAGCCAGTGGGGTAGATGTCTGGGGACTGGTGGTCGACCCACTGGTCGAATTCATCATCCCAACCGTCGAAGTGGATGAGCAGCAGGCGGCCCACGCAGCGCCTGATCGTGGCCACGCACACAAGCCGTGGCTCCATCAGGTCTGCTGCCTCAAGCTTCATGTTAGGGAAGAAGCCGTGACCGGAATAGTCCTTCAGAGAGAAACACTTTCCTCATTCCTTTTCACTAGAATACATTCATTTCTCATCTCTTGCAGTAGCAGTTATCAACGTCATCTTGACTGACTAATATAATTTAACAAGTGAGTAACTAGACTTCAGTGTCTTGCAAAACAGAAAATTTGACAACACAAGCTACATCATGTTTGGACTTCCTGCCTTACAGTGTTGAACAGTTGTGTAGGCGCAGCTTTGGCCTTAGTCTCCTTCAGGTAACTTTCCCAGGTGAAGGTCTTGGAGTCATAACCTATCGGGCAAATTCAGGTAAACTTTTGCACCCTGCGTTGTCTTTCGAAATGAACGGACAGTGCACCTGATGAGGAAACAGGGAGTGACGCACACACGCATGCACACATGTTGCTGAAATGTACCTTGTGGGACTGTGAGAGGAATGGTGTTTTTTTTGCAGAAGTTTATGGGAAGGATGGCGTGGGAGGAGGCGTGGTAACAGAAGCAGTCTGAGCCATTGTTTGATACAGTGCCATCAATACAGACCATCAAGTAGCCGTCGTACAGCACCTGTAATGAGAAGAGGCGGCAGGAAAACACAAAAACTCACCCAGTCTGAATAACTTTGACGTACAGCTAAAAACCAAGTGTCAATACATTTTAGTCTGATGACACAAAAATTACAGCATGATGATCTCGCCTTTTGTATCGTGGCAACACAGATGCTTCCCAGGTTGAGAGGGTCGATGGCCTCCAGCTTCATTCCTGCCTCGAAGAAACTGCCCTCCATGTAGACAAACCTGGGCTATGGATCACGCAGTGACAGTCAGATATGTCACTTTTCACACGGTTAGCACTGTGCCATTAAACTTTTATCATTTTTTTGTAAGCTACTGACTTCTGACTAAGAGTGACGGCAACAGTGAACTCTTAACGATTTCAAGCGGAATTGGCAAAAAAAAAAGTTGTTGTTCAAGTGTTGCACTTACTCTTTTAAAAAGCAGAAATGTGCTGTCACAGTTACCACGGAGCCCAGGCACTGTCGCCTCCACTCCACTTTCTAGGACAAAAAAGCAAACATTTTAATTTTACTACTCTGTTTTTTTAAGTTTGAAGTTTGCGTGTTCTCCCTGTGTCTGCTTGGCTTTCCTCTGGTATCCTCTCAGAAGGTAAATCGGGAGACCCAAAATTGCCCAGATGTGTGAATGACAGAGTGAGTGGCTGTTGGTCTCTGCGTTCGACTTGCAACCTGTCTGAGTTGTGTCTCACCCGATGACAGCGGCAATAGGCACCAGGAATCCCATGACACCAGAATAAGCGGTAGATAATGAATGAATTAAGGTCTTTTTTCACATTAATATTTCATATTAGTCACAAAAACTGTTTCAGCTATTTTGATCACTATTTGAGAGTTTTACCTTCCTATGATTCCAGCAGTTTTACCTGGCTGGTAGAGCAGAAAGTCACGGTATTAGCGTTCTTAATTAACCTGTGTGCATGGCAGTTTGGTTTCCTTCATTTTTCTGTCTTAAAACTCAAAAACATAAAAGCAAATAGTGGATCGGCATTTGAACACGGTTATGTTACATTACTAAAAAGAACTGCAAGGGCCATTTTGCTCCTGATATGGAAACGTATGTATAAAAAAAAAAAAAAAAAATGAGAAAAGAATCAAACACATTTCCACCTGATAAATATGAAATATTGTAATATGCTCTACATAACGGTCGCCACTCGTGTTCAAAACACTTTATATTGGATAACATTCACCCATAAGCAAACATTTACATACAGATATAGGCAGAGCTCCCACTCAAGGCGCAAAACAGGAGCACCTGGAGGGTTCTGTGTCTTTCCTGAGGACATTTCAGCGTGCAGACGGGAGGAGCCGGGAACCTACCCACTAACCTTCTGATTGGCAGGACACCCGCTCTCCAGTCCGAACCACAGTCACCTTCCACATATGTACTCAATTTCATATGAACGTTCAAATATAACACCAGTGCACTGACCGGATTTCTTGATGTCATGGCCCACTTTGTTGGACCACCCAATCGGATGGAGCAGTGGACTGCGCATGTGGCACCAGAAGTCCAAGGTAACATCGTCGGGGGCGTCACTTTGATCTGTATACACCAGTCGTAGGCGCCCGCCAGTGATGGTGTGGATGACGGCTTTGCGAGTCCGGCTTACGTGTCGCGGGTCCACCACCTCGACACGCATGCCCACCCTGAATGAATGCTTCATGCTGTCAGCCAGCTGGGTGGAGGACAGAAGGACAGCACGGGAGTAAATGCATTGAGATCATTCTTTATGTGCACAGAACTTTTCCTGACTATTTCAGTATTGACCCGCATGCAATCGAGTTTTCATATCCTGTAAAAACAGAGTACTGTAGATACTACTACACAAGGGATCTAATTGTTTTTCTTTAAATCTTATTCTGAGCGACACTTTGTCTAATAAAAATTATTAAAAAAATAAAATTAAATGATGAATAAACAATAACCGCTCATCCTCTTCCTCATTGTTTTAGGCAGTGTTTGGATTAGTTAAAAGACAATTGCATCTTTGTGCTTGATTTCGGAGGTAGATATTCACGGGTGCTTTGGATCCACCTCAAGACCAGCTGCCACAAAAAATATCAACAAGAATTAACCATGGGCTGGATGACTGAGAACCTCCACTTACTTATAATTGACACTTAGATTTAGGAATAAGGTCATAACTTAGGATACTCAAAGTGAAAGAAGGAAAAAAATAAAATAACAAGATTGGAAAATGTTTTGCAGCGTCATCCCTGAACTGGTTCACGTTTCAGGTTCATCAGTGAAACTAAAAGCTGGAAAGAGAGGAAAGATAAGGAAAAACATCGACTTTACCCAAACAGCCAAGTTTACCTTCAGGTAGAATTCTACAGGTAGAGTGTGAGCCCCCACCAACTTCTTCATCAGATATTCTTTCCAGTCTGGAATGTTCTGTTTCACATCTAACATAATTTTGAGGGGGGGGAAAAAAGTACAATGTCTGAAAACAATTCAGTCCATGACAATTATTGTCGTAACACAAAAGTCTCTCCAGAGTTTTTGTGTGTACGCACTTTGCGGCGGCACCAGAAGCTTGCTGGTCATGGCGCACCATCCAATGGGGTGCAGATCTCCCGAAACGAGGCTGCACCAAAAGTCGCAGCTGCTGTCGTGCTCGAACCCTTCATATCTCAGCAGGGCTTTGTATCCTGGAGGAAGATGAGAAACTCCTGATTGATACCAGTGAAGACAACTCTGTGATATCTTAAGATCGATGGGATAAAAAAAAAAAAAAAAAAGACTGACTGCAAGAGTAACTCATCAGCTGCACACCTGCGATTTGGATGACAGTAGCGATCCAGTAAACTTTACTGGGCAGGACCGCATTTATGTTCAGGACCTCCACCTTCATCCCGACCGAAACGTCATCCCATTGGACACACAGGGGAGCCTGTAGAGTGCAGACGGTTTCAGCGAATCACAGACGACATCCATTCCCACTTATATTACATGTATGGCTGCGCGCACCAACCAACAATCTACTTTACTAACTTTCAGAATCAGAAAAACTTTATTTGTTGTCCCTGAGGAGCAATAGGAGGGCACAAAGGGTAGCATAGCAACCTAAAACACATTCAACATCTATGAATAAATAAAAACAAATATATGAAAAAAAAGGTGAAATAAAAATAAGATAAAAGTAAACTGAAAAATAGAGTGAAGTGACAGCAAAATCTGTAAATTAACTGTACATCTGTGTAAATGGCTATTCATCTGTACATCTATAAATAGCGGTACATCTGCACAAGGGGGAGAAGAAAAACTGTATAGTGCGATGCGCTCTTCATTTATAGAATAATTATAACATGGGCTTGATCTGTATTTATACAAAAGATCATTTTGTTACCGTTGAATATTTGTTCTTTCTAATCTGAATGCCTGGTAAATTACTGAAAAAGAAGGCATTCATTGTTTTTTAACTTTCAGGAGCAGAGGTCATTATTTATCGCATCATCAAACAGTTAGAATTCTAACATTTTAAGTATTTTAAAGTCACTACCGTATACATCCTTTTAGTGTGCTAATGGTCCTCAGATGGTCAGAGATGTTTGTGTGTGCGGAAGTTCCTTATCGAACCCCTAACACCCGGACTCACATGTCTGAAGCAGGAGACTGACGCAGCCACGGAGGTCTCCTTGTCCAGGTAGGCTCCCCACTCGAACCTCGCAACAGGCGCTGGAGAAAGCAACAGGGGAGAGCGTTTGCCAAGCTACAATTTCAGAGAGCAAAATGAATCAAAACCTTCAAAAACTGTAAGTGGAGGTTTGATTGTTCCCCCCCCAACAGGCCAGAGCACTATTTCATGGCGCTCGAGGAATAATCAATTTTTGAAGATTATGGATAGTTGTCCCGATAGACGATGTTGACAGCTGACGGGCACGGGGCTGATCAGTGGGTTTATATAACCTTTATTTGGGATTACATTTTGATTTTTTTTCAACAGAATATTGTGATATATAAATTTCTTGTCAGCATCTAACGACTAGAAAATCGAAATGGAAAAATAATTGTTTCTAGCCATAATTGACTCATTATGTAAGACAGGAAGAAATGATTATCAGTATGAATGACCTTAGATTAACAAGAAATAAAGAATACCCCAGGGTTGAAATATAAGCAACGGGAGCGCCAGCTGCTGGACAAAACTTTAACACAATCTCTAAAACGCATCTGTTACAGTTGGACACACAATCAAACACATCAGACAACGTGTGCTTCATTTCCTGAAAATGATCAACAGTCAGTTGGAATTTAGAACCGAAAACACAGATTGGGGGCAAGTATGAGGCGGACAGAAGTTAGTGGTGATGATCCTGAAAGTATATCTCGGGACATTTCATATAATATTGAGCTGGAATAGCAGACGAGGACCTTCTTCCTCTCCGAAGAACAGCATTTTGGTCAATATTTGAACTGCACATATCAGTTATTTTGTATTCTCATTATAGTATTGGTATTTTAACCACAGCAGTGCTGATTAAAGATAGCATATGTCTACATTTATTTCATAGATTCAGCTTTTGACAGTAAGTGTTCAAAATGTAAATGAAGCAAAGGGAGTTTCATGGAAAACTTACTGGATACATTTTCAGAACAATATTTGTCTTTTTTTATTGTTTTGATGATGTTTTTTTAATTACTCAATTCAAAACACTGTGGTCCATAAATCATTGTTACCATACTGAATGGGGAAAGGATCTATCACCTTTGCCCTTATAGAAATAACTTTCCAGGGTAATATTACATGTGCACATTTCCTTAACTTTCTCACTTTTGACATGAAAACAAAATTAGGTCAATGTTTTCCCATTTTTCCAGCACATATGTGATCCCAGACAGAAGACTGCCTCCAGACACCAGAGTATCTAATAGTATACATGTAAATACTACACTTTAATTTCAAATGGAGGTATTGAAAGTTGTCACTTGAAATTCCAATGTATCTCAAAACCTTTGATTAACCAGTGGACACTGTGTAAAGCAAAAGAGTTTACAATCTTAATGCTGCGCTTCTGTGTGTGTGTTTCCAGTGGAAAGGAGCCCTCACATTCCTGTACTGTTGGTGTTGAAGGAGTTTTGTTCACTTTGTTGAGCACTGTGGCCTTTTTTGAGGGAGGTCTTCCCTGCAGAAAGAAACACACATCAGCAAGAGGATCAAGTTGAAATACATGTCTACATTTCTATTCTGATATGTATTGTGGGCACATTAGGGATACATTACATAAATTCTGCTATCCAAGTTGGACAACGTATCCTCACATGCAAAGGCATGCAGGAAAAGAAAATGTTACCATGTATCGTTGATTTGGTTTTCAGTGTAAATTACCTTAAAAAAAAAATGCAACGCTAAAGAAGCACTGGATTACGCCAGGTTCTGAATTAAAACACATCACACTGCTCAGAGCACTGATTTCTAGCATCAACTTGTCTTGCTTTCTTCTATCTGTAGAATGATGGAAACATCGCTACCTAGTGGTGAGGATATCTACAGGACAGAGATTGGCTGAGAAACGATACAGCGTACTACATTTACAAAATTTACATTAACAAAATTCTGTAATGAATAGACTTATGAAATGGAAACATTTTGCAATTAATTCATCAAAATACCCATCTAGCTTTCTGATAGTTAAAACAGAATCCCAAAGTACAGAAATGTAATGACAGTTTTAATAATATCCACATGATAAATATCTTATAGATTAAACAATAGAGGGGGCTTGCAGCTCAAATACGAATAATAAGATGCTATTGCTGAACAATTTTACAACTGTATGCACCGCAGAAAAAATGACAGTCAGAGTTTGTCATTTAAAAGTTCAAATTTTTAAGAGGTCACCATTACAGATAATGGTGTCCCCTCAAAAAATTTAAGGTTGTTTACATTTTACAGGAGTAACTGTAAATTGGACTGGAGTTGCAGGTCTACCATTTTGTTTGCGTCCAATACAGAAATGTATTGTGCTGTGTGTATTCATCACTTTATTCATGTTACAAAGATGAGCTTTGGATGTGGCGTAAAATTCCCCCCCAGTGATCATAAGATGATAAATAATGTTTAAAAAAAAAAAGCAAGCGCCCACCCTTTGACTCGATTGTCCATCTCAACGTCATACACAATAAGTGAATGAGAAAACAACATTGGAGGCTGAAAATTGAAAGTTTGCCTGGACTTTGTGATCAGAAAGATAAAAGTTGTTTCTTACCTTCAAACGGGCCAAGATGGACGCCTTCTTGGAGTTAGATGAATAGGAGCGAGAGCATGAGGTACTACAGAAACGCTTGGTCTTTGAAAAGAAGCTGCTACTAGAGCCGCTGGTGCCACACATCTCACACACCACTGTCAAGAAATTGTGTGTAATATTACAAAGTATATTTTTGGACTGTCAGTCTCTCTCTACCTAAATCTTACCTGGTCGTTCTCCTTTCCGATGTTCCTTGGTGGCCTTTCTCTCCTGATTATCGAACTGAACGGACGCCATATCATTGCAGTCTACCTGTTGGGGAGCAAAAAATCCGCCAAGTGAGGAAAAAAAAGGATGGAAAAAAAAAAATCACTGAATTCACAATATTGACAAGATTTTTTGGCCTGTGGGCTTCATCCAGCCCGTTTTGCTTTTTTATCCGGCCCGCAAAACTATTTTCTTTGAATATTTTAACAAGTATTTTCAATCAATATTGAATTTAGAAACTTATTTTTTCCTAATATTTAATTATGTATGCATGATTACATACAAAATAATGTCAGTCAGTACATTTAAATGATCATTAATGATTTAAGAAAATGAATTAAAATCCCCCAAAATTGAAATATTTGAATTGGCATTTTCATTTTGTTCCCCTAATTGGCCTGCCAGCCAAAATAATCCCCCACCCCTGATATTTATAATTAGGAGGCTCTTTTTTTTCCGTTGACATTGAAAGGACCTTTCACGATCAAGATTCACTACTTACAGTAATGGTGCCCTCCTTTGGCTCAGTGTTAATGCTGCGGCGTTGGATTGCAGGGAGGCAGTTGCTACAGCCAACACCATTACATGAGGAGCAGTGCGGACGGACAAACACTGTGGGAACTGCTCCAGACCTCAGCTTCAGAACCCCTGAGGCTGGTTTGGACTCAAAATACTCTTTGCCAAAATGCTCACTGCAGAGGTGAGAGTTTGGCGTGGCTACCCAATTCCTGCGCGTGCGTTGCACCTGTTTCTCCCATTTCCGAAACTCGTCGGGGTCTTTTGGGAATTTGAATAGCATCACACCATTTTCAGCAGTTTTCCCGCATCCATATGCCACACAGTGATAGGGCATCTTGTCTTCAACCCAGCAAGAGGATGGTCAATGCAGGATCTGTAACAACATTTGCAGCATCCGTTCTGTACTGTTTAGAGGTCACACACAGGGAAACAGGAATGAGAAGTTGTTACAACTTCTCATCTCCATCACGAGGTTCAAGCAAATAGCGCACTTAAACAAACAAACAAACAAACACAAATACATATACACACACACACACACACACACACACACACACACACACACACACACACACACACACACACACACACACACACATTTCGTTTATGATGGAAAAAACAATAAATGAAATAAATATTAATACCTATACAGCTTTTAGAATAATTATCCGCATTAGCATTTTTTTACTGTTTCTGCAAAGCCAAGAGCTAAGTATTTCGTCTTAGCTACAAAGGCTAAGCTCGTCAAAACATCAACAAGAAGCTTGGCTAGGTCATATGTTTACAGTAACTACTTAGCACAGTAAGTTCAAGAACCTTCTCCCACAATTGTGTAATTTTCTTTGTTGCAATAAAATCGATTTTTATAAACACGTGTCTGAAATATCGGTACTCACCAGAGTGATTGTTTTCACGAGCACCAAACTTGAATGCGTTATAGTAAGCCCGCGGTCGGGGTCGCCTGACTTTAACGTCATGCAATTTTGCAACGCAAGGCATGATGGGAGTTGGGGTTTTAGCAGAATCAAGATTCATTCTACCCAATTTTTAGGGTGTTAGATAATAATAAATCGGTAGAAATGTTGGTAGTAATCCAGTACCCACACTTTTCAATATTATATTTTGAACCACAATCAATATATTCACAACAACTACAGTTACACACTTATTTGCGTCATTGCAAAATGGGCTTAAGTTGCATGAACTCTTAGAACAGTGCATTATACACCACAAACAGATCTGATCATAAAGTTGTCAAGTCTAAATAATGTCACCCCTGAGTGATAACACAGAAAGCAAAACTATCTATCATATCAAGTCACGGCGAAAAACTCATCTCCCATAGAGCAACTAAAATGTTGTATTTCTGGATATACAGCAACATGGATAGACTGTGATGAGAACTGTAAAGTGCAACTGGGACAAGTGACAATGATACAAGAAAACACAAGAAGTGAAAGTATTAATATTGATTCCTATGCAGCACTGGTGGTAAAGTTCCCAGCAAACTTCTGTCTTAGATGCATCTCATTGAAGGTCAAATATTTCAGACCAGGTAGGAACAGGTCTACTGCTCAAAGTCCATTACTTTTGTGTGAATAATGAAAGTGTTAGGGTCACAGATACACAGATATCTGTATCTTCACCAACCGCCTTTCATCAGTGTTGTGTTTTATGCCATTATATCTCAAATCAGCACCAAAATCATTATGTAATTATTAAGATTATACTGATAATGAATAAAATCCTGTCAGACAGGATCACAGCTAATCAACATGTGATCTACCAGTATTTACAGTCATTGCAAACTGTGGATTGAGTTTTCAGTGGGAAAGTATCTGTTTGGTCTGTTTTCCAAGGATACTGATTGTATCTGGAATTGCAATCTCTTGTCCAACTTTTTTCAATATTGGACCCCCAAAATATTGGCCCAAAAAGTCCTTTGCGAGTGAGGATGACTGTTGGGAGTTTCTTGTGGTTCTGTGTTAGAGATCTCCATTGTTGAATAGCAGTACAATATTGTGATCAACTTGTGACACTAACCTGCACCGTTGTTTTCGTAACAAGGGTGGGAGGGATGCGTCTTCTGTCCAACTGTTAGCACTGAGAAAGACCCCCAAGCACAAGTACAAAAGTATTTCTCATATATATATCTATATATATAGATATATATATTTCTTTATTTTTATGTGATTTAGATCTATTTTTATGGGAATGAAATGGGACACAGAGAAGAGGAGTGCCATACTTTGTGGATTTGCTTTCCAATTTTATTGTTTACTGCACACATCAAGAATAAAACTAGTATTATGAGTAATTACCTCTCTGAAGAAATGTCTTCCTCCTCATAAACAGACTCCTGTGTCGCTTTTGCAACACTCACAGAGCGCAAGGGCTGACCTTTGGATTGGTTTATTAGTATTTCACCTGAAACACACCCAAAATACACTCATGAATTATTGTAGGAAGAGAGAACCACCCACTTAAACCATACAACTGGCAACTGGTATGTTGTGCCTTCAAATGATCAGAATGTGTTTCCCCAAGGTTTATTAAATGTAAGATCATTTGACATAATGCTACATAAGTTGAGGTGATCAGTTCAAAATGGAAAAATATCATGAACTTGGTCCACCAGATAAAAGGAAAGGGGGGAAAATTCATTGACTGACTGAAAACCATGAATACAACTACAAAATGGGCTGAGAAAAGAGGTGGGAATGGGGCATGGCTCTGATGGTAAGAACAGTAGTCTTGAACTGAAAGTTCCTGCCTTGATTCCCAAGCTCCCCCACACCTGTCGAATTGTTATTGAACAGTACTCTGAATCCCTAACCACTCCCTGGGCACCACTTCAATGGCTTCCCACCGCTCATCCATGATGGGTAAAATGCAGGGAATAATTTCCCGTGTGGGATAGGGAATTTTAAAAATGCATCTTGCACAGGCTATACACAGGCACACCCTTTAACATTACATAGAAAGACCACTGAAAATGCCACAATAATTAGTTATGAATATTTAGATATGAATCTATGTACCACATTGATAGTTGTTAATCAGAGTTGAACCAACCCAAGCTATTTTAATTGTACACATTGCACATTATCAGTAGAGGTCTCAACTAATATTACAGGTGGGGGGTGGGATATATTCCTAGAAGTGCACATGCCCATATCTATATTCTTCATATACAGTATTACATCACAAATATGTCAATGTAATGAAGCATTAGCCTTTATCCATCTGATATTTTGGTCACAATGAAATAGAATGCGACTAACAACAAAATCACTGAGCGGCTTCTTTAAGACACAACTCTTCCTTGCATGCTTTTATGTGAATTTGTTTTTTTCAGTACATTCTGATGAAGCTGGCGTTTCAGGCGAATTGTGGCAAGTGTGGAAAATGAAGTGTCCATCTTGTGTACTTGTATATGCACAATGACTAAAAACATTGGGCTGTCGTCCCTCATGCTCATTAAAGGTCTAAGGAACAAGAATCTAGCGAATTACACATCATTATTATACCCACTCCTGATAATAATGGAGGGACACATTGTGACAAGTATACTGCGGGATCCATAGGTATTTTCCTTTTTTTAACACAATACACTGATACACTACAGACAGCCCACTGCAAAGTGATCTGACCTGATGGTAGTGTGTTGAAACCTAACTTGAGTCTTTCTAAACAGTGTTCTGCTGCGCCTTTCTACATAGGTTTAGCTTCTCAAAGCGCTCCTGCTCTATTACATTGTCATATAGCAACATTGTCACATCACAGCTTGAAACTTAGTTGAAGGGTAAAAAAGTCACAACGAAACACGACAGCTTTCACAGCAAACACAGGACTCCTGCTGCTGTGATGTAACTTCACAGGACACATTTATGATACTCAATCCTTCTTTGCTCTATATCCCTCTGCTTAGAACAAGCTTTCTATCTGATGGACTCCCATTTTGTCCTGTCACTCGGGGCACTTTATCATAACTTTTGCTCTGAAATCCTTCCAAATTTCTTGAAACTTTTTAACTGCACTCTCTGCTGTGAAAAATAAACTATCTAGATGTCACCCTATGTTTCAAGCGAATTGAATTGCCTTTTTTTTCCAAGTTCAAATTATTTAGTGGACTTCTGCCCCTCGCAAGTTGGATCCAAAAATAATTTGTCCTCTCTGATCCGGCTTGTATACGAAATAATGGTCTCCTTGACATCTTTTTTTCAAATCCAATCATCACCCAGTATTTACCTCATTACCTGCCCAAAACCATTAACATTATAATAGATGTATATTCACAAGTTTAATGAGGTTGACCTGAGAAAAATTAGACAAAAATTAAGTGTCTGCTTGAAGCAGACACTTTAGGAAACATTTCAGATGTACTGATTCAAGCACATCTTATGATGGCTTTCGGTTGGTTGTTGCATTGATTAGAATTATTGTAACACCTCATCACTAAGGTGATGCACTATTGCACATCACTAATTTAAAGGGAAATTTTCCACAGTAACGTAAGTCTTTCCTGACTAGGTCTGCAGAAGGGCTCCTACAACACTTTCTCAACAACCATGGGGGATTCCTTCAGCTGTTTAGGTTCCTGTCCCACCTTATGCAAGAAATACCATACTGATGTTGCTGGGAAACGACAACAGCTGACTTCATTGGGGAATCAAGGGTACATGCAATCCTTCGACAGGTGCTGCATCCATCAAATACAAGTACTTAGATGTCTTGGTGAAAGGTGGCTGGCTTCCCAGGGCAGAAAGTTCAACTACCACAAGATTTTTGTTGTCATCCCTCGAATAACCATGTCCCAGTAGAGGGTGTTTACTTCATCCCTCCTCTGTAAAGACTAGCATACAGTTGAGGTCCTCTTGCATCTCCCAGTCTAAAGCATAGGCAAGGTGTAGGGTCTAGGTAAGCCTTAAAAGCCTGACTCCGACCTTCCACAAGTCCATTCACTCACCATTTTCTGTATATAACTTAATCACACATCCACCTATACCGCTCCTGGCCCTTTGACTTGGTCCACCCAGACAAGATGCAGGAGGATATAGCACATTTTTTGCAGACTGTTTTCCTTTTTTGATCATTAGATCCCCCGTTGTTGCTAATAGATTAGCCACTGCAAGGTGTCTACACTGACCTGGGAAATGTCAATGTGACCCAGTCAGTAACCCAGTTACTTCTAGGTTAATTAATGCTGGAACACTTGGTTCCATTGAATCAACCGCCACAGAAAGAAGCTCTGGTACTTTTATTTGACGACATGAGGATCATGAGGACCTCATCCACAACAGGTCCTCTTCTCTGAATGCCCATGGTTTTGACAGAGTTGTAGTTTAAAGGCCACAGCCACACTTAGCAAACAATGCCAACAAACTCCCTAATTTTTATATGACGTGTCACTTCATTTACTACTTAAAACGCCTTAATGCTTATTCTCGAATGCAATACAATTGGTAATATATTATATACATTTTTTTCTGCATTTGGACAGAACTTTTTTGCTGAGTATGTTTGGATGGGGTGGGAGATAAGAACATTTCTCTTTATTCTGGGCTATCTTAGTAAGTTAGTAAATTCCTTGACAAAATTTAATTCATGTGATATATCAAGAAAACAGATACTCGCTGTATGTCTGATATATTAATATATAATAGCATATCCTTTGCAATATATCACAGAATTTTATGGTGACTAAGAGCTTGCATTTATGATGGAATATTTTGAGTTGCTCTAGATTAAAAATCAATATCATTTTCTTTAACACATGTAATTTCTCTCAGAGATGCCTTGTTAGATAACCCCATCCACTAAATGTACAACATGACAAAATGCACATTTAAACTTCCGAACTGTCTAGGTGACATGTTTGGGTTCCCTGCTTTTAGTCTGACACTACCTTCCAACGTGAACATTGTAAATTCACTTTGTGATGCTACTGAAGACACATTTGCTCAGAAGAATGAAACTTTTATTGTTGGCAGCTCTGATTTTTGTTCTTTCACAAATATGATTATTCAGGCTGGACTTCATCTCAGTGATGGACCACTTTGCTCATGGCCAGATAGATAACAAATGCAAAATCCATCATGGAAAAGAAAATGTCTAATTATAAGATGCATGAATGACGAAGGAAGAGGTGCTCTAGAATCTAACAACTTATACCATTTTTTTCGTCGTACAGTTTTTGGAGTGAGGAAATCCACCTTGGCATGCCCTTGAAAAAGAAACTTTTAGTACATAGTTGAATTGTTATTTCTGAAAACAACAGATACACAACCGATTAATAATTACATTTGGTACACTTACGGTTACTGATGAACAAAATCTAACTTTAAAGCTTTGCATATGCACGTTCAGATTGGCAAATAAACCAATTTCACAATGTAACTTTTTTCTTGCATCATGCACGGCTTGTTGAATAAACACCACTTTGCATCCGCCGTTGCAGCTGCACGCTTGTCAGCATTGCAATTTGTTTTTATTATTATTATTCTTATTCTATTTGCATCCCCTTCATCCTCACCCGCTCCCACCAGCGGCACCACCATCACTTCGCAGGCAAACAAGCAGTTTCTACCCGACATTATCTTCATCCAGACTCCGCTGGAAAGGGGGCTGAAATGACGGATGAAACCATGGACGAGACACTCCGGGACAGTTTATTTACATCCGAAGAGGCTGTGTAAGTTTAGAGGGAAGCCGCTACGTGCGTCTCCCTCTTTACTTTCATCGACCCCCTCCTCCTCCGCTGGCAGAAATTTATAAAGAACAAAAAATCCGACGAGGGAGGGAGGGGGGTTGATTATACGCTGAAGCTGAAATCGAGAGACGAACCAAGGGAAAGAGGAGTAATTTGTACACGGGACTTTCCCCCTCTTAGTCCCCCAAAAGGAGGGGGAAAAGTCGCAATATTGGAAACGGAGAGGAATCAGCACCTAAGGGCGTGAAAACGTCTGCAATTGTGGATACTTTATATATTTTTATTTCGAAAAAATATGGCCGAGAACGTTCTGGACTCTGGCCCGCCTTCAGCCAAGAGGCCTAAACTATCCTCTCCGGCACTTTCCGCCTCTGCTAGCGATGGAAATGGTGAGTATTATGAAATGATATGATTTGTAACGACGTTATTTGTGTAGTTTGGTGTTTTTCTGTGTCTTTCGTGTACTCGGGGGGGGGGAAGACGCGGGATTACTCTTCTGTTTTTGTCGTAGCTTGCTAATGTTAGCGTGCTAGTTAATGAGTGTGTGTCGGACGTAAGGAAGAGGTCTTCCAGTTAGCTTGCGTGCTAACAGCCATTTTTAGCCGGAGCTAGCAATGGTGGGCATTAAGCTAACATTTGCTAGCTAGCTGAATGCGGGTCTTCAACTGAAGGTGCCGTCTCTAACGGCTACTTTAGCCGTCTTGATAATAAGCTACATTCCGAACCAAGTTAAGATAAAGTTTTCAGTGTTCTATAGGTAAACCGGACTGACACCGTGTTATAGCCACGGATTCTGCAGTTTCAGTTTAAAGGTCGTTAACGCGAGAATCATGTTGTTTTGCTCCATCATAACTCGGACCATTTCCCCAATTAACGATAGTCACCGTTAACGAAAGTAGAGGATGTCGACGGCGTTAGCCTTGCTTGGTAGCTAGATGTAGGCCCATGGTCCGACTTATTGTTAAGATCAAATGGCCATTGTTGTATTTTTTCGTGGATGGCTTATGGCAGCAGCTGGAATTCTGGCCCAAGAGGCAAACTCTGGAGCATGGGCAGCGCCATGTCCAGCCACTGAGATATCAATCATCACGTCAAGTTTGCGGGGAGACACAATCATAAAATAAAACATCATCCAGATGTATCAATCATCTTATTTAATACTATGTACCCTCCAACTGTATGCTCGTTTCTGTCACAATTACGGAAAATATTACTTATAGGCTAAATGGTTCTACGCACTCATTTACGTCAAGTTGCGTGGTTTCAGTTAGAGGATCAGTCCTGTCAGGGGAATAATTTAGAGCACGAGGGCACAAGTTATTGAACCCCAAAACTGCACTCCAGTATCAGTGCAAAATCATTTTAAACGATGTCATGCTCCTTTTTTAATCGTGAGATCGAATGCTAACATAAATTACAAGTCAATGTCGGTTTTTGCATGCCAGCTGACTTGTTTTTGTATTATATTTTTTTCAAGCTGTAAACGTTTGGTTGTAAACTGTTCTAAATAGTTAGGTTTGAATAATTCTGTTTTGCTAAAGTTTAATTGTATATACGTAGTGTTGTACTGCATAGAACCTTTAGTGGCAAAAATATCACTGCAAGAAACCTTAGGCTGAATATGGTGTCCACTATGTGTTTTCAAATTTTAACCATACCTTTTTTCCCAATGAAATGGAAAAAAACAACCACAAAAAACGTTTTTCTGTTTTCGCTTGATAATGAGAAAAGGTGTCATGTCATAAATAACTAACTTCATGCATGTCTTAGTAAATAACTGTACGGATAATAGAGACATACTTCATGGTAAGTTGATCACTGAGATGATTTTGTGCTTAATTAATGCATTATATCATTGGGACTCAATTACGCCTGTAATGTTGTTATATTCAGGTGTTTTTACTTCTGATATAAATGTCAAATTTAAATAAACATTATATTATCACATGATATCCTTCATGGTTGCTTTTTGGGCCATTAAACAAGCTCTTCTGCCTGTGACTGTTGACTATGCGACACATTCAGTTACTTCAGAACTCTAATATTCTCTGCAAGTAGGCAATGTGTGTATATATTTGCATGGATAAAATATACATATACTTATATATAAGCTGATACTTGTAATTCTGGTATCTGCCAAAGCTCTTGCACAGATTTATGCTTACGTTTGTCTTTGGACTTAAGATGCCTTTATCAAAGCAATCTCATTTTCACCTATTCATGCTTAATAATGGAAGGATCATTTCTTGACTATAGCCCTTATCATCTACTTCTTAAAATGTTCTTGCTTTTTTGCTGTCTTATCGACTCCCCTTTTGCTAAACATTCCATTTATGATTCCTTTCAGATTTTTGCTCAATGTTTGAATTGGAGCAGGACCTCCCAGATGAGTTAATCAGCTCTAACGATTCAGGCCTGGTCAATGGTGGGAACCTCAACCAGTTGCATACCACCCTGGGTGGAGGCCCTGGGGGCCTGGGGGCTGGTGGAGGCAGTGGAGGGAGTGGAGGAATGGGTCTTGGGCTTGGTCCTGGAGGTGGTCCTGGGGTCATTGGTGGAGGCCAGGATGCAGTGGCCAAACACAAACAGCTCTCTGAGCTCTTGCGTTCAGGGGCGCCGACATCGACCCAGCAAGGGCATCAAGGAACGATGGGAAGCCCAGGAGTTCCCGCTTCCATCGGGCAACACTTGGCAAACATGAAGGCATGCCCTGGCCAGGGTCCTCAACAGATGATGAGCCAGGGACAGCAGCAGCACCTCTCTCCCCAGCAGCAAGCAAACATGATGCAGCAAAATGCTGCCGCTGGAATGATGGGTGGCATGAACAGGGCCATGATGGGTGCACAGCAGAAAGGAAATAATGGACAGCAACAGCCAGGCATGATTGGGAGCCAGGTGATGAATGGCTCCCCCAGGATGGGCTTTGGGAATCAGAGCATAGGTGGCAACAGCAACCTGTTGGCTGAGACCCTACAGCAACAGGGAGCTGGGGGACAGGCAGGGATGAGGGGCCAACAACCTGGAGCTCTGAACAAGGTTTGTACATCTTAATTTGAATAGAATTCCTTTTTGAAGGACCAGCTCAGCAGGAATTATTTGACATTTATTTTGAATTGTTTAATTCCCTCTTGGATTAAAACACATATTTTGCATTGATTATTTTCCAGTCCAGTCAGTTTTGGATGATTAATGATTTATTAAGGTATGCTCAGTAAAGAAATAACCCGTGTGATTCTATTGCATTGAATTGTGCAATTGCAAAACCTATATTTGTACTGCAGGATGACATTTAGTTTTAATGAAAACAATATATTTTTAAATGGAACTACAAATGACCTCTTCCTTGACTGCATCAATGCAGTTTTACAATCACAAACATAAACCTGTCCTCATTCATTAATATAGCATAGGAATGTCAACATATTCAAGCATCTAATTAATTTCACTGTAGGTTTGATATGAAATTCATGAAGTCTTAATCACCAAACCATGATAATCATTATTGGACTTAGACAAAATAGGTATCTTTCTGCAAGTGTTATTTAATTATCATGCACTTATGTAATGAAGAATTTTTAACATGGAGAGGCTGACTTCAGAGCAACTTAAAGAACTGAACTTTTTTTTTGTTCAAAATGTATTGTCAGTTGATAGTTACATTTGTATTATACTTAAAACAAAGCAATAGTTCTGACATGACCATGACAAATGAGCGACACAATGACAACTTTTGATTTTGCATTAGACAACAAAGGCAGTCAGAGTATATCCATCTCTTGTATATGGAAAAGGAAATGAAACATGCAAAAACCTTGTGAGGATGAGGACACAAAATAGTACAATAGGGAGCGATTAATAGTGTTGTAGTTGATAGTTTGCGGACCAAAAGATGAAGTATGTACGTCTGTTGATGCTTCACAGTTTGCTTGGCCATGACGATGTCCGACTCTGTGGCCAGTTCAACTGCTCTAAATAATTTCACTGGTGTATTTTAGCTGCAGCAGTGTGGCAAAGTCACCCAAAATCAATTCCATTATAATTATGGATTTGTTAGATTGACAGCAGAAGTTTTGCAATGGTACATTTTTCTGATTGGTCCATTATTATCAACACTTTACATTGATGTCTTCCTGTTTTCTTAGTAATGAAAAGGATGAAATGCACAAAACCTAGTATAACCTAGTAACAAGTATTTCATAATAATTAAAGTGATTAGAGATGTACCCATTGCAATTTCTTAGCTTATTCCACTTTTATATCTCCAAGAAAAAATATTGACTGCAAAAAAACAAAAAAACTTGCTATTGATCTTCAATGAAGTGGTTTCCAGGTGATATAACCCTGACTAAAACAAATCTAGAAATGAAGTACTTAGGGCTGCAAATGAAAAACTAGATCCTGCACATCCCCATCTAGCTAACATTTCATCCCCATAGCCCAAAATAGTGCAACAAATCAATTATAAACTGTATATAGTAAAATATTTGCATGAAACATTGTCCATTACAATAATAATAGACATCAGGTAACAACCCTTCAAATA
This sequence comes from Fistularia commersonii, assembly GCF_037954325.1. Taxonomy (NCBI): domain Eukaryota; kingdom Metazoa; phylum Chordata; class Actinopteri; order Syngnathiformes; family Fistulariidae; genus Fistularia; species Fistularia commersonii. The sequence continues at coordinate 5,975,203 of NC_141316.1, read as the reverse complement.
AGAATGAAGATCAATGAATGCATGTGAATCTTAGTGAATGCAACAGAAGGTGCTGCCAGAGTAGTGGTAAGTTCCTGAACACGTTTCTTTGTAAACATTATCAGTGTTGGATCGCTGTTTCTTTTGCTCTTTTTTTGTTATTTACCCTGAAAACTTTCAAATTGAAATTATGCTTGCTTCATGGGTGTATTGCTGTAAATTTGAATGCCTTAGAATTGGTAAAGTGACCCTCTTCACCAGATTTCTGTTCATGTTGACTCATAATAAGTCCAGCTCCAAGCGGGAAAACTTGATTTCAGAAATGTCTTCAGAAATTTGCCGTTCCATTATTATAGGCAATATGTTGCTGTATTTCAGTGACATTTTGTTTACTTTTTATGGGAACGAGCTACATGCATTCCTTGTGTTAAAGCTTATTTACTATATATGCTGTGCTCTGCTGATAGTATTCATGATCGAATTCAGCCAGTGTAAAGGTACAATGAAGAGCATTTGCAGCAATAGACAGATCACATGAAAAACCAATATACAAGATTAAAATAATGGCACTTCTCCACTGTACAGTTCCATTACTTCTTGACTTGACTCAGTTCTTCTTGCATGTCCGTTAGGGATAATACCCGGTATTCAATATTTTTTTTTAAACTGGAGCCGTTCCAAGCTGATACCAAAATGTGAAGTCAGACTGCCAGCCACCGATTAGCCAAAGAATGTCGTCACTGAGTGCGGCACTTGACACAAGAATCACACCTGCCATCTTTTAAAATCAACAAAAGCGCTACATGTTAGCTTGGCTGCTGCTGTGTCGCACTACCTGTCACCTTCTTTGGCTCTCTTCTCTTGCTTTGTGTGGGATAAAAAGACAGACTGAGCAGCAAGCACACCGTGGGCTTCATTTCCTCCATTGTTTGTTTGTTTAGTGTTGCGTATAAAATAACATAATGGCAGTTTTGCGCCGCCATGCTATGATTGCCCTGCCCACATTGAAGAAGTACTGCAAAGTAAAGGAAAACCACCCAAACGAAGTTCAGAGAAGTCAAGGAGGGACTACGAAGTGGCAAAGGACCATAAGACTCCATCAATGATAAGCTTCACATATTCACCAAGTGTATCTCACTTTGTTAGTTAAGTTGTCCCTGTTCACATTAGTCTAGCAACCTGAAGGATCTTGAGAGAATTTTTAAACCATAGTGCTGGCATATATTCAGGACCAATGACTTTGGTGTTAACATTAAGAAATAATCAGTTGCATTAATGTTGCATCATGGAATTAAAAAAAGAGAAGACAAAATCAATGACTACTTTATGTTTTGCAAGTACTTCAATAGTGGTTTCTTTCTAAAAAAGACACAGCCTTCTTACCAAAGCTGAGGAACATATGTGTTTGGTAATACTGTTTTTATTGTTGACCACCATTTGATCACCTGTGCCTTGCTTCCCTGTTGTATATCAGAACATCATCCTGTTTGTTTAATTCTGGAAGGTTGGAACAGCGTCTCCCTCAATATAAAAGCAAAGGCATGGATGGCTATTAAATACACAAGTATTACATCCTAAATATAACATCCCTGCACAGGCAACCTCATTTTGAGATAAAAACACTGTATCCAAAATATAGTGCATTTTCTAAAATTGTAAGAATTTATTTGTGTTGCAGTTCACCATAATGACTGTGCAGAAGCATTATTTGCAAAATATGGATGGTATTGTTCCTGATATTGCGTACAAAATGTAGTGGGAAGGAGGAGCAGCTACCCCTTTGCTGCAAAATCATCAATTAAGTTACAAATGCTTTCTACTTTTCAGTTAAAGGTTAGGAACCTGATGGTTTTAACAATTAGGGTGGCCATGATTTGATATAAATAAATGACAGCCCTCTTAAAGCGTTCTGTAGCACCTACTTCTTTTTGGCAAGGTTCAAAATAATAATTGCATATATAATAACTAGCATTTATAACTAGTATTTATCTTGATTTGATTTTTCACTAACAAAGATTTTCCTGCAGGTCAGATTTAAGTGAGAGCTGGAAACTCTAGAAATTGTTTAATGCTGTCCAAAAAGTTTAAAAATATAAAGATGGAGTCAGTCAAGATATTACATTGAGTACATGTCATGCACAAGAAACTATAAATGATGCATATAGATGAAAAAAGATAGACTTGAAGCCACTGAAAATTAGATGAATCACTGTTTCATACACTGTGCTGTATTCGTCCAGTGTCTACCGCTCGTCCTACTCAGGGTTGCGGGATACCCAAGCTGCCATTGGGCGAGAGGAGGGGGTAAACCCTGGACTGGTTGCTAGTCAATCACAGCCACATAAACAGACAGCCCACCATTCACTCTCTCATTTGCACATTTGGGCAATTTTTCCAATTAACCTGGGGTATGGTTTTGGACTTTGGGAGGAAACCGCAGAAAACCCATGCAGACAACATGCAAACTACACAAAAAGCCCCCTGTCAGAATTGAGCCAGGGTCCCTCTTGCTGTCCGTCTCAAGTGTTAAGCCCTGCACTACCATGCCGTCCCACAATGCTTTATTGTGAAATAGTTACAGAAAACATTATTTGTAGTGCATATATATCACAATATATCTGATCATTGTGCACACTTCCAGCTCATGCTTTATTTTGAGAAAGGCTAAATGAGAGGGAACCTCTTTTACAGTATCTCCTGACCAGTTTTACTTAGTTGACATTACCCAATTAAAATTCACATGTTACAGCTATAGTCTGATATGAAACTACTGCCACCAATGTTCTTATGTTTTATATTTTGTCCACTTAGATAGGAATGATGGGAAACCCAGGAGTTCCTTTTGGAGGACCGTATGCAGGACAAGGGAATCAAGGTCTTGGAGGCACAGGGCTGGGCCCTCAGCACCAGAACAAAGGTCCCATGGCCAACAGCTTAGCCCAATTCAATGTGGACAAGAAAAATCAGTCCATGCAAGGACTGGCCACCATGGTATGAAATAAACAATTTTTTTTGTCGTCAGATGTAGGAGTCTCCTGCAATCAATTTTTGTCCAGGAATTAAGCCAAAACTGTTTCCTTCTTTATTGGCCTCAACTTTGACTGTTCATTTTGGATGTTCCTTTATATTAATTGACCAATTTTCTGAAATTGATGTTTATCTGATTTCTGTCCCTGTTGGTTCTTTCTGTTACTTCCCACAAAACATGCTACTGTATTTAGTATTTTTTTGTATTGATCTTGTCTCATCCTTACTCCCCTTCTCAGGGCTCCCAGCCCTCACAGGCAGGTGTGGGTGGTCCTTCCGGTGCCTCTGTGGGAGGTGCACCCGGGATGGTTCCTAGTGCACAGGGAGGTCTTGTTGGTCCGGGTACACCGGTCACTCCAGGATCAGCTGCGGCCAGTGCCCCGCCTACAGCTGATCCTGAGAAGCGCAAACTAATTCAGCAGCAGTTGGTACTCTTACTTCATGCACACAAGTGCCAGCGGCGAGAGCAGGCCAATGGAGAAGTCCGACAGTGCAACTTGCCCCACTGTCGTACAATGAAGAACGTCCTCAACCACATGACACATTGCCAGGCAGGCAAATCTTGTCAAGGTGAGTTGGAGCAGTACTACATGTTACCTGATGTTTACGTCATGATTGTCAGGTACTCATCTTAGGGTTGTAAAGGATAGAAGCATTTTTTGCTATGGCATTGCTTTTGATTTTTTAAAAATTATTTTATCAAAAGATCTTCTGATGAAAATGAAGTTTATGTCACTTCAATCAATTTAACTCTTCACCAAAGATGTTGTAGATATATAGATGACATTACTGCCATTGTACTTTGTTCTTGAAAGAACTGTTGCTGCAGTCTTATTATTTTTTTTGAGTAAATGAGTTTTGTATATTGACATTTCTTATAGAAATGGTTAGTATTAGTACAAATTTTGCACATAAATTAACCTACAAAGAATTCATATATTTGAACTTTGGAAGAGTCAGCAATCTCAAATTTCATTTTCCTTTTTTTCTATATCTCATGTGTTACCGCCTCTTGTCTGTGATCATGTCTCTCATTTATATTCCTGTTGTAACACATCCCATCTTCTTCCCTCCATCCTTAGTTGCTCACTGTGCATCATCACGGCAAATCATCTCCCACTGGAAGAACTGCACACGACATGACTGTCCTGTGTGCTTGCCACTGAAGAATGCTGGGGACAAGAGGAACCCGCAGTGTGAGTGTCTGTATCTGACCAAAACATATCCTTATACATAACATTTGTTCACACTAATCATTGAGTGTATTTTTTTGTCTTACACAATGTGATAGTTCAGATCACAAGGACTACTCAACTGCAAATCAAAAAAGCACTTAATTTATCAATCTAGACTATTGGTTTGACTATTCAAATGGACTCAAATTTTTGAGTAATCAGGCCTCATATGTGTGCCTTATTTTGAGTGTGATTGGACTGAATGGGGCTTTTCTTTTGCTGACGAGAAGTATATGTTAAAAATTCAACAAAAATGGCCCTATCAGAATTGCCTATATCCACGAACCTTTCTACGAGCAGTTTCATGTCAAAATTGTTGTAGAACAAGGATACTTCCTTATGAAACTGCTGACAGTGTTTGGGGATTATCTTCAGTAACTACAACTTTGTCTCTGAAAATAAATGAGTGAAAAGAATTGTCAACAATCTTAATAATGATACAATTTTAAGATGTTTTTCACAAACTACCAAATACATAAACAAAATTGATTAACATGGGGAGCTTGACTGTTTCAGATTTTCATATGTCTTTATAAACACTGTATTTGAAACATTTGTTGTAATGTCATTTTTGATGTTCAAATGTACAATTTAGTTTTCCCTTTATTTCATTTGATTTAGCTTGGTCAGTTTTTCTCAATGTACTTAGGATTGAACTTTCTCAGACGTCTGTATTTTATCTTGTAAACACATTAAATATCTAATAAACACACTTCTCTTTTCTCATGTCATCACAGCTTTATTGGGTGGGACTGGTGCTGGCCTTGGCAGCTCTCTCGGGGCAGTTCCTGGTGCTCAACCCAGTGCACCCAACCTCAACCCACAAAGTCAGATTGACCCTAGCTCCATAGAGAGAGCCTATGCAGCATTGGGACTCACTTACCAGGGGAACCAGATCCAGCCCCAGCCTGCCCAGCCCAATATGCCCAACCAAGGCCTGCAAGGTCAGGCTGGGATCAGGTCTATGAGTGCCATGGGTGAGTTAGCTGGCATAGCTGCATGATAGTCTCACCCCCTTTGTTGTATTTTTTAGATAGTCATTTATTGTTATCAATCCTGTTCGTAGTCCGTTTACTAAGTTTAGCACTGAGCAACTGTACCGGAGAGTTATGCAGCGATATAGCTGTATGAGACAAATTTTTTTCCCTCTACTTTTGCAAGGTACATCACTTTTTTTGAATGAATAAAATTCTGTGGCACACAATCAAAAACAATGTTGCAAATATACGTTCTGTAGCTTAATACAGCTGCCATCCAGTTGAGTGAAGGGTGTGTAATTGCTCTGCCTATCACACCATCTCCGGCACAGACACTTAACAATGAAAAATTATTTTCACTTGCTGTGAAAAATATATTTGGAGCAGTCAAGTAGACAACGTGCTCAAATATATGTATGTATTGAATCATATTTCTTGAATGTCATCAAACGTCATGTTACATTACACATTATTTGTGGCAAAGGAATGCAAATGTATCAATGTCCGTTTTCCTATTTCTCCCAATGTAGGTGCAAACCCCATGGTTGTTAATGGAGCAGTGGTTCCTCCTGCTCAGAATCAGCAAGCCAATCTGCTGCAGGATACGATGATACACCTCAGTGTAAACAGCCAAGGGTAAGAAGCATGTGACGCCATACTTGTGTAGTACTGTGCATATGCGCAGTTCGTTTTGCTGACTGCAGACTTTATAAACAGTATTTTAGAAGTTTAAGTACATTATTGAAGCAATGGAAAAATATCAGTCTCTTTCAGAATATCTCTAACGCGTTAATTTTCACTGTACATTAAATTGTATGTGCCATGGGCAACATTCAATTGTCGCTGAAAAACATACTTGATTTTACAAATTTACACAGTGATACTTGAAATTTACAAGCTATTTTTTGGCTCCACAACAGACATATATTTTGTCAAAGACCTTTTTGTCCATCCATTCACAAGTGAATGCCAACTTTTGTCCACCCAATATCACCATGAGTAATAATGTAGTTCTCAGTAGTATACTTCCAACTTGGGTCTCCACGCCAATCACCAGGACACAACCATTGAAGAAAACCCCAGCTTGCCTGTCTGTCCCCTTTCTTCATTTGTGACATTAGCATACCTCTTAATGGGCTCATGCACACGTAGGGTTTGAAAAAAGTTGGTTGCTATTGGAGGAAAAGAATATGATGTCAGACTGAGAACACAAATTCTCATGTGTACCCTATCCAAATTGGCATTGCATTACGTCTAACCATGGTTATGGAATTTTTCCATGTGTGTGTGATAGAAGGGAAGTACAATTAAAACAACCCGAATATCTTTTTCGTGAAATGGATTCTTTAGTGTTCACTGAGGATTGGATGCTATGATATCGCAGGGAAACTGAGCATGAACTAACTTTCACAATTATCTGCCCACTTCCCCTTATGAACAGACACTACTACTTTTCAATAAAGTCACAGAACTGACTTCTTGAGCGATGAGGACATAAGAGGATAGGGTTTACAAGCCGTTTTAGGCTTTACAGACTTAATTATTAAGGTTTGCTGATGAAACTAATGCTGGATTTCAAGTTTACAATCAAGGATATCTTCTGTATGTCTTCCAGTATGATGAGTGATGGTAGTGGAGTTGGCTCCTTGCCCACAGCAGCCCCTCCCTCTGGGATGAGAAAAAGCTGGCATGAGGACATCACGCAGGACCTTCGTAACCACTTGGTACACAAACTGTACGTATTGACAGTGGACTATACTTCTTGTATATATCTTGAATATATTGACATTATGTTTGTGACCCATTTACTAATTCCTGATTAGTAATTTTATAAGGATAGGGTCACTGTCAGTTTATTTTGTTCATCATTGTGGCCATTTGTTAGCAATGGTAATTGTTTATCAGGGTTGTGCGTAGCATTCAATGTCCTGGGTTCGATATTATCTTCCATGTCAGAGTTTTTTTTTTTTTTTTTATGTGGCCAAGATCTTTTTTTCAATAGAAGCTTCATTGTTGGATTCCAATATTTATAGACCTATTCAGTTTTTTTTTTTACAGTATATGTAAGGAAATGGAGAACCGTCCTACTACGTTTGAACCTGTGCATGATTTCTTTCCTGCTTCTTTACAGTGTTCAAGCCATCTTTCCAACTCCAGATCCTGCTGCCTTAAAGGATCGTAGGATGGAGAACTTAGTGGCGTATGCCCGAAAAGTTGAAGGAGATATGTATGAATCTGCAAACAGTAGAGTGAGTTTTTTTTTCCTTAATTTCCTGGATTATTCAGAAGACGACAGCTAAAGCGAACAGTTTTGTTGATCCCTTTTGCTCTGGCTGTCAAATCTATCCCTCATTTGATGTTATAAAAGCATAAAGCTCTTATCCTTTGCAAGACGTCCCTTAGAACACAGTGCAGGTGAATCAGCATTATTTTCTATTTAATAGAATTTATCAGCTACATAAATATCTTGACAGGGTGAGTGAGTCTAGTCCAGGGATTTTTGAGAGACATAAATGTAAGGTCACGAGATGATTTCAGGAATCATGTAACATGTAAAAATGATCATTTGTAATAATAAATATCAAGTAAGGGTAGCTCTGTGAGTGTAAGAAATTACCTTATTTACCAAGTATCTAGCAAAAATGTAAATTTTCTGTTAATTAGCAGTTATATTTAATTGTCCCTTTGGCTCATTTTTGAATTTCTTTTTTTCTCAACAAATATCACTAACAATGTGCAAAAAATCCCGAAGATGGAAATAATAAAAATAATTAATTGATCATCATGGTACCTGTGTAACAAAATGGGGGAAAAACGAGTAATGATAATTACAAATTCTTATTGTTGTTTAATAGCCAACAGACAATTGGAAGTTCTTTGGAACAACTGTTCCTTTCTTCTAATTTTACTCTTTTTGGCAGGCTGAGTATTATCACCTGCTAGCAGAGAAAATCTACAAAATCCAGAAAGAGTTGGAGGAGAAGAGGAGGACCAGACTTCAGAAGCAGGGCCTAGGTCTTGGGCCTGCTGGTATGGGCCAACCTCCATCTGGACTGCCTCCAAGTAAGTGCTGCTGTACACGTCACACATTTATGTAGATACCCACATCTATTAAGCCAGATTGTGTTATATTTTTATATTCTGAACATAGCTTTGAAATAGCATATAATGGTTGTAGGGGCAATGGTAATGTCTAAGGACCTGCTAAACTAATGACACACAATCCTTATCGAAAATGCTATGACAATACAAACACGGGTTACCATAAGCAAACCATGTATCTGTCACGATTCAGTACATTTATTTAACACTATTAGTTATTGTTGTTGCTTTTCTAATATTGTTACAGTTCCCCTGAGTAATGAACACACTTGCTTTTTGAACTGTTAATTTGGTAGTTTGTCTATTTACATTCAGCTAGTGACTGTTTGTCTCCGTCGTGTGTGTTTGTGTGTGTAGTTGTGTTTGTGTAAAATAGTCATTGTTTTGATTATAGCTTACACATCTATGGATAATAAAGTAAACACACACTTTTTTGTTTGTGGGATGCTTTGTGTGAACATCAGAATTATTAAAAATAATTTAGGAGGCTGAGAAAAACAGTACTGTTAAGTGTTTAAAGATTTGGCTCAACCATTTTCACAATTTGTATTTAAATTGCCATGTTTTTTAAGTGCGATTTTTGTCTTGATAAGTTCTACTTACCCCACATAAATGATATTGTCTTTATTGGTTCTAAAGCCAAAACTATATAGAAAAGGAGAATATATTACAATATTATTCTCTTCTCTGCTGCAACTTACTAAAAATTACTTCCAGAAGAACAAACACATTTCACCTTCTGTTTTCACTCAAGAACACATGTGCTTGCTTCAGCCTAATTGTCTCAATTTTTCTTTTAGATGGTCCCCTCCCTGACCCATCAATGGTGAGACCTACTGGGCCAAATCAAATGGTCAACAGAATGCAAGGCCCAGGTGAATAAACCCTTAATGTTATTACTTTCATAGTCAGATCACACATCAAACATTTTGTATCCACCTTAAGAGAAGGAACATTTTCCACTTTTTTCTTTTTCTTCTATTGTCTTGATCCTCACCGATGTATGTGTTCTTTCCATTCATTTTTTTGCCAGGTATGAATCAGTTTAATCAGATGGGGATGCAGTCTATGGGCCAGAGGTCCACACCTCCTCTTCCCATGGGAGCATCTGGCAATCAGGTTGGTTAAAAAAAAACAAAAAACTGTCAGCCATTAGGTTTCTACACACAGACATTTTTTAGTTTAGTTTAATTTTAACCTTTTCATGTTTTAAATTCTTGGAAATGTAATGAGTTGCTTCAAAGTTACTTTAAAATATTAAAAGGATATACTCTGGTTGAACTTTCACTTGAATAGCTTTGGCATTTTTATTGTGTGATTTGAAATAAAGTATTTGTTGATTGTAAAGACCAAGCAAGTCACATTAGTAGATGGTCAAACTATTTAAAACTAACTTAGCTTTACATACCAATTTGGATCTTTAGATGGGAATGGTTGGACCAAGGATGGGGCAGCCCAATGTCAACCAGATGCAGAACCAGTTTCTATCCCAGGGACAGTTCCCTGGCCCTGGACCCGGTGTTGGAACAACTCAGCCTGGAATGGTTCAAACTGGGTCACAGCCTGGAGCACTGACACAGGTAATATCACAGAGCTTCAGTGTCTCAGTTTTTAAGTTACCAGTTTATTCGTTGAATTTTTCCATGTAGATATGAAAGCTACATTTTTTTAACCTTTTGCATTTTTTCAGTCCTGTCCATACCTTTATCCTTTTTTCTATTCTCAGGCACAGATGGGCACTCCTCCCTCTCTTCCAGTTGCTAGTCCTCTTGCACAGCCAGGTTCGGCAAGTGGTCCTAGTGGAGTGTCGTCCGTGGGGCCCATGGGTCCCCAGAGTGTAGGAGGCCCCAACTCAGCTGTTGGAGTTCCTGCACCCTCCATGACTCCAACTAATACAAACCAACAACCCAACTCAATTCCTCATTTAGGAACCATGAGGGTTAGCTCACCCTCCCCTGCTCACAGCCGATCCCCTACACCTCACCAGACGCCCCCTAGACTAGCTGGATCTCAGACCCCTCAGCCACACACCCCTAATGCACCACAGTTGGCTCCACCACAAGCCCCCCAGCAGAACCAACTTGGACAGGGCCCTGGCTCTAACAAGCCCCTCCAGCAGCCACATATTGGAGCAGGTGGCGCCTCCACACCGTCTCACCCTGGACTGGGATCCGGCTCAACACCACACGGTGCTCAGCTGCCTCGCACTCCGGTCAGTGGTTTGGCAGTTCACTTGATGAATGTCGATAGTTTTTTTTTCATTTGACCATGTACCTCTATCAGTTGTTTGTCCAGTTATTGCCACCACTGAATCTCCTCACCTGTGCTCACAACTATTTCACAAGTTTTTACTCATATTTTGTATGTTGTTTCTTTTTTTTGTCTTTCTAGTTGTCGCAGAAGGGTTCATTCCCAGCTGACAGTCAGGCACTTACTCCAGCATCTGTCAGCAGCTTGGACACGTCCTCCCAGCAGCCTCAGTCAGACACTTCGACAGCCAACCTCGACCCAAAGATGGAGGTCAAGCAACCTGATGAGGAGGAGGAAAGCGATGCTGGTAGCTGCTCCAAAGGAGGGAAGCTCAGCAGCCTCAAAACTGAGGAAAAACCTGTGAAATCAGAGCTTAAGATTGAGGAATGTTCAGGAGAAGGAGGCAAAGGAGCTCCAATGGATACATCGACACCGTCAATGTCAGCCGTAAAGACCGAAGACAGAAAACCAGAAGTCACAAAGGACCCAAAAGAGGAAGAAGAGTCATCTGAGGCAGCACCGCTGCAGGCTCCAGCAAAAAAGAAGAGTATGAAAAACTGTAACTTCTGACTAATATGCGTATATATAAAACATCAATTCAGTTGCAGTGGTCCCATATCTTTATGGTGAAATCTAAGTTGTGACTTGTTAAAGTCAAACATTGATTTAACTCAGTTTTTAACTTTATTTTTTTCGAAATGTTTATATATTCATCATTCTCTTGTCATTGCTGTATTTCTTTTCAGTTTTCAAGCCAGAGGAGCTTCGCCAGGCCTTAATGCCAACGCTCGAGTCACTCTACAGGCAGGATCCAGAGTCTCTGCCCTTCAGGATGCCTGTTGACCCACAGCAACTGTGTATACCTGTATGTATACCTGCTTCGTCTTTCTCTTACAGAGGAGAAGGTTTTTAAGCTTTTGCCATGCCACTGTATGAACAATTTTTCCAACTTTCACCATGGAGAATAATAGTTCATAGCTCACTCTTTATGTTAGAACTTCAGCTCTGACCGCTGTTGCAGTTTGTTTTGCTTTGCCTGTGCATGTATTTGAATCAAAATATGCTCCTGTGATTTTACAGGACTACTTTGACATTGTAAAGAACCCCATGGACTTGTCTACCATCAAGAGAAAGCTGGACACAGGTACCTTCTGGTTACTGATAAATTTTTTTTCAATTTTAACTGAAACCTGACATGCTAAAGTGTGATTTGTTTTATCCTAGATTTTATTGCATATGCGTGATATATGTCACAATATGTCTACATATACAATAGATATACTCAGTGACTGAATGAGGAATTAAGCCCAATTATAATGGGATGTGATGCGGTTCATCACTATATTGGGAATTGAGTTGGAGGGAAGGATCAGGTATGTTTTAACTCAGGGGTTTGTTTAGAGAGAAAAAAAAACTGAAAAAAGGAAAGGAAGTCTTTTGGAAAAGGGTAACAAAGGTACATTGTATTGAAAAGTATTTGTATGTGAAATTTCAAGATTAATGAATCCAAGCTAGATGTGAGCCACATTTTTCTAGAGGCTATTCCACCCAAGTGCTAAATATTGAGTTACCTTAAGTCTGGGAAATATGCTCCTGTCATCATCTTATGCTTTGTTTGGTATTGCAGGTCAGTACCAGGATCCTTGGCAGTATGTGGATGACATCTGGCTAATGTTCAACAACGCCTGGCTGTACAACCGCAAAACATCTCGAGTCTACAAGTACTGCTCCAAACTGGCTGAGGTTTTTGAACAGGAGATTGACCCCGTCATGCAGAGCCTCGGCTATTGTTGTGGGAGAAAGGTAGGACATATTGCTAGATAACTGGTAATTTTCATTCTGATGTCATTGTATGTTTGTAAAGGGTGATCCGCTTCTAGGAAACAAGATTGAAGAAATGGTAGTTTTAAAAAAGATTGCAGATGTTTAATAGAAAAAATATTGATGGCCTTTGTTGGCTTATTGTTAGTCAGCACATTCAATTGGTAGTATTTAATATTTGTTGCATTTTTTGTACTCAAAAGTTAACAGTGCGAACGCCAAAAAGAAAGTTGTTATATAAGTTTCTTTGTTCTTGTGAGCAGGAACATTGTACTTTTTTGTCTACTGCAAGTCACTTACAGTGATAGTATATCCTCGCAGAAAAAAAATCAAGGTATGTAGAAATGGCAGTGAAGAAATTCTACATCAAAAATGTTGCTGAATAAGGTACATATTTATATTAGTTACTTGCATATGATTTTAGGAGAAATTAGGAGCCCGCACTCACATCTGAAAATGGAAGCTGTTGAGTGGGTTCACAGCTATATTTGGCTGTTGGGCACACAACTACCATATCATATGTCAGCTCATTAGACTCTGCTATATTTGGTTTTGCAGACAAATGACAAAACTGATTGGCCCTTATTTTCAGAGGCTGACTGAAGGTTTGACTTCTGAGAGTGAAACCTTTGCTTTAGGGTTCTATGACAACAGATTGCTGTCATTATGTGTGTCTCATTAAGTTCTATATTCTATTCCAAAGCACATTCTCTTTGAATTTGATGAAAATAACATATAATATAATAATATATTATAAAATATGCCACATGACCTAGTTTTGAATATTAAATAATAACTTTATCAAATTAAAGGAATTCACTGAAAGATAAAAAATACTGTCATATAGAAGGGGACCCAATAAGATGTATCTAAACAAAAATCTAAGCGCTTCAGCTCTTGCCAAATCATATATAGCAGGGTTCAAATGTACTCTATTGAAGGCAAGTGAATTGATGCTTAGTAATATGAAATGAAATAACCCTGTCCCCATATGTACAGGATATTCTTTGTGATTCTTAGCTGTCTTAGCTGTCAGATGTTATTTTTTCAATTAATTTAGAAACATCATTTTGTACACACAAAATCAAGTGTATATACATTGATACAAATAATTCTTAAAGTTCATTAATAGGTGGTGTGAGGAAAGCCATGTTCAAATTGCACACATTATTCATTTTTATAGACAAGTAAAACAACAAAAAACTAGAAGTCCTGACAGAAATTTCATCCCATGTAGTTAATGAACAAAGCTCAATATTTTTAGTAAGAAGAGCCTATTAACTCATTCCATTTATGTCTTTCTGCCTCCTTTCTTTCAGCTGGAGTTCTCTCCTCAGACACTGTGCTGCTATGGGAAGCAGCTGTGCACTATTCCCCGAGATGCTGCTTATTTCAGCTACCAGAACAGGTATGGAGAGGGGAAACACCACTGAAGGTGAAGGGAGGAATAGATGAATAGATTTATTAAAAGTCTAATAGTAAATACCTATTTGAAAGATGTAACTCACTGCATTTTGAAAAATACAGGTTAATAGCATTAGAAAATACCTGTATATACATTAAAATAAATGTTTATCTGTTTGATTTCTTCCCCCTTAAACGATTCTCCTCACATCAAGTTCCTGTTTTTTTTAATAATCCTTATGTTGTACCCAATGCACTGGCATTTTAACAGTCTGTCTTCTATTATCACATTCCCTAAGCTGTAAATAGTTTTACTTCTCAAATCTTTTGCAAAAAGGTAAATCGGGAGGGTGCGTGGCATATGTGTGCATAACATCCTTTCACTCCTATGACCACAACTTATATGCCACTTCTTGAAAGGAAAAGCTTATTGCAGTTTTTGCACCATATCCGTACAGTTTCCGCTTCAACTTTCCTTAGAGGAATGTGAAAAGACCGACTTTAAAATGAGCTGTTCAATTATGACCAGCTGAGCAGTTGTCTGTGCTTTCTTGTTCACATTTGTTCAGTGTCTGCATAATGTCCTGTGCTACCAGCTCTAGTTCCCTTCTCACGTTAAACTCCCGTTAATTCTGCTTCTGCGGCTATTAGTTGTGATGGTTATTGTTTTTGGTCATCCTCTCATGTCCAAATTGCTAATCTGTGCTTTGCCTTGGCTCTCTGCTGTGTGTTGTCCTGTATGTTTGTCTTGTCGTGTTCCTGGTCCATGACATCTCTGTCCTCCCCTCCAATGGCTGTGATATACCCATTGGCTTGTATTTGCCTTGCCCAACCCCCACCCCACCCCCCATCAAAATCAAAATTAAAAAAACAAAACAAAACAAAACATGGCTGTTGCGATGGCGGCCTCCTGCTCTCCTGTGCTCCTACTTCCTCCTTGCCCTGCTTGTGGCCTTGCCCATGTGACTGCCCTCCCGCACGCTGTCTGTCATTGACTGTGCTGTGTGGGAATGGTGTAGTTCACCAAAATTTGGGCTTCTTGCTGACAGGTACCACTTCTGCGAGAAATGTTTCAACGAGATCCAGGGAGAGACGGTTTCCCTGGGTGATGACCCCACCCAGCCACAGACGTAAGTGTCCCTGCATTCAGCAGATTAACTGCACAATTCTTCAGTGAAATTTTGATATTTTTCCCTTTTATTAAATGTAATAATTTCCTCTTCTTCTATTTCCTGAACTTCCTTTTCCACCTTAAATAATTGGATATTTTTTTAGATTTGTGTAATAGAAATGTCAATCATATGCAGCCCCCAACTTCCACATAATCTAATTTTTGACTGCTCATGCTAATAGACAAGTGAATTCAGTCAAGTGATCTAATTTACTTATTCCTGTAAATCATGTTTACAAACCCTTTTTTCTACAGAACTGTAAATTTCAAATTCAACATCTTTCTAATATATTTTATAATGGTTTGATTATAATCATATGAATACCTGTCTGTTATTCAACTGACCTATCCAACTTATTGGATGTTAGTCCTTGTTTTCTGTAAAGGGGGGCTAGCAGCCTGACCCAGACTATTAACAAAGAACATTACTCCTTTTAGTTCCTCTCTCCTGAGACCACACATTAGACCAAACTAAGGATTTTATGACCCTGTGGTAGTTCTCAGTATTATTTTGAATCACCTAAAATACTTTTGCCAGGTTTTTCCTCAACTACTGCCTGGTGGTTTGTAATTATGCCGAGTTTAATTTGGCAAATGGATGTAAAACTGAACTTGTGTTCATATCTTCACACCACATTTTTCACCGCTAATTATAGATCCATCAACAAAGATCAGTTTGAGAAGAAGAAGAATGACACACTGGACCCTGAACTGTAAGTGTACTATTTTCAAATATCATCTTGGTTTTGTAAAAACACCAAAACAGATTTCTTTCATTGGAGAAAAAAAGAAAAGGAATAAGTGTCTTTCTCTTTGATTGAAGGCTTGTTGAATGTATGGACTGCGGGCGCAGGATGCACCAGATTTGTGTCCTACACAATGAAACAATCTGGCCATCAGGGTTAGTAGTTACTATATTTATTTTTTGAGCATTGTCACCCTTTATTTTACCTCACTAAATAATTTTCTTCAATTTGCTTTCTGCACTTCAGTTTTGTATGTGATGGCTGCCTAAAGAAGACCAATAAGACAAGAAAAGAGAACAAGTACTCTGCTAAAAGTAAGTGACACTGTCAGGTGATTTCCTGTTTTTTTCTGTTTATTACAAAACATATGAACTGCTTTTTACTTTTCCTGACTGAAATTGAGACATTTCTGTTGGTCTTGACAGGAGGTAAAACTAAAGATGTAATTATAACATTTGTGTGCCTCCCTTTTCTCCTACAGGGTTGCCGCAAACTAAGTTGGGTTGTTTCTTGGAGACGAGGGTGAATGACTTCCTGAAACGCCAGAGCCATCCAGAATCTGGAGAGGTCTTCATTCGTGTGGTGCATGTCTCGGACAAGGTGGTGGAGGTTAAACCAGGCATGAAGTCCAGGTATGGGGTTTCTAGGGTTCAGACTAAAAGTGAATAGATTTTTCATGTCCTTCTCTAGCCTGACTAAAAAGACTGGCTTCATTATCAGAAATTCATATTTAGACTCTTGACTGTTGAAGATTGTTTCCTAGCTCAACACAAATATGTTTTCTATCAAAAAGAATTGTTTTAGCGCTAAACTAAAGATCTCTATGGATGTTTTTTTTTTTCTCTTTTATAGTCTGTATGTTGACTTTTATGTTTTCATCTCTAGATTTGTTGACAGTGGAGAGATGTCAGAGTCCTTTCCATATAGGACAAAGGCCCTTTTTGCATTTGAAGACATTGACGGTGCGGACGTGTGTTTCTTTGGAATGCATGTTCAAGAGTATGGATCTGACTGCCCTCAACCTAACCAGAGGTATGGACTTGTTATAAAACAAAAATGCTGTATTCGTCTCTCCATGAAAATGACACTTCAAGTGTTACTTGCATTAAATTGACCTCCCTCATCCACTCAGGCGAGTTTACATCTCATACCTGGACAGTGTGCACTTTTTCCGGCCTCGCTGCCTTAGAACAGCAGTTTACCATGAAATCCTAATTGGCTACTTGGAGTATGTCAAGAAATTGGGGTAAGCATATATAAAGGGATGAATATATTGCATGCTAACAGAGTATCAACTGTGTTGTCCCATTAACTTGATTTTTTTTTTTTTTTTTTAATAAAAATTTCTAAAGTCATCATTTGATACATCCAAAGACAACTGTAATTTTTCATGTTTTTCAGCATTGTATGTTTACAGTGTATTATCTCACATTTGTTCTCAGCTATACAACTGGTCACATCTGGGCCTGCCCTCCCAGTGAAGGGGACGACTACATCTTCCACTGTCACCCTGCAGATCAGAAGATTCCAAAGCCCAAACGCCTCCAGGAGTGGTACAAGAAGATGTTAGACAAAGCAGTGGCAGAACGAATTGTGCATGACTACAAGGTAGTGAAGAAGCATTTCGTTTGACTGTCACTTAAGATTTGTGTTACAAATCAAAGGGAAAACCATATCAAGTGTCTTAAGAATTGTGGACCAACATTTGAACTCTATGGGAGTGATGATACAGCTCCTATTTGTGAGTGCATTGAATGATACCTATGCAAAATGCTTACTAAACTGTGAATTTCCCCCAAAGGACATCTTCAAGCAGGCAACAGAGGATCGTTTGACCAGTGCAAAGGAGTTGCCTTACTTTGAGGGGGACTTCTGGCCTAATGTCCTGGAGGAGAGTATCAAAGAGTTAGAGCAGGAGGAAGAAGAGCGAAAGAGGGAAGAAAACAGCACTTCGAATGAGAGCATTGATGTAAGTGAAAAAAGTCAGTTTGTTAAACATGACCATTTCGATAGGAGACAACTCAGCTATGCTTTTTTTTAACACAGGACACAAAAGGTGACAGTAAAAATGCAAAGAAGAAAAACAACAAGAAGACGAGTAAGAACAAGAGCAGCCTTAGCCGAGCCAATAAGAAGAAGCCAGGAATGCCCAATGTTTCCAACGACCTTTCACAGAAGCTCTATGCTACAATGGAAAAACACAAAGAGGTACCAAAAAATGATCAGCGCAAAACATAATCACTTTTCTAAACGTCTGTGTATTGTTTAATATTAACTTTGAGTAGATTTGAATAACTTTGTAAGTAAATACTTCTGTATAGAAAATGAAGCAGAAATAATAGCTTAACACCACTCTTCGCTTGCAGTCGACTGAACTACACGTGATGCTCTCCTTTATTTCCAGGTTTTCTTTGTAATCCGGCTGATTGCAGGCCCCATGGCAAATGCATTACCCCCTATTGTAGACCCCGATCCTCTGATGGCATGTGACCTCATGGATGGCCGTGATGCTTTCTTGACTTTGGCACGGGATAAACACCTTGAGTTCAGCTCCCTGAGGAGGTCCAAGTGGAGCTCCATGTGTATGCTGGTCGAGTTGCATAACCAAAGCCAAGACCGTTTTGTCTACACATGCAATCTTTGTAAACATCATGTGGAGACCCGCTTTCACTGTACCGTCTGTGAGGTGAGTTGAGGAACACTTCTTTTCAAGGTTTATCTTAATGCAGGTTTGGAAGAATTCTTATCTTTCTGAATAACTTACTCCATATCGAATGATAATGTCTAACCATTCATGTCTTTCCTCACAGGACTATGATCTCTGCATCACATGTTATCACACTAAGGGCCATGAGCACAAGATGGAGAAGTTAGGCCTTGGTTTGGATGATGAGAGCAGCAACCAGGCTGCTGCTACCACTCAGAGTCCTGGGGACTCTCGCCGTCTCAGTATCCAACGCTGCATTCAGTCCTTGGTCCACGCGTGCCAGTGTCGAAACGCAAACTGCTCTCTTCCGTCCTGCCAGAAGATGAAGCGTGTCGTTCAGCATACGAAGGGCTGCAAGAGGAAAACAAATGGCGGATGCCCCATCTGCAAGCAGCTTATTGCTTTGTGTTGCTACCATGCTAAGCACTGTCAGGAGAACAAGTGCCCTGTTCCATTCTGCCTGAACATAAAGCAGAAGCTCCGGCAGCAGCAGCTGCAGCACAGGCTGCAGCAAGCCCAGATGCTGAGAAGGAGAATGGCTAGCATGCAAAGAGTGGGTAAGCCGGCCCCTGGAGGAGCTCCTGGGGGCAATGGCCTTCCCTCCCCAGGAGCCAACAATGGTGCAACTGGTCCTGGAACACCAACATCTGTGGGCACACAGCCAACGACCCCACAAACACCCACTCATGGGAACATGCCTGCACTTCCTCAACAGCAGGGGGTTGGGATGGGAGGAATGGGACCTCAAGGGCAGCAACAGCAAGTTCAGCAGCAGAGTGGCACCATGCCTCCTCAGCATCACCCCCATCACCAGTTTCCGCCAATGGGTGGAGGTGGTGGACCGGTAATGATGAACTCTCCGCAGCAACAGATTGTGCCTCAGCTCCAGCAACAACAGCCTCCCAATGTCCCACAACTGCAGCAGCAGCAACATCCTGGGGGGTTGCCTCCATATAACCCTAGACCACCAGGCGCCTCCCCCATCCACCAGTCCATGGGCAAACCCGGACTTCGGCCGGCCACCCCACCTCAGCAGCAACAACCGAACCAGGGCCAAGGGTCAATGTCTGCACCCGGCCAGCAGCAAGGTCCCCCTCCGGCTGCTGTGGAAACAGCCCTAAAAATCCAACGCCTGGCAGAGTCTCAGAGACAGATGGCTCAGGTCCAGGCCCAAGCCCAGATTCGAGGCTTGGGGCAAGTGGCCATAATACCCCCACATCCCCATCACCAAAATGCCCAGGCGCAGATGAACATGCCCCATATTGGAGCCCAGGGGATGCCTGCTCAGGCTCAGGGAGTTGTAGGCAGGACTATGTTAGACCCCCAGCAACAGGGATTGCTAGCAGGTATGCAGCAAGGTGGGCCTCAGCCTCAGCTACCACCTCAAGTCCAGCAGCATCTCCAGCAAGCAGGCAGTGGACAACTCCAGCCACCAAACCAGCAGTGGGGTGCCGGGGGACCGTCCATGAACCCACAGCAAAGGGCTGGGATGATGGGTCACATGGCCGCACAGCAGCAGTCAGCAGTTGCCCAGCAACAGCAGTCGCAAATTAGCCAGCAACAACCACAACCAGGAAACCGTGGGTTAATGCAAGTTTTGGCTGGAGCAACAGGGGCTCCTAATTCTATTGCAGGTGGAGGAGGCGCAGGGAACCATCCGCAGGCAGCACTACAGGATCTCCTGCGGACACTGCGGTCCCCTAGCTCGCCCCTTCAGCAGCAACAAGTCCTTAACATTCTTCGATCTAACCCAACCCTAATGGCCGCCTTCATCAGGCAGAGAGCAGCCAGGTATCAGGGCGGTCAGAGCGGTAATTGTGCCCCCGGAGGGCCCCCACAAGGGCCTGGAAGTGTTAGGTTCCAGGGTTCTGCTGGAGGGATGCCTGGTGTTGGAGGGCCTGGGAATAACCCAGTGGCCACCATGGACGGACAGCAGCAGGTTAGTATGAACCAGGCAGGTCAACCAGGTTTGAACATGCCTCAGGGTGGTGCAGGTGGAGGCAATATGCCCACTGTGGCTCAGCTGCAGCAGTTACAGCAGCAACAGCAGCGTCCCATGTTGCCTGGGAGTCTACAGCAGCAGCAGATGGCAGCACTACAGCAACAGCAAGGAGCAATGCAACCAGGGCAACAAAACAACATGCCCAATATGACTCCTCAGCTAAGAGATCTGTTCATGAGAAGACAGCTGCAGCAGCTGCAGCAACAGCAACAGCAGCAGCAGCAACAACAGCAGCAGATGGGAAATCACGGGCAATTCCAGCAGCCTCAAGGAATTCAGCAGCAGCAGGGCCAGCAAGGTTTCATGCAGGCTGGTCCAGGACAGCCAGGGCTACCCCCATCTTCACAAGCCCAACCTGGGAATGGAGGCATAGGGGGTCCTCCACAGCAGCAAGGCGGGCCACAGGGTGGGCCAGGACATCTGGGCCAACAGCAAGGCTATCCAGGTACCATGTCTCAAGTCCCTGCGGGCCACCCGCAGAGACTGCATCAGATACAGCAGATGCAGCAGCAGAATTCTATGGCTGGGCTTCAAGGCCAAGACGGAGGGCCGGGCGGAGGCACCGGTGGACCACCCCTCCAGGCCGGTCAGGTCGGATCAGGGCAAGGGCAACAGCAGCCGGGTGGAGTTGGAGGGGGCGGTGGGCCCCCTCTGCCTCAGACATCCCAAGGAATGCTCCACCAGAACATCCACCAGAGGCTGCTGCAGCAGCAGCACCTCGGCGGAGGCTCTCCAGCCCAGCACAGCAGTCCCATGAGTCCCCAGCAGCAGATGGCACAGTCACCCCACCTCCAAGGACAGGCGGGCCTCGGTCCCGCCGGATCGCTGAGCAGTCAGGTCAGATCTCCTCAGCCCTCCCCGAGACCACAGTCTCAGCCACCACACTCTAGCCCATCCCCACGCATGCAGCCTTCCTCCCAGCCTCAGTCCCAGCCCCAGCCCTCGCCTCATCGTATCTCCCCGCAGACCCAGACTGGCTCCCCCCACCCAGGCCACATAGGCCAACATCACCCCAGCATGGCACCACCTCAGCCTCCGCAACCTCAGCAGCCAGCATTGTCCCAACAGCAGTCCGGTAATTCTGTAGATCCTAGTCAGTTTAGCTCAGATCAGAACTCCATCATGTCTCAGCTGAGCGGGATGGCGGGAATGCACGGTGGACAAGGGGGGCAGCCGGACATGTTGGGCGGTAACAACAACAGCAACAATAACCAGGAGCTGACAACGAACATTAACCACAACAGTCTGAAGCTCCTGTAGCCTCGACTCCTACCATCTTTCTGTCTCCATTCTCTGATCAGTTGCCCCAAGTGACAAACTGCCATGAAAGGAGAGTCTGGAATTAGTATTGGGGTTTTAGAAGTTTTTATTTTTTATTTAAATATTTTTGTGATGTATAAATAAGAACTGAAGCTTCCTTCCTATGGGAGATGCAACATAAATCCTAGAAGTCAATTAATGAATAAATTAAATGAATGGTAAGTTATTGCTGTTAATATATATATATATATATATATATATATATATATATATATATATATATATATATGTATATGTATACATATTTTTGCCAATTGTGTACAAAAGGTTTCAGGTTGAAGATATTTCTTCCTTAGTCTATGACACAATATTTTTGGGGACTGAGAATTTTTTGCCTTTTTATGAATATTTTTAAGATTTTAAATGTGGCTAATATTAAAGTGAGTTGACACAATGTACCTTTTTTATGTTTTGTTTTCCTCCTCAAATACCCATGATTGTATCTATTTTGCAGAGTATATTTTATTTCTGATTTTTTTTTTTGTTTATTGTTTTTTTTTTTTTGTTTTCTTTTTCCCTTTCCATCAGTGGATCATATAAAAAGCATTGACAAGCGTTTGATTGCAGTCTCCTGGACACTTTTCACCATAATCATTGTACTTTGACTGCAGAAATTGATTTCTATTTTCCTGGGGGAGGGTGGGCTATTGGAACTGGACAGTGTTAAACTGTCGATTAACATTATGTAGGTTTGCCCCCCACCAATAATGAACAGATGAGGCCACCCTTCATCCTAGTCCCCCACTTCCCCAGATTCACAAAGATAAATTGAGCTGTGTGTTGATGCCTGATGGGAGGCATGTTGTGCCTCTGTTTCCAGGTGGCCAACATTGTGTGCGTGTGTGCGCGTGCGTGCGTGCGTGCGTGTGTGTACATATATTGCAACTGTGTTTTTGAACTGTGACACAGCGAAAAAGGTTGTTGAAGTTGTCGGTTTTTTGGGCTGCAGAGGTTTTAGAAGGTCTCCACCTTAACCCCTCCCATCCCCACCCCCACGACTGCCTCTCAGCCACAAGGTTTTATTCAATGTTAGTACTGTACAAAGTAAGAAATGGTGGACTTAGATACTGTATTTTGTAACAAAAGTGAACAATGTAAAGAAAAAAAAAAACTGTACATACTTTAAACCCTTCTACAACCCTAAAATGCAGAGATAATTATTTTCTGCTGCTCGTTTCTCCTCATGTTTGATTGGACATTTGCTGTATCTGTACAAAAAAAAAAAACACAAAACAAAACAAAACAAAAAAACATCCAAGTACTCCTGAGCTACTGTACAGTATTGAAGTTTTTCTAAAAGGTACAGTGTAAGGTGTAGTCAAGCACCAATGCGCCTTTTTTCTGTGTATTTTTGAGCAGAGTTTTCCGGGGAGGGGAGGGGTGACGGCGACGCGGCACACCTGAACAATCTGAAAATATCAATGTGAACGCTGCAATGCAAGCAGACAGGGGCTGATCACAGGTGTGACCCCAACAATTTCAAATCTGGTTATTTAGCTTTTTACGGAGAGTACTGAAGACACAACATTCACTCGCTCACTATTTTTCTCAAAAGGTCGGGCTTGTTGGGACGGGGGGAGGGGGATGCATCAGAACCAGGTGGCAATATATCTTGAGACTTATTTTATAAGAAAAACATGGAAAAAACTGTCTTTTATATATAGATATATTATTTAATTTTATTTTTTGGAAATAAAACTTGAAGCTACAGGAATTATTAGATAAACATGTTTTGTTTTGTATTAAAGATATTATGGTGATGCAAAAAGACACTGCAGACAGTCATGGATTCGCCCCGGGGAGGCCGTGGAGTTTATTCTGCCACGGATTTTGAAGAAATGTTTCATGTACATGAATATAGATGTAAACATAATGAGTCACTGTACAAACTGATGGCAACTGAACAAATAAATTTGTTTTTATCTTTCATTTCTTCTCCTTAAAAGAGACTGGAAATAAGACTATTTAAATATTTGTTAAGTATTCAGATAAATCTTTGACCACTTTCTTTTTTGTTCCTCTTGTTAACAATTTTTGGTGCTTGCTGAGAGAAAGCAAAAATAACTGTTGCTCAGTTTTCATTAGTTTCTTTTTTTAATTTATTTTGGTGGTCTTGATTGTTTTTTGCCAATAAATTAATTGTACAATAAAGTATGTTTGTACCATTGGAAAAATACTTGGTTGTTACTCTTTATTTGGCATATAAGGAAAGGTGTTCAGATGTGCGAGAAAATAATTCTCACACCGATTAAATGCAAGTAATGTTTTGAGCAAAGCTGAAGTTGTTTCCGGGGCCCACAGAGCTTCGAAGAGGTGAAAGTACTTTAGCGTATTATGTACAAACAAGGTAACCCGGAAAAAAGAGCTCCCTAAATTTTCCTTAAAATACATAAATGCTGAGAATAACAACAAAATGGCATAAATCAGGAGAAACCAAATATGACATTGTAAAACTGCCTATAAATAATTTTGAGAAAAATGACAATAATAATAATAATAATGATAATAATAACAATAACACTTTCTTCTAAAACTGCGCCTCTGGTGTAAAACAACCTGGACCACCTGAACTACCCTGCTGAATTATGCTTACTATACCTTCAAAACAATTGTGAAAACAGCTGAATAATAACAAAACGCGCCATCTTGGGTTGCAGTTCCAGCCGTGGCCACTGGAGGGCCCAATGAGTGAATACCAGGCATGGGGAGGTCTCGTGGATCCTCGGTTACTAAAGCAAAGGTCCCTGGAACCGGAAGTATACAATATCCTCAGTCAGAGAGAGCAATGAGGCACATGTATATGAAACACGAGCGACATTTATTTCGTTATGACCATAGAAATGTTGCACGAACAGACGATTAGAAGACTGAAATAGGTAAGTTGCGTCACCGTAAAGTGCGGGGGGTGGGGGTCGCTTTGCGGGAGAGGGGGCGGGCGAAAGAAGCAGCAACGTCACATCCGGGCGCTTGTCAGCTCGTGCGTTAGATCACTAATCACAAACAGTAAATTTAAAAAAAAAAACAAAAAAAAAACTCTGCGGTCGTCTGCGCGGCAAGAGCACTGGACGAAATATACATTCAATCCATGTAGAAAAATAATCATCGACATACACGTTTCTACCTCCGGGCCGACGTCACGTTTCAAGACTGACAGGCGCAGTTTGGCCGAGTTCAGGGAGGCTCAGTGGCGCCCCCTAGTGGCCGGAGCGAGAAGTGCACGGGGTTTAAGATTGACTTCCTGTATCGTTCATCTTTGAGGACAAATGATTAGGATAAAACCAAAGGTACTGTGATTATTACTTGCAGAAACCACAGTTCAGTTTGTATGTGTCAATCTAGATCTGCATCTCGAAAAAAAAAATCGCAGGCACAACATCGACATCAACCAATTTCTTATTTATGTTTGGAAAAAGTTGAGTATTTTTCCTTGTTCCCTTGATAAACTTTATTCAAACCACCAACTATAAAGTTCAAATTGCGCCTGTGATTGTGCTGTGCTCCAACGGGGGACTTGTTAACAAAGATTCACAAGTTTTGTTTTCAAAACACTCACAACTTTCATTTGAACACATTAAGAACTTAAAGCACAAAACTGAGATAATAGTGCACGCATAGTTGCATGTGTGTTTATCTGTGTCAGAGAGCATTTCGTAAGCCCTAAAAACTCCCAAGAAATAAACAACATTATGCAACATCAGGCACTTCCATCTCCCCCTAGCTTCATTGTCACACTGTTTTGCTATCACAAGATGCTTGGCCAATAAGGTCCTGCACTCAGGCACGCACGTCCACACACTCACTCATATGGTCTCTGAACATATTAACACTAAACTGTCTTAATTTTCCCCCCACACTCAATTTCTCATGTTTCCTCACCAAATTGGGTTTCTCTTTTGTTTTGATCACACAGAAACATCCAGGAGGTGCATTCAGGTTTCTCTTCACAAAGTTAGCTGCACATCCATAATTCAGAGTTCAATCACCTCTCAAACAGCTCTGGTTTGTATTTAGGATTTAAACTGTGTTTCACGAGAAATCATGCAGAAATCAGTCCGAGCAATAGATGGTAATTTGTGGCGATGAATAAAGATGTTCCTTATCGCCTATTCAAATGAACATCTCGCCACCTATCAGGACTCATCGTGTGTATTCTTTAATGCCGCCAATGGCGCTGATAAGATCACAGAGCTGATTAGTACTTTATCGACTCTATTTCAAAAAGCTATTGAAATTGTTGAGTTTTACTGGAAAACAGCTGCTTTGACTCAGGAATGAACTGAATTAAACTACGGTGTGTGTGATGAACTATCCTACAATTAACTAGATACAAGCAGAACTAGAAGAGGATTCTGTGTAGCACTGGTCTCTGATGGCTGAGTCAGACTGCAGTTTTGCCATCATGTTCACTGAAGCCGAAGATAAAAGTAAACAAGTGTTTTTATTCCATCATTCCCCTTGGTCCAAATGACATGGATCTTGGAAGTTTTATGTTTAGTCCACCTTAGATTTCACACAGGGCCCAGAAATGTGATTATTCTGATGGCACCAGAGATATACTGGGTTCAAGCATTTCTTTATAGATGGGTGTGTGTTCCATGCGTCCAGAATAGCGAGTTAGCCTTTACCTTTGCCTTCAACTTGGCATGCTGTTTAGCTGCAGTCAGCTCAGACATGAAGGGTGGAGGAGTTTCATAGGGGTGTCTTTAAACAGGAAACTTGTTGTCCTCCTGCGGTTTGTATCCAAGAAATCCGAAAGCACGTTCTCAGCAACCGTGTGCATACGGATCATTTTAACAACTCTATCACAGAAACAATATTGACTTAATTGAACCAGAGGGAGAAAATTCTGTGCTCTAGCGCCTTGCTGGCCTCTAGTTCAATGATTTGGTTGTTTCAAAACCATCTGTTTTTTTGCACCTTCCTGCTCATATCCTGCGACCCCGAGACTCTGTGTCTTTTTCACAACTCCAGCTTACTGGCAGACATTCGGCAGGTGGTAAAGTTATTTTCATTTTTTTTTTTTAACTTTTGGTGATTGTCTAAATTCTACATCAGAGACATTAAGTCTTTTCAGGGGTGAACTCAAGATATTTGTTGTGATCCAACTCAATCGGAAGATGGGAAAGTTTGGGGGTTTATCCTGCATTAGAAGCCTGTGGATCAGAAGCCTACAGTGCACTTTCACCTCCAGCCTCGTCTAGGTCTGGATGTATGATTCACTTCTTAGTAGTTTGTTTTGTGAGAGATGAAGCTATGGCAGGACAACTGACTATTTGCATGGACAGAGCCGTACAGGAAGAGAAAGGCATGCAGGCGGATCTGATCTGTGGAATTTGAAATGTGTACAATCTAAGACATGTTGTACATCAGTTACAGTCTGTGTATTAATGGGTGACAGGCATGTTAGTACTGGACGGCTGACATCACCGCGGGCTGACGTATCTACAATGCGCTGATAGTTTACATGCACAGAGGACTCCTCCTCTCTCCGCATGATAATCCAGCTCACCTGCTTTGAAATGTTCCAGCTTCTTTGATAAGAATGAACACACACGTCAAACCAAAGCACCCTGCAGCTTGACAACTACTGACGGTATGTTTCATTAGAAACTACTCAGGTACAATTTTTATATCCTTATCTCACAGTATTCTCATATTCTCATCTTTATAGTGGGTTTGATTTATTTTAGTTTCAATGGATCCCAATTGATACACATGTATACTGAGCAGGTACATCAGATGCTGTATGTGTCATTGAAAATAACTAACACTATTATTTAGTGCTCTGAATTAACCTGTTTTGCTTCTGTTTTTCACAATATGAATAAAAAAACTTTTTAAATACTTTTCAAATGCGTGTGTTTCTAATCAACAATGGCTTGAAAAATCTTAAATGTTAATTTGAAGGCTGTAATGGTCTGTATCATTGCTTATTAAAAATATAAATTTTCTCGCATCATCTTTTAGTGTCATGTGACTAAATTTCTTCGCTCAATGTTACCTTGTGTGTTCACTGTCAAACTGTTGCTGACATTCTCTTAATAGCTGTTTTGTGTATTCGCTCTCAATTAAAAACAACAAAACTAAACAGTTATTTCGGTTATCAGGATGCTTAAAAATGTTTTTTGGTGAGACACTCTGAATGTCAGGGAAAGAGCATTTAGAAGAAACTCTTGATTTCATTTTGAAACAGAAAATAACATTAATGGCTAAATCTGAAGATGTCAAGTTCAAGTGATATCATGTGGTTGGGGAGCAGCGACGTCAAGGGACGCCGTTAATGTTAGTCTGGGGACTCAGTCCAGCCCCTAGTAGCCGCTGTTACAAATCCATTCCGGTGCAGAGGAAATAATCTATTATAGGGTCTTTCAGTAAAATCATTAAGAAAAGTGCTTGTTAAAGGAAAAAGAAATTCATGTACTTGAAATTGAAATTTGGCAAAACTTCAACGTTACAGCGAAAGAAAATCCAAAATCCAATGAGGAGGAAAAAAAAATTGTAAGAAAGAAGAGGAGAAATTT
Organism: Fistularia commersonii; assembly: GCF_037954325.1. Classification (NCBI taxonomy): domain Eukaryota; kingdom Metazoa; phylum Chordata; class Actinopteri; order Syngnathiformes; family Fistulariidae; genus Fistularia; species Fistularia commersonii. The sequence goes on along the minus strand of NC_141316.1, from coordinate 5,946,941 downwards.
TTCATAAAATGAACTTGACTTTTCCGCTCTTATTATTAAAAGGAAGTTGGATATGTATAAGTTTTTCAGGTGCGGTTAAAAGGGTGAATCTAAATATAAAGTGCATTTTAAAAACAATTTCATTGCATTTGGTGTCTTGGCTTGTTGAACTTCCCCGGCCTTAAAGTTCAAACTGCCACTTATCGGATTGCATCTTCTGTTCCGGAGCCTAAAAAAAGCCTAAACTCCTGCGGAAAGATGCCGTCTATCTCGCTCTCTCTGTCAGACGTCTATTACATGATAATCTTCACTTTGTTATTGGCAGTAGCCAGTAACGTGTATTTATTGCCCTTTTGATTCAAGGCCAGTCAGTTAGCCTTCTCTCTGTGCATGTAAACCAACACTGAGCAGACAGGAAGTGGTTGGCAGGTGGAAGAGCAGAAAACTCAAACACTAACGAACCAGTGCCTCTGAAACCCCCTGCCAGGCGGCTTCAGATGCCCAGCCTCCAGTCTCTGAAGAAACCTTTGGCCACCCGCGACTCTCTGAAAGTCACTGTGAGAGAGTTGATGGTGACGTCGGTGACCGTCACCTCTCCTGGACCGCCGACTGGCTTCCAGACGTCATCCGTCTTCTCTACTGGACTGAACTGGTCCGGACCGGCGGCGGGGCTCCACCGCTCCATCCTGCTCCGCCCTGGGTGAGGCAGGACGGGAGGACAGGGGTTGGAGTCAGATTGATTGCGTCAAGGCCTTCTCATGCGAAAACTTAGTGAGTTCGACACCGAGTCTGAGGGAGAGTCACAGCTCACCGATCTGACGATGTAAACACAGGCAGGTCTTGACTGGGAGAACATTGTCATTCTATCACTAGAATGCGTGCAGAACATTTTTCATGTCTCGACACATTCATTCTGATAATTAAAAAGACCTCTCGGCTTGGAAGGCTAGCATGCTAGCAAACCGGGTTTGGTTGTTCACAGAAGGTCATGGCCAGGAATGCAAACTATCACAGGACAAATAATTAATTGTTCGAGTTTATAATGATGTAACTGAGGGGGGGGAAGAAATGTAAAGCAGTAAGAAAATTATCTTTGAACTCACGAGAGAGTTAAGTCCTCTACGATAGTCTCAAGTCAAGAAATGCAGAAATACCATTGTATGCCATTGCAATCAAAATGTTAATGGCAACCATTTTTGGAGAATATCAAAAAATGGCAGAATAGGGTTTTTAGTGAAAGGTGGATTTCAGCCTTCCATGATTTTGTTTTCGTCAAGTCTTTGAATTTGCGACTCGTCTCTGACTCAAGTCTAAGGCCTATCACTCAAGGCTAACCATGGTGTTGGGTACCAAAAGGCCAGTTATTTATAATAATAGTTTTGATATTTTGTGTCCTGGCTGGCCTGATTCAGTGCTTCACCATGAAACACCTGGATCCTACATTGCACTGGTGTTTTGTTTGTCATTTTCACCAACACTTTGGTGTTGGTGGGCTGGTTAATTGAGGGTCATTTGTAATCTCTTTGAGATGATCTCTTTGGGACGCCTGGCTCATTTCGGCTCAGGATGGAGGAACTTCAATCTTTCAGTTCCATAAAGAGGTATCAAAAAAAGCGGGCTCTGTGGTCATTCGTACCACCGACCAAACACTTACCGTTTACAATACCTCCACTCTTCTCTGTTGTATTGTGCTCATTTTCCTCCTCTTCTTCCTCCTCTTCTTCCTCCTCCTCCTCCTCCTCCTCTTCTTCTTCTTCTTCCTCCTCCTCCTCCTCTTCCATCTCCTCTTCCTCTATATTGTCCTCATCCTCCCCCTGGATTCTCCAGTCCTCCTGTGTTGGACTTGGGGGTCTGGAGTTAAGGCATCCAAACTGTGACCCTGTCTTTTTATATTTACGATGAGCCAGTTGTGGGGACGCCTCCGTGCAGGCGTTGTAGGGCTGGTCCTCTTCCTCGGGGTGCAATGAGCGCGTCAGGGACAGACGCAGGCGAGGGGGGGGCTTCTCTGTGGCTCTGTGAGCACTGCGGAGGTCCATGGTGTAGACTGTGTTCTAATCAGGACAGAACAATAGTGAGAAGTTTATCAGTATCACGCATGTCCAACCAAAGCTAGTGCTGGAACTTCAATTTTGGAGGGTTGAAAAAAATTCTCCAGGTGTGGAAAAAAAGTTAATCCACTTCAGTAAATGAATGACCGGGGCAGCTGAATCAACTATAATGGATAAAAAAAAAAGTGTGACATCAAGTGTTCTTGGCACGTCTAATGCCTTTATTGATTATTTTAGCTTCATTCTCTTGAGCCTTGTTTTTCATGACTGTCATTTGTTTTCTTTGCTTCTTTTTAGGTATTTTCTCGCTAATGTCTGTATACCTTTTTGGAGTAATTTACTTGTGACATTGATAATTTATTGTGACATAAAAATCTGTCTTTGTGTGATTTCATTTGTTCGCCCAGTTCTACTGCATGTGCAGCAGCCAAAGCAGGCAGGCTCTCATCACACTTGTATGTCCTGCAGGGGGAGGGGACCACACTGAGAGACTTAAGAAACATGGGAATTTTTAAAAATGTGAAAAATCACTCCTGTTCATTGCTTCTAAGTGAACTCTGGACTGTACCTGCAGAAGCAGTCTCTTGGCTTTGGACCCCTTCCTCCTGTGACCCAGAGTCCTGTCCCTCTGCTCTCTTGGAAACAGGCAGACAGTTGATTTAGACACCACATACGGTCTCTGTCAAAGCTGTTCAGTCAAGTCATATCTTTCTTCCATTCATTTTATGACTCCAGCAGGATACAGAATTTGTATATGGTCATGACCTGCTGGCCCCCCCTCCCCCCCATTCTCACCACTACCACCAAAGTTGAGCTTTACATATGTCCTCGTCCTGACTCTTAGTATTCCCTGAAGTGTCCAATATTCCATTTCAATGAGTTATGTTTCTGAAAAAAGACATGTTGTATCATGGTCTTTTAATGGGATCATTCCCACCAAAATGAAAAAATACAATAATTCCCCTCTAAAATTCAGGAATACCAGCAACTGCTTGATCACTGCTAAGCCCCAGAGGCTTTAGCTGAATATAGTGGGAACTGGAACTGAATTAAATACACACAGACTTTAAATGCAATGTCACCGGGTAATACAACCAAACCATGGCCTCTATCAGAAGAGTCTTGAGTGTATTCTTGAGGTACCACCCATGATTTCTTGCGTTTTGAGCTGCTATTTGTTTACTGTGTTGTCGAAAAAGGCAGGTGTTTCTGTGAGCAACGGAGTTAAAATTCAGCAACTTATCTGATGTCATTTCTTTGGGTTGGTAGTAAAACTGAGGAAGAATCATTTCTAATTTTGTGTTAAATGTCCTTGAAAAATTTTTGTTAAATATTTTCTGTTTTTCAAAGAAATAGAACCCACTTCCCCTGATTAATGCATAAAATGTATTTTGCTTTCATAGTGACCTTGAGTTGTAAACACAATAAATTCATTTAAAAACAAATTCAAGTCAAAATTTTGAGCCAAATTTTGAAGAAAAACTCCCACGAGATGTCTGTGAGTTATCAACGTGTGAAGAATGAACGGGTGAAAAACTGACTGTCGCAGAGAAGTTGTGGACAGAAAAACGCATACATTTTTTCATCATAATGTGTCAAATCATCAGAATCCTACTTCTCTTCGTAAGCCTGCACCAAACGCCGGTCCAGGATGTGCTCCTCAGGCTCCCACGTGCTGTACCTGCAATAATTTTTTTTTTTAAATATAAAGAAAATTCATTAATATGCAGCATTTTATTGACATTTAAAACATTAAAACATTATAACATTTTAATAGTTTTGTTTAAAACAGCCCCTATGTTTAGGCTGAGACTGGGGAATATCATTCAAAGACAGTCATTACTCCTTAATCACATATTAAAAGAGAAGTTTCCCTCCCAGGGACAACCTGTAAAATTTATAACCCCCCCAAAAAAAATCCTTAAAAAGCCTTTCTAACAACTTTATGAGGATGTTAGTCTCAAATAGAGACATGCAATAACAATTGAATATTTTTCTGACTGCACTATCATATGATGCATGTTTAATATTAAAACAACATTTTACTCTAAATCTGAAGATCATAGTTTTGTAAAAAGTTTATTTTCTGCTTTTACTGTCTCATAATTACATCTTTAGATTTTTTTTTTATAAGTAAGAAATGCAATTGATTGTACTGCTGAGGAAATACATTTCTTTTATTTGCATAGTGTCTGATATGTGTACCGTCTATGTTAAAAGATTTCCTGGGACGTAATGATACCAGGATGTCCCTTTCGAATGTAGTGATTTTCACATTTCCCATACCACTTTCAGCTGTACTTATACACAACAATGTGATTATTTTTCAAGCTTGAATATAGTGTACATTGCCTGAGATCTTTCTGTAGCATCTATATAATGTGCTATATGTGTTGATGTAAAGTTGAGGCACATTTTTTTAATGTCACATCAACCATTCTGCTGATCATAATTCTATACTCACTTTGGAGGCCATCCTTTCCACTTCAGCAGGTACTCCACATTCCCCTGTGGAGACACATGACTATAAAGTTCAGCAGTAAGAAACAACAATTTCACTGCTCCGTTCCAGCTCTTGCATTGTGGCACTTTGTCCTTGAAAGGATGAAGTTTTACCATCTGTTCAATGGTATTAATGTACAAATGGTACAAGCCTGTGCTCTCAGATGTTAAATGTGATATCTGAGGTGATGAAGGTTCGTACTTAGCAACATTAGTGTGTTAGTCCAAGAATATAGCAATCTGAGATGCTGTGATAATACGGAATAGTTGATTTAAACTTGGAGAGGCAATGGCGTAGGGTATTTTTTTCATTTGTATTCAAACCACTTTCCACTAAAACAAGAGAAGCTAATTGTGATAAGGATGTAGACCAGTGCCATTGTCAGTTCTATTAAAGGAATGATTCTTACGTCATTGATTCCTGATCAGTTGTTTACGAGGGAAAAGCTGTTTATTGCTACTGACTTCATACTTAGTTATGAGGTAAGCATTGCCCAAGCAACAGACTGTCGCTGTCACAACAGAGGTTCAGGCATTCAACCTTCCTCTTTACAATGTTTTTTGTCACAAGTTTCAAGATGTGAACAGACATCGCTGTTCTGTGATATAAAAAATGTAACAGAGGATGAAAATGATGAGCAAGTAGACTCATGATTCACATGGATCAGACCGTTTCATCAACTTCTCAATACCATCGATGGCTAACGATTCATAATAAACCAAGCTTCCAACACCTGTTTCATAAATGATTTACAACAGGGTAAAAGCCACCTGACCGTGATTCTTCCTTATCATTAGAGCAGAGTTTACTCAGCTGTTTAGACAGATAAAAATCAGTCGATGCCTGCTGCATTTTGTTAGACTTGGATAATCAAATTTCTGCAGTGGGAGCAAATAATCTAATTTAATTTTCTGGTATGATTAGGGCCATTAACATTTGAAAAACATGACAGCTTATATAAAATTGCTCTTGTATCTCTTGCATCACATGCCACTTGTCAATGATGGTTTCATATTGTCTTCCCCGCTCGATGCGGAGGAGTCCTTTGTTTACCAAAGAGAGATTTGAGCAACAAGATGCAACTAATTATGCTGTTTAAAAACACTTCCAGCAGTCTTGATGTTACGCTGTGATGAATCAGGACCTGATATTATCGCAATCTTTATTGAAACCTCAAGTCCTTTAAGGAGTTAACCCCAAAACAAAAGAGGTTGCGGTAGGGCCCACAGTTTTACTTGATTGACCTTTTTGTTCACACTTTTGGACAATGGGAATAAAATGAAAAAACAAAACACAAGGAACTGCCTGAAAATTATACATGTATACACAAACACACAAATGTGAATGCATTTATATTTTCCTGACTGCATTTAAAAAGAACAAAACAAAAAGCTTTCAGTATACATTTTACACTTGTTTGGTTTATGAGGGGGGGTAAAGTGGAAGAAAAAATTTTAGCTATTAAACTTTTACATTTATGAGAAGGAATGAAAACAAATTCCAAGATCTTTAGTTTCTTTCTTCTCTTCTTTGTCAGATATAGTGCATCATTTTTTAATTGCAAACCCTGTACTGTCTATTTAAGAGAAGGGACAGTAAACCGTATCCCTCAATCGGTAATTGTGCTGAACAATCACTTTGAATGTTTTTCACCTTAAATATTTACCAAAATAACAAGTTCCTGTCCAGCATCTCTAAATTGACTAGACACAATGTGATGCTATACTGAGGTCATGTGAGATAAAAGAAATGTATTGTTAGAAAGGTCTGAACATGGAGCTGTGAAAACAAGCTTCTGCCTGAGGACAATGAATATTTAGCAAATCGCAGCATATCCATGTCGCTACACTGGGCTCATGTGTGGGAGATGCTACCATGCCGTTCGTCAATGGCTATAATTAACAGATATTACTGTATGTCTTCTCCATTGCAGCCAAATCACTCTGACTTAGTCATCCTCAGTGACATCATCTGATGATAACTTTCCAGCTCTCTAAGGTATTCTCAGCTGGTGAAGTCATCACTTTTTCCCGTCTTCAATTTACTCACCAGGTCCCTGTACACAGTGGGAGGATGTGTAGACTTTGGGTGAGCTGAAGGGCGTGTGGTGACCCAGATATCAGCTGAAAAAAAATTCGGCTCCTCTTTCACTGCATGTGTTATATAACTAGTTTTATCACTAAAACCATGCGAATCTCATGCTCACACACTAGCTTTCTGGAACTTAACGAAGATGAGAGAAGTCAAGATTATACCGGTAAATCAAATAACACATCATGACCACATGAGGGCAGCAGAAGCAACATTGCAATCACAACATTGGCACAGCTTCCCCATTGAGATGAAATTACAAACATTATGTTTTTTTTTTTAATTTATTTTTTTTATTTTTACTTTTAACATTCACTCTGCAGCTTTTGTTCTCTATTCTGGTTTTCATTGCTAAATGCTCCACAATCTTCACCAGGGGGTTCTGTTTTTTGTTTGTTTACCAACAAACGGAAAATCTGTTTCATAACTGATATGGTTATGAAACTATAACTATAACCTAAATAACTAAAGATGGATAGTTTTGAAGACCGATTATTACGATTATGTAATCAAATATGGTGCAAGTTCACAGGGAAAATGCCAGACAATAAGACAACGTCTGAGATATTTGGACTTCAAAGTTTCCCAAAGAGGACTTGTTCCTTAAATTCAACACATATTTAGTGTTGAATTTAAGGAATCTTGTTCAGTCAAAATGCCTTATAGAAAAGACGGACACTTAAATTGAATGACGGGTATCGTTTGTAACACTTAATAAAGACTAAAACATTTAAATCGTATGATGTTTGCAAACAATAACTTGTGAGAAAAGAGCCCAAACGCTAACTAGCCAAAATGCGTTTCAAGATAAAAGATGTTTGTATGACACTCTATCAATATCAGGACATATTAAACATACTACGTAATTAAATAAAACGGATTAAATTAGTGACTCGGGCAAATTTATCCGAAATATTTTGACAATTTAATGGTTCTTTAAAGGACTGTAATTCATATTTTTATTTGGTAGTAATGGTACGCGAATGCAGGTGTTGCACTTACGTGTGTGGTGACGACGGGTAAAAACAAGAACGTCACTTTTTCCACCTGTGCCAGAATTTAAGCCAAATCCGGAGTAAAAACTTCCCGATGGGAAAGTATTAGATTTAGAGTGTCTTTCCCCTGACATTTAAAAACTTTACGGAGGCATGGAGCCCCGGTGCGTTCAGGGACATGTTGAATTCTATTAGCGAAGGAAGTCTTCGCGACGCACCTGCCTTTACAACATCCTGTTAATTGAAGGGAATTAGCAAGCGAACAGGCCCGAACAAACAAAGGTGTTCGGCTGATACCCCTTCCCTCCTTCGAGCTCTCATTTGTTTATCTTTCAGAAGAAAAATCCCCAAACACATGTCGTGTTAACAACGACAACACTCCCCCCTCACGTTCCACGGAAGCCACGTCCCCTCCTTCCCCGCCCTCTTTCCACAGCCCGCAATTAGATAACCGTTACAATTACGCTCCGTTCATCTCTCAAGCTTTTCATTAGCATCCAAAGTAGCATCCTCTCTTGTAAAATGTGTCGTACCGCCTCCCTCGGACGCTGGCAACGTCCCGCTGCTAAAGAACGAGGCGGGGAATATGTGTTACCTTTCGAACTCTCTTCTTGACGATCGATTCCACGGCGAACACTTGCTCTCCAATCGCCGACAGCTCCATCTCTGCGCGCCGCCGCGGGGCTTCTACCTGGCAAAGTAGCGTATTCCCTCTCCCCAAACTAAGCTAATGATAACCGCTTCTGACAGCGTTCCCTCGGCTCCGTCCTCCCGTTTCGTTCTGCCTCCCCCGGTAGTTTGTGGCTCGCTTACCGGGAGCGACCCCCCCCCTCCCCCGAACTCCCTTCGCCCCCCTTTCCCCAGCGGGGGTCCGTATCTTTGAGAGCGTCCGGTGACTTTACAAAATCTGCGACACATCTGCGCGGCCCCGTCTCCCCAAGCGCGTCCCCTTGGCCGTGCGCGCCGACGGGTACATCATCCTCGTCAGTCAGTGGATGGAGTCCAGCCCTTTACACAAGTTCAGCATGACACACACACACACACACACACACACACACACACACACACACACACACAGATGTACAACGGATTACTGAAGACTGCGGGGGGCGGGGGTGATAGTCCGTGTACAAGTAGGATCGCATACCGTGAGAGATGTTATATGACATCACCGGTTTGGCAACAACAACAACAACAACAACAACAACAAAAATACGAGGTAACAACTTACCCGGTCCATGTGTTTAGATCCCCCACCCCTCTCCCTACCCTCCACCAACTCACAAAATCAAATGTAGGCATACAAATAAAATAAGTATTCAACAGATGAGTCAAAGATCATCTGAATAATGGGTTTGGACATTTATTTAGTGTTTTCTATTTCTGTTGCATCTGAGGGCTTTGAGATCTATCTTTAGACCCGCTCCTTAAAATATGTCAACAAGGGTGGCATATTCTAATATTGTGGCTTTTACTGATATAATTTTCCAAGGCATTCACACCATTACACCATCGGGCGATGTTCTTTATGTAGTTTTTCACCTTACATGTTTTAAATAATAGTGATAAAAAACATTAAATTAGTAATATTTTCATTTTGGATTATGACAGGTAATGGCCAAAATCAAGTGTCGGCACATAAAAAAATAAGCATTCAACAGATGGATAAAAGATCATCCGACTAATGTGTACAGACATGTATTAAGTATTTTCTATTTTCAGTATTTTTTTATACAGCATCCGAGGATTTGAAGATGAAGGTCTGACACCTCTGTCTTTAGATTTACGACTTAAAATAATGTCAACAGCGGTAGTGCTGTATTCTAATACTGCATCTTTTATTGATATTCTTTTCTAGAATGAAAGGAAAAGTGTACAAGACCAGCAACGCTGTATGGTTTTCAGAGTGGCATTGAGGAAGAGACAGGAAGCAGAGATGAAGATGTTGAGGTTCTCTGTGGGAGGGCTGAGGATGGACAGAACTAGGAATCAGTCCATCAGAGGGACATCACATGTCATCTGTTTTTGAGCTATGGTCAGAGATGTCAGACTAAAATGGTTTGGTCATGAACAGAGGAGGGATAGTGAACATATCGATAGAAGGATGCTGGGGTTGGAACTGGCAGGCAGGAAGCCTGGAGGAAGACCAAAGAGAAGATTTATGGATGTAGTGGAACATGAGTAGGACATGAATGAGGTTGGTGTGACAGAAGAGGATATTGTTAGATGGTGTCAGCTGTGGTGAAGTGGTGAAGACTTTCCAAGTTGTTTAAGCCACCATAAAAAAAACAAAAAAAACAAAACAAAACCAAACCAAACAGAAATACATAACATAAACATAAATAAAACAAGCACTGACCAATGGATAAGCAACCATCTAAATAATTGGTGGACATTTGATGATATATCAAGCTGTAAAAGTATTTTATTTTATTTTTTTTTAAATCAGGAAATTTTCATGTAGCCTCTGAAGGCTCAAAGATGAAGGTGCGACACCTCTATCTTTAGACCCACGACTTAAAATGACAACATATCAATGGCTAGTATCTTTTTTCATTATCATATATTATTAACAATTTATTAATTAGGTGGTTACACTATTAAATATTGGGTGATATTGTCTATGTGATTTCACTTTCTTTTTTTTAATAATAATTATACTGACTAAAAAATGTTTCAATTGTCCATGTTTTCACATTAGAGTTTGACAGTTTTGGAACTTCATACAGGACGTGTGAAAGAAAATGCTGTTCTCAACAGTCAATTAGGCCTTCTGAATTTTAAGAACTACTCCTCCCGGAGATGGTTGAGAGGGAATTTTGCTGCGTGAACACCTAATGTCTGACTGAGATGGTGATGATTTATAGTATAGGACTTTTTATCAATTCTGCAAAACCAAAGTCGGTGATCAACCATATGTAGCTATCATTTTCTTTTTAGGTAATATCCTTACAAGTTAGATGTTTTGGAGATGAAGTAACAGAGGTCAGACTGAGATGGTTTCGGACACATGCAGGGGGGGGCGCAGTGAATATCTGGGTAGAAGGATGATGAGGTGAGAACTGCCAGGCAGGAGGCCTAGAGTGATGACCAAAGAAGAGATTTATAGATGGAGTGAAAGAGGACATGAAGTGAGCGAAGAAGATGAAGAGGGTAGGATTAGATGGGGCTACACGATTGGCTGTGGGGACCCCTGAAGGCAACAGCCCAGAGGAAAAGAATAAGAACAAAAAGCAGAAGCCCCTGGTTATAAATGCTTTTTTAGAAAGCAGCCGCCACTGAATTTCTTGGGTTTAATCTTGAACAGTGTATGTATTTCAGAGCATTGAATATTCTTTTTATGATTATCAAAATTAATGATCAAGTAATTACATCCCTCAAGTAACTGTGCTGGCTAATATTTCTTTCTAACAAGTAGGCTAAAAGAAGATACATAAAAGTTGGAGTATAACCACAATGAGTTAATGCAGACCAAGAATAGCGCACTTAGTTTCTGTCCACCTCTGACCAAAACATTTTCTAACAACATGCTGAGAGAATATCTGTCTTGTGTTCATGACACGACAATAAGCCTTTCAGAGCATCGTCTGTTTAATACACCCACACTGCAGCTCAGACATAAAGTGCCATTATAAGCATTTTAATTCTATGCAAAATATTAAAATAACTTTAAATAAAAAAAAAAAAAGAATATACAGCGACAATCAAGGCCCTTTGTTCAGGGAGTGTTGAACAGATTGCCATGGCGTAATAAGCAAACATTGGACAAGTGTGTGCGACAGTATAACATTAGTGAGTAAAGATTGGCTGAGAGGACAAGCACCGTTGAAAAACATTGATTGTGACTTTAAAAAGTCATATACTCTTTCAAAACATTGTAGTTAAAGTCCTTGGCTGCAAAAGTGAAAAGATCATTTATCAATTGCTATAATTCTGCAATAAATTAGTGCTCTGTAGCACATCTTCTGACTTGATATCAACCTGCACAGCATTTCCAATTTTAATGTAACTGTATTAAGGCCAGTACTGTCGTTAGACAATACACGTAACTATAAACGGTTTCTATTAAAGCTGATAAATCTCAAAGCTACAATAGAAAATATCTTAGAACAAAAACAACCAAAACTTACATCGGAGTGGACATATGCTCAAAATCAACTATATGTTTCTTCCTGGGTTTGGAGACCAACATCTTCATTCCCCAAGTCGATTCACCACCGGGCAACACGTGCCTTTCGTCCGTGTATTTCAAGTTCAAACCGATGCGACAGACCACCTGGATATACAGAGCTCATGGGCTACAAAGTAAAAAAACAGAAAACAAAACAAAAAACCCCCCGATACATTGAAAAAGTATCATTTCCTGTGGTGTTACCCTGTTTTGTCATCGTCTGTGCGTTGACATTTCACCACTGCTAGATAACACATTCTCATGCAAGGAAAGCTGGGCATTAAAGGAAAAGAAAAACAGACCATTACCATAGCCTGTCTTTCCGTATCAATATTTATACAGTATATATCCAAACATTTAGGTGTTTGCTTTAAGATTTTCAAGACAGTTTTGCCTAGTTTCTCAGTAACATGACACTGACTTTGTTGATATCTTGCAAATGCTCAGCTTATTAACTTAATATTTACTTTCGATGAGTTCCAGTTGATTTTTAGGCAATGTTATAGATATTGCTAACTATAAAAGTAGACTGATATCCAGTTTATTCAGACATTTGCAAATGACTTTGAACACAAATGGCATAGTCCCGTGAAGAAAAACAGATTAGAAAAATCTTAAAAGAAAAATAAGGAGTTAGTTGTCAAAAAAAAAGTTATTTATCAGACAATATATTGTGACTTGATGTAGAAAGCAAAATTTTATACATCGCAGTTTTCACGATTTAAAAAATATATAAAATAAAATTGACCATATGATATCTGTTCGACAATATTTGATACAAATAGATACCCTGCTCAGCCCTACACAAGAGTGGTTGGTATGCACAAATAAAACATATTCATACTGTCGTGGTGACTTGGAACAATAAAGCACTTAAATGATGAAAAAATGAATTCATAAAGTCCATCTATATGCTTGCTCCAGAGCTTTGGAATTTGAATGCCTCAATAAAAACAAATACAAAAAAAAAATACAAAATATACATATCTAGATATATATAATCTTTATGCATACACTGCTGCATAATTACACTACATATTAAAAATACTTTTTTTACATGTAATTATGAAACAGTACAAACATAAATGTACTGCATATCACATCAGGGCTTTGAGTGATTTGTTGGAATTTAGGCATATGAATCTTCTAGCTGTATCTGCAGACTGAGGTTGCACAGTCGCCATGGAACTCATGATGCCAGAAAACAGGACCACAAATAGTAGCAAGTCCATGTCGCTGGTCCATGATCAATTAATCATTTTGTGGCTTATTAAGAATCAGAAACAAACAACAACAGAAATAGCAATCTGTAAGAACTGTTGTAGCATACTCAAATTAATTTATATTGACTAACAGTCCCCGACCAAGTATAATCCATTTATCGTCATAGACAGTAATGAATACAAACAATCTGTCATAAGCTCCATAACAAGCATGTAGTGGATCGTCGTTAACTGTGTTTTGGCCAGTTGTGGGGCACAGTAAAAAGAGTTTTGTCAGCACAACACTGAAACAATATCAGCATTGAAGTGAATATGGCAGACATAGTAAACTTTCAGCAGAGCGCATCACAACCGTTCATTGGGAGCCATATTTTCTTCCCTCCGGCAAAAGCTAATTCTCTATCAACTCCTGGTGAACGTATCTGGCTCTTTATCTGCTCCACATTCACCAGTGGTTGCCAGCGGTGATTCACTGAAGTAAGTGGTGCTAAGCAAGGTAGTGCACAGGGTTTTCCCTGGAAAACAGTTCCTTGCTGCAGGTTAAAAAAACAAAATAAAACCCCAAAGAAAACAAATGAAAACTGGTGGTAGTTGAATTTTGCCCTCGCCAGCTAAACAATGAGCTGAACTCTTCAGAGGAGCAGACAGTTCACAAAATCTTTTGATACACTGATATTTTACATAACATTGATTATAGCTGCTTTAAACGGAAAGACATTTGTGCATTGTAATACAAAATATGACCAGCTCCGGTTTATTTTATATTTTGTGTGAATATGTGAATTAACCTGTCATTTAAATGATAGTTTGTCTCATTACATCATGATACATGTATTATTCTTTCCTGGGGGGCTTTATCACAGCCACAAGGGTAATCAGCTGATAAAAGATTAATCATGGTCCCATTCTATTTAGTGTGTGATGCCACAGCAGCATTGACACCAGCATGCACAATACCAGGACCCTGGCCATCTAAGTGGAACAAGGCCATAATTAACCCCTTTTTATTATAGCAGCATTTACCCTGCAATGACATGTCAAAATAGGCCCTTTTCCCAGCATACATTTTCTGATGAGTCATACCATAGCAAACACCCTTGTAATTTATAGTGAATAATAACTGTGATAGGGGTGTGGCACAAAATACAATGGGGCACTCTGTCACAACCACTGAACCATTTAATTACACTAGCGTCTTTTCTAAAATTACTGGGAAAGTGGCCCACCGAAGAATTTCCATGATGAGTAGCAGACAGTGACCGCTCAAATGTCAAGTATCGAAAGACAGGAGGATGCTGTAAGTGAGGCACTAATCCACTAGAGGGAGTGCTTGGCCTGGGTGTTGCATTGCTGTGTTGCTGTATAAAAAAACTTGAGAGGCTCCATCTGTGCCAGTGGTGTTTTGAGAAGTGGATGTAATATAAAGTCTGACCTGTGAAAAGGGAACGTGGGGAGTGCTGTGTCGTCAGATGGAGGCGAAGAAGGGCACGCTTTGGTGAAAGGGATACTGACAGAAACACAAAGACATATCAGTGAACATCATGGCTTAAAACAAAGAGGTTCACCGAGAGAGACGCGGCGTCTTCTATATAGCCCGAACTCCCGTAACTTTAGAAAACAGGAACAGTACAAAGGAAAAAATAAAAACATATAAGATGAAAACTGACATTGAAAAATAGTCAATATATAAAAAAAAAAAAAACAACGAAAAAAAAAACACAAGAAAGCAAAAACACCAAAGTAATTTCTCTTTAGTCTTAACTGGGTTGTGATTCTTTGACTCCGTTAGTAAAATGTTTGCTTCCTTCACTGCTTTGCGTCATATCAGGAAAGGATCCAGCAATGACCATGTAAACAAAACCCAAAAAGAGAGGGAAAAAAAAAATCTGCCAGGTGACTGGCTGTGCACGATTCCACTTCCACCTCTAACTCAATCTGTGATTAGCTCACTGGGCCACTTGGATCTGTAATTGTCAGCTTCAACCTTAGCTGTCAGACCGCCATGTTTGGTGAGCCTCCACCTCCTCTGAAACCACCAAGAGCAGTTCACAGTTCTTCCCTCGCAGCTGCAGGCGGAGAAACTTCCTAGAAAGCAAACAATACCAGCCACAGTTACTATATTGAATCATTTATTTACATCATAGGAAACCATAACAGTAAAAACCCATTCACTTTCTGATAGTGTGGCACTTCACTTTTTCACCGTTGGAGTGCTAGAGCCACTCAAAATAAACTGAATGCTGAATGCTAATGCTGAATCTTTCAGCAACCAGTTGAGTAATTGCACAGCCTGCAGATGAACAACAAATGTACATCGATGATGTGTGTTTAAATGAAGGGAAAATGTAATCATGATATTCAGTGGCGGCCCATTTCCATATCAATGCTTAGAAATCTATTCAAGGAATATTAGGTGTCATATACAGAATGCAGCAGACCTGATCCTTTTCCAGATAATTCATGCCAATTTATTTGCTATTCCTTGCTGACTATTATTGCATTCTTTTTGCAAAATAAATGTCCATTTTTGAATTTGTTTCTCGGTCTTTGAAACAACTGTCTGCAAAAGTTTTTTGTTTTAGATTTGCTAATTTTGAAGAAATTTCTGCTGACGTTTTGTTTTTCATATTATTTTTAGGTGGTCTTTGTTTATCCCCTTTCTTGTTTATTTCAATTTTCAAAAAACTCAATTTCAATCCCATTTTTAACCCCCCTTGCCACAACATCACCTTGCAAAATATCACATCAACTAATTAATTTAAGAACAAGTTAAAACCTTGTTTTATTTACAGACTAAATTCATTTACAGACTAAAGCTTAGTCTGTGCATTTTGCAAACTTATATCAAACATAATGATTTTTCCACAGGCAATTCACCAAAACAAGAGCAAAACTGTAGTGGAGCAGAGATGGCCACGTAATCGGGAGAAGCTTCTTTTGCTTTCACATCATTAATTAGATTCGCAACAGCAGAGAAGCTGGCGGATGTGCCTGTAAACACTGAAATTATAGTCTCTAGCAGTTATTCTGCATAAAGTTGCCAATATTAAAAAAAACATCAATATAACCAATATCCAAAAGCTTCTAAACTGCAATGGATGAGGCAAGAACAAATGTTTTGTTAGTGTCTAAAACCGGAGAGACTGCTTTCAGTTGAAGGCTGGTATTTTGACGTTTATTAACACAACATTTTACTGCAATTGCGACTGATTTAGCTACCCTTGACATATTGTATAATCAGGCCAAAACATTTTTTTGAGGTCACCGTGACCTTGGCCTTTTATAACCAAAATCTGATCAAGTCATCTTGAATTGATCATGTGTTGAAGAATGTGCCGCCCGGATGATGTAGAGATTGCTTTTAAGACAATGTTTTGGAAAATTGAGCAACCTGAAAACAAAATGCCTCCAGAGAGCAAAGTGTCTTCCCTTGCTAATACCACACTCGATAAGACACTGCCTCTTTTTCAACTGAAAGATTATTAAATGATCCTAAATGTTGTTCAAAACCATACTTCCCTGTGATCTTTTTTTTTAAGTCTGTGTTTTACCTTTTTTGTGTCAACAAAGCACCAGATTACAGTATGAAAACATTTATAGAGCAGGGCAATATGTCAATATACAAGTGCATCGCAAACTAAAAATTGTGTTATATTAATATTACCAGATTTCAATCATTGTCCTTAAGATTCATGTTTTTGACAGCTTGTTTAATTTGGTTTACCCCAAATAATTTGCTTAAAATGTAGCACCTCCAGGAAAATTATATATTTGTTTTGAAAATCATGGGGAAAAGCCAAGAGTAGCATTTTAATTATTTACAACAAATCAGCATTGAATAACCAAAATGAATGAATAAATACGTAAAAATAATAATAACAATAATAATGATAAAGCCCATTTTCACTCAACTCATTTCTGGTGCATCTCACAGGTGATTTCCCATACCTAGACAGGTAACTTCATGCATGAAGGAAACAGCTACGGGAATTTTTTTCCCCTTCCATATCTCTTGGCCCTTATCTTATACAAATGACGACACTTTTTGGCTTCAACTCTGACTTCAGTTCTCTGTTCTGAACTGACTGACAAAATGTGATGGGGTGCCTCTATTTACTTTTCAAAATATAGATTTCACACTCAATTTGCGTTCCTGCCCTATTTTTTGTTGTGTGTTGTAACAGAAAGCTGACAGATTCTCAATTGCCTTATTCAGTCTTATTCTCCACGTTACCAAGTGCAACAGCATGCTGGATCATAGCGGGCTAGAGAAGGTTATGCTTGACAACATGCTTGACAACAACCAGTTTGCACAATGTGTTGTCTGACCACACAGGAATGAAAAAAGGGTTCATAGCTGTTCTGACGAGCCCCACCCAAAACCCAGATGAAAAGGGAGAGGTGGGATGTTTCCTGCCTCTGTATCACAATAAGGCTTCCAGCTGTGAAACTATTTAAGCCTTGACCGTAAAACATATGCAGGAAGTTTTAATTAAGTGGCAAATATTATTTGCTGCATACTGGAAGATGGGCTCCAAGCCTGTGCCTCTGGTCTGGGTCAGTCTCCTAGCATCACAGTAGGACAAATTACTTTTTGCCCTTTTATAATTTCTTTTTTCAGTTGTCAAACTTTCGCTGGTTGCTTTGGGACCCCAATAAACATAACCTTTCTAGCAATAATCTAATTTAATTCAGTTAATATTTTTATGATTACATTGGTCAAGTTATTAAAGCAAAAGGTCATTTTAAACTTGATTTATTCAGTGTTACACTATCTTTAAACCCCTGCCATGTCATTATATGTATAGAACTCTTAAGTCACCAGGACATTATACCCATAAGAACTTTTATGACATCCTATCCTAAATCGCTGATAGAGTCAGTTGTTGTTTGGAGCTATAAGAGCTTTCCATGGTCTTGAAGTCTAGGGCTTTTAGCCGATTCATTCAGATGGGCATTTTGAAGTCAGGTTGACATTGGACAAGAGGACCCGGCTCATATTCTTAATTCTTGTTCATCCAAAAGGTAATCGATGGGGTCGAGGTCAGAGTTCAGTGCTCTGTGAGGGCCAATTAAGGTCTTACACACCAGACTAAGGCAACCGTTTGGTAACAGACCCGTCTTTTTACAGTGGGACACAGGCATGCTGGCATAGAAAGACTCTCCCTAAACTTGGTCCACATAATTTGAAGAATAGCTTCCTCCAGGACATCTTGGATAGAACTTCTTTTCAATCTTACTGACGGTTTCAGCCCAAACAATCACACTGAGCTGACCCCCATTACCGCCCAACTCTATGATCAGACAGATAACAATTTGCAAAAAGAGCATTTGGTGACATGATAGCTGTCAGGCAGGACGCCTCCTATTTACTTATTTTCACCTCTCATCCCTCTCACCTGAGCTCGTCTGGATTACCAATGGGTTGGGGGTTACGCAACTTGGAGTCCAAGTTGTAATAAACCCCTCCAACATCTCTGACCCCAATCCAATGCTGCCGTTTGAGTGGCAGCCGCAGAGGCCCCCAGCGCAGGTTGGATGGTACATTCAGAATGAAGCCAGTCACGTTACACAGTTCAATGCTGCCTACGTCCCTGCAGAAGCACAGGGAACATTTACATTTTGCAAACTTTCCTTTGGATTCTCTTTTACTCTTTGTAGCAGCTATGATAGTATTTCTAAACTTATAAAAAGACACCACGAGGAGAAAATTAAGGAAAATGTTTGGTGCTTTGTTCAATTTGCATAATGCATCACACGAGCCTGATCGACACTGGATTTTTGGAGCAAACATGAAGACTGGAATTTGCTAGTAGATAAAAAAAAAAAAAACAGATCTCAATATGTCAGCTGATGTTCTTTGTATATTTGAGTATATTTAAAAAGGATAGAAGTCCTTTCAGGGAATGGACCTAAGGTATCAGAAATAAACAGGCTCATGACATAGATGAACCAAACTAAACTTTGATCAGGAAGTTATCCTGTTTACTTTTTGCGCATGTGTATGGTACATTTAATAACAGGGCAAACAAGCGGCACTGAGGTTTATGGAATAATCTGTTTGTTGATTGAAACTTTAAATGCATCGCAACTGTCTTTTTTAAAACTGGGTGTATTATTGTTGTCTTTTCAGCCAGATTAGGAGTAACTGTGATTTTATTCCTGTTCTGGACAAACCAGAGGAATGAAAATGTGGATTTTGTGATAACACTACCCTTTTTTCTGATGAATGCATGTCTGTGGTTGCTGGTCTTGTCAACAGTTATGCAAGGCGGGTAACAAGGGAAGCCAGAATGCTGATAAAATAGCCCTGCACTTTTCCAACTACTGGAGCTGCTGACTCATCAACAAAAAAATAATTTGAGACTTGGCTGATTATAGTGACTAAGGTCAGGAAAATTTTTAATTACATTTTTTTTATATTTACATAACTGAATTTAATCAGATATCTCTAAACTACAGGTATCAGAACAAGCGCCAGATAGAACACCAACAAGCTCTGTCCCTCTATGACTCTAACATTGATTATTAAGAAAACAACAAGGGCAGAAGGCTAAGGTACCTGGCATCGAGATCATTAGCAACACCTACAGAATCCCAGCATCAGCGCTACATACCTTCTTTTATCCCACCAAACTGCCTCAAATCCGCGGGTCTGCAGAGCAGCCATGATGACGTTTACGTCATAGTTCCCATTGCCCAGCATGCTCTTCTTGTGAGGAGTAACCAGAGTACTTGGAGAAAGTCTGTATGAACAAACAAAAGAACCTTATGATAACCGTTTTTACAAACTGCACTGCATTAACTCAGGGTGTAGGAGGAAAAAAATGACAGCACAGTATGGCAATAATTTGCATAATGTTATTTTACAGATACAGTAGGCTAGCAGTGACTATTCCTTATTCACTTTTCAACTCAACGCTTAATTCAATGGCTAAAGTGAGAGATGCCATGTTAATATATATTTGGGTTTTGAACATTGCAGGGCCTTGACTTCAAAGCATTGGTAAATCATGATTTTTTTTAAAAGGAAACTATAATCAACTAATGTATTCTTTATTGCCAAAAAGTAGGGATTCATCTTTAGAAGTGTCCATTTATTATACAGATCGAAAGTAAAAACGTTTCATTAAAGCAAAAATTGCAAGTAAAGAGGTTTTTGGTACTATTTTGGAAATTGCAAATTTAACAACAGGACTGTAAGACTGCAGTATATCTCCTCAATTTTTTTCCCAACAATAAAAGAAACTGTCTTAATCAACTAAGAAAACTTAATTTGATCAGAAAATGTCAGGGAAAAAGGTTCATTTCAGGGATACTAAAAAAGCGCAAAGGAAAATAAAGCCTTGGGGCAGCTACTCATGATTAATCTGTCTCTTAACAAACACACTAGGTGACTGATCTATGACATGTCAGGACATAGCGCAGAATGTAAACATTTACCAAAGTCCCAAAACAGTTGCCTTATATATTTACCAAACCAAAAACATACTGTACTTTCCGCATAGAAAGTATAAAAAAAAAAACAAGAAAAATAATTATATTTGACAGGCGGGGATTACCAAATTTGCAATTTTGTTGCTCAAGAAATGACAAATCTATTGGCTGAATACCACGGTTATTAATGTAAACTACTTATAGGTTGAGTGCTTTGACTCAATCACTGCAATGTATTGATTTAAAATTAATTCACAGACAGCTACTGTTTTGAATATTAGTGCTATGATAATCTGATGAGGCCTGCGGTGAGTCTTGTACTCAAAGTTACTCACCTCTGGTAAATCTCCTGTAAGGTGTCCCGACTGAAGGCTGTCCCATCCTGGAAGACATTGTTGAGCGCATGAAGCGCACACAACTCCCTCCGCTGTTTCTCATGATAAATAGCTGGAGGAGTCAGAGAGGGCTGGGGATGAACTGGTGGGGTGAAGGAGGAAGAGGAGGATGACAGATCTTGCTGTTGTGAGTCCCTAGGATCCCTACAACAACGCTCCTCTGCTCCCACCATCTCACCTCCTCTTCCTCCACCTTTCTGCTTGCTGACCTTCCAGGGCATACAACCAAGCTCCTGCAGGCCACCTCTGCCCTTCCCCTTCCACTCACCAGCAGGGTACGGAGTGCTTCCCATCCCTGGGCATTCACCGCCACCACCTCCCCCTCCTCCGCCACCACCACCACCTCCTCCAGCTCCACCACTACCTCCACAATTACCACCTTCAGGACGCTACATCTGCATCATGACAACCATTGCCATGGTAACCTCTCAGCCCCTTGGAAAAGAGGAGCTTGTGTGTCTCTGAACCGTTGAGAGGGGAGGTGGGGGTTGCAAGGTAAATGAGACCTGTGGCTGTTTAACACAGAAACGCCGTCTTTCTCTAAATAATAGATGCGTAGACAGATCAGCAGAAAGGCAGGCAAGGAGGGAGAAAAGTGGACCTCTAGATGGGACCTAGGTCCAAAACAGAATATGGAGATAACCCCCTGATAATTGCAAATTAAAGATTACTCCTCCAGCGACAACAAAGTGCGGTTGTCAATCAAACAGCCGTGTGCGTTTCCACTCCCTCCATCCTCTGTGCATTTGTGTGTTGACAGCTCTTTCCATTTAGTCAATGAAGCCTATAGCGTTGTAGTTCTTTCCATCACCAAGCTGCTGACCATGGAGCCTCACTTCCACTGGAACTGATGCAACGGGGATTTGATGATGTTGTCAAAAAACTGCTGGAAAGAAGAACAGACGTGTCACTTGATCGTTTGCAAAGAAAATGTTCAAAAGAAAATCATTTTTTGAGGGGGAAGTTGTTCTGCAGAACCCAAATAACATGGATAGTGCTACACACTCGGTCAGCAGACCCCAAAATGAGAAGATAAACATTTTCCAGGAGGCTGGACCAGTTAGAGGAAGCTGACTGTTCAGTTAGCTAGCAACATATGACAACAACCCCGAGAAAAACACAACACGCCCGACAGACAGTGTCGACTCCGTATATATCGTGGTAACCGATGTTACACTCACACGCCAGGCACGTAAAAGATGCCATTAATGCGTGAAAGTATCAGATATCTGCCGTTTAATCTCCTGGCTTCTTTACGTGACTACCTTTTCCACAACAAACAACCTCAACGCCTCTTTGCGCCTTTCAACTTGGTTTTCCGTCAAGGTTCACTCACCTCGGAGCGGCTGTCACAGCCCAAGGCTTGGAAAACTGTTTAAAAACTCTATCCGCTCTACGCTTCTCTTCCAAAGGCTGTTCAGTCCTTTGTCTTTGCCACTTTTTTCCTACTCTCTCTCGCTCTCTCTCTCTCCCTCTCTCTCTCTCCCTCTCTCTCACTCTTCCGTGCAAACGCGGACATGCGCAGTAGCGTCGCCCTGGCTCCATATTGCTGTGGCCGCCTGCGTCAGTAGACAGAGGCAGACCCTCCCCAGAGACTGCGAAACCCCGCACTTTCCACTTTAATTTCCCCAGGAAGGAGCGCGTTTAATGATACATATCACCGACCTACTAAACCAATACTTCACAGTTTGTTAGGAGCAGTAAGATACAAATGATGTAAAAAAAAAAAAAAAGGTGTGTGATTTTTTTTTTTTCAAAGGCCAGGAGTGGTCATCCTCAATACTATGTTGTGTCTGATCTTTCAATGTTTATTAAGATTGATTCCCTTTCATAAGTAATCTTGTTTGAATATTCACGTGGAAAAGTCAGTAGTCAGCTTCGTATTATCGGGTGGATTTTCAAGTGGAAACAGTATGTGGCCGTGGTGTCGAAATCAAACAACTGTACCATGAGTAACACCCGCAATTGTCCTCTTTTAGACATGCATAAGCATGTATGGGATTTTTTTGTCATCTTTTTGGCATGCATAACCTGTTAAAATCGCCATGTTTATGGCATGAAATCTCATATTAGTCTATTTGCATAAAATAGCCATGGGATTCCCTCAGTTGAATGGTCTACAATGTGTAAGCTGTCAAATCTTATTGTGGAACTGGACTTTGTTTCTCTCCTCAAACCAGTTTCACCTCTCATCTGAGCTATTTGAGTTTTCTAACTTGTAACATAAGATTTGACAACAATTGACGATGACCTGGATTACCGAGAACCTTCACAGACCCATAGACTAATGATTATTTACGCTTATAGATTGGTTGTTCTGCAAGCACTGTAGTATTAAATTTAACACAAGATACGGGTCCTACTTTCACTGATCTAATAATTCAGTTGATCATTTCAATAATTAGAAATTGTTTTGCTGTCACAGCCTAAGGGAAATTAGTATACTGATAATAGCTCAATAATTTTATTCATGAAACAGTCCCGCTAGCCATTTTAAGGGCTAATTAATTTCCTTAGTGAAAAAAGTTGCTCGAAAAAAAACTATGCAATTGTACCGCTAAGCGAGTGGCAGAAAGAGACAACAGCTGCAACTTGGTGCCACCATAAAAGGCCATCCATTGAGCCACGTCATCTCTTCTGAGACAACTTCAGGGGTTGTCACAGTGAAACACCTTCTCCATCTAACCATATTCTCTGTAACCTCTTCTGTCTCACTAAGTAACTAATATCCTCTCTCACTGCGTCCATAAATCTTCTCTTTGGTCTTCCTCTAGACCTCCTGCCTGGCAGCTCCAATTTCAGCATCCATCTACCAATATATTCACTCTCCCTCCTCTGTACATGACCCAACCATCTCAGTCTGGCTTCTCTGACCTTCTCTCCAAAATATCTAACCTGTGCTGTTCCTCTAATGGACTCATTCCTGATCCTATCCATCCTGGTCACTCCCAAAGAAAACCTCAACATCTTCATCTCTGCGCCCTCCAGCACTGCCTCCTATCTTTTCATCAGTGTCACTATTTCTAGTCCATAAAGCATCGCTGGTCTCACCACTGTCTTGTCCACCTTTCCTTTCATTCTGGCTGATATCTTCTACCCCTGACACTTTTCTCCACCCATTCCAATCTGCTTGAACCCGTTTATTTCCCTCTTTTCCACATTCCCCGTTGCTCTGGACTGTTGACCCCAAGTACCTGAAATCCTCCAACGTCTTGATCTCCACTCCCTGTAGCCTCACCGTTCCACCTGAGTTCCTCTCATTCACACACACGTATTCTGTCTTGCTGCAACTAACCTTCATTCCTCATCTTTCCAGCGCATACCTCCACCCCCAGATTTTCCTCAACCTGTCCCCTGCTCTCACTACGGATTACAATGTCATCTGTAGACATTATGGTCCATTGAGATTCCTGTCTAACCTCATCTGTCAGTCTGTCCATCGCCACTGCAAACTAAAAGGGGCTCAGAGCTGATCCCTGATGAAGCCCCTCCTCCACCTTGAACTTCTCTGTTACACAGCTTCTCTATAGGACTATGTGAGTCTAAACAACTGAACCTTAATTCATGTGACATCTGCCATAAGTCTGAATTAAGCAGGAGTGCTTTGAGTTATTCTTTCAGTCACGAGTTTGGTTTGGCTGTTCATATTATTGTAATGTTCCATTGGTTGCAGTGTCATAGGCCAAGTTTGGTCTTTTCATTCAAGCTTTGCCGAAACATAGATGTTGTTCAAGTCCAAGTTTTTCTTCTGTGTAGCTGACCCCAGCTCTTTTGAGGTCTGAAAAATGTTTTCTATCACAGACTACCATTGAGACCAAAACAAACTTAAAAAGACAATTTGGGGTGACTGCCTGACAAAAAAGTGATGACAGTCATATGAATCCAGTAATACATGTTCTTTTTCAAACACTGTAAAAAGATAGATACGTATCTGAGTCAGACCCAAGATATACAAGTGGCCTTAACCAACTTACTGTCACGATGTGCTGGGGCGGACTCGAGCAGGGAACCACACTTCGGGACAGAGATGGGTGGAAAGCGCTTTTATTTGGTTGAAGGTGCTGACTGGACGGGACGAGTTGCAGACAGAACGGCAGAAGCGGGGCCTTAACAGTTCGGGTTGCAGACTACAAGGGCCGAGTTGCAGACTGGACGGGCCGACTTGCAGACTGGACGGGCCGAGTTGCAGACTGGACGGGCCGAGTTGCAGACTGGACGGGCCGAGTTGCAGACTGGACGGCAGAGGCTGGGCCTCAACAGTACGGGTTGCGGGAGGGAACAGAGGTCACGCCGGCCGTCTGGGCCCGGCCGTGACTCGGGGAGGGAACAGAGGTCACGCCGGCCGTCTGGGCCCGGCCGTGACTCGGGGAGGGAACAGAGGTCACGCCGGCCGTCTGGGCCCGGCCGTGACTCGGGGAGGGAACAGAGGTCACGCCGGCCGTCTGGGCCCGGCCGTGACTCGGGGAGGGAACAGAGGTCACGCCGGCCAACTGGGTTTCGGCCGTGACTCGGGGAGGGAACAGAGGTCACGCCGGCCAACTGGGTTTCGGCCGTGACTCGGGAAGGGAAAGGAGGTCACACCTGGGGTCCGGTCATAGCAGGGGTGAGGTCCGGGTTGGCAAGGGTGAGGTCCGGGTCGTGGCAGGGTCCCACAGTAATCCATGAAGACCACAATCCCCCGGCGCCAGGCAGAGAGTGCCACTGCCCTTTATAGGGATCTCGATTAGCGGCATCTGCTGCAGCTGGCGCAGATTACAACGGGGATCAGCTGTGAACCCTGACAGTACCCCCCCCTCAATGGGCGCCCCACGGAGCTGGCTTGGGTGGGTGTGGTTCCCCGAGTCCATGATGGCCGGGGGATTCTGTCACGATGTGCTGGGGCGGACTCGAGCAGGGAACCACACTTCGGGACAGAGATGGGTGGAAAGCGCTTTTATTTGGTTGAAGGTGCTGACTGGACTGGACGGGACGAGTTGCAGACTGGCCGAGATGCAGACAGAACGGCAGAAGCTGGGCCTTAACAGTTCGGATTGCAGACTGGACGGGTTGCGGACGGGACGAGTTGCAGACCAGACTGGACGGGCCGAGTTGCAGACCAGACTGGACGGGCCGAGTTGCAGACCAGACTGGACGGGCCGAGTTGCAGACCAGACTGGACGGGCCGAGTTGCAGACTGGACGGGCCGAGTTGCAGACTGGACGGGCCGAGTTGCAGACTGGACGGGCCGAGTTGCAGACTGGACGGGCCGAGTTGCAGACTGGACGGGCCGAGTTGCAGACTGGACGGGCCGAGTTGCAGACTGGACGGGCCGAGTTGCAGACTGGAAGGGCCGAGTTGCAGACTGGAAGGGCCGAGTTGCAGACTGGAAGGGCCGAGTTGCAGACTGGAAGGGCCGAGTTGCAGACTGGAAGGGCCGAGTTGCAGACTGGAAGGGCCGAGTTGCAGACTGGAAGGGCCGAGTTGCAGACTGGACGAGAACAGGTTGCAGACTGGACGAGAACAGGTTGCAGACTGGAAGGGCCGAGTTGCAGACTGGACGAGAACAGGTTGCAGACTGGAAGGGCCGAGTTGCAGACTGGACGAGAACAGGTTGCAGACTGGAAGGGCCGAGTTGCAGACTAGACGAGAACAGGTTGCAGACTGGAAGGGCCGAGTTGCAGACTGGACGGGACGAGTTGCAGACTAGACGAGAACAGGTTGCAGACTGGACGGGACGAGTTGCAGACCGGACGGGACGCAGACCGGACGGGACGAGTTGCAGACCGGACGGGACGAGTTGCAGACCGGACTGGACGGGACGAGTTGCAGACCGGACTGGACGGGACGAGTTGCAGACCGGACTGGACGGGACGAGTTGCAGACCGGACGAGTTGCAGACCGGACGAGTTGCAGACCGGACTGGACGAGTTGCAGACCGGACTGGACGAGACGCAGACCGGACTGGACGAGACGCAGACCGGACTGGACGAGACGCAGACCGGACTGGACGAGACGCAGACCGGACTGGACGAGACGCAGACCGGACTGGACGAGACGCAGACCGGACTGGACGAGACGCAGACCGGACTGGACGAGACGCAGACCGGACTGGACGAGACGCAGACCGGACTGGACGAGACGCAGACCGGACTGGACGAGACGCAGACCGGACTGGACGAGACGCAGACCGGACTGGACGAGACGCAGACCGGACTGGACGAGACGCAGACCGGACTGGACGAGACGCAGACCGGACTGGACGAGACGCAGACCGGACTGGACGAGTTGCAGACCGGACTGGACGAGTTGCAGACCGGACTGGACGACTTGCAGACCGGACGAGACGACTTGCAGACCGGACGAGACGACTTGCAGACCGGACGAGACGACTTGCAGACCGGACGAGACGACTTGCAGACCGGACGAGACGACTTGCAGACCGGACGAGACGACTTGCAGACCGGACGAGACGACTTGCAGACTGGACGAGACGACTTGCAGACTGAACGGCAGAGGCTGGGCCTCAACAGTACGGGTTGCGGGAGGGAACAGAGGTCACGCTGGCCGTCGGGGCCCGGCCGTGACTCGGGAAGGGAACAGAGGTCACGCCGGCCAACTGGGTTTCGGCCGTGACTCGGGAAGGGAAAGGAGGTCACACCTGGGGTCCGGTCATAGCAGGGGTGAGGTCCGGGTTGGCAAGGGTGAGGTCCGGGTCGTGGCAGGGTCCCACAGTAATCCATGAAGACCACAATCCTCCGGCGCCAGGCAGAGTGCCACTGCCCTTTATAGGGATCTCGATTAGCGGCATCTGCTGCAGCTGGCGCAGATTACAACGGGGATCAGCTGTGAACCCTGACACTTACTGGTTTAGGCCATTTAAAAACTTAAAAGAAAATATACCATGTGGTCTGTGCTTTTCTTCCTGTTTTGTTACATGTAAGCAAAAAAGCGAACAAAAACAAGTTTGAGAGCACTTTCACGCTGAATGCAGTCTCTTTGCTTTGCAGCCAAGTTTAAAAAAAGCTATGGATCAAACCGCCCAAGCAGCCGGGACCCAATGAACTATGTTTGAAATAATTTAACTGTTATTCACACTGGGAAATATCGTTCACGCTTAACCTTCCTCGGTGAACCTCAACATATTTAGCCCAGTGACCCCTGACTTGCCCGCCCAATGCGCAAGTTCAAACTAACTTCAAGTAACTGATGGAGACAAGAGAGCGGAACACTGAATGCAGCTGGATGTTAGACTGCAAACAGCACATATGTGGTCCAAAGCCACAGTGATGGAGGAACCCTGTCAACAGCACTGCCAGGGGGGCAGATTGCTGGCTGAATACTGTAACGTTTTAGTAAGCGAAACACCTGGGTGACAGTAAAACATCCGTTTAATGAGCAATAGCTGTTGGTCACAGCCACGCCACACAAGCCTGGAATACGACTAACTGTTCCTGCTCAATTCCAGGTAAAAAAAAAACAAAACAAAACAGAATTCCTTGCATCCCAAACCACACCAACAAAATTCCCAGCAACCCCAAAATCATACAGAAAGCATTTGTGACTCGCTACAATATATTTCAGAATTAAACCTCAAGTTCACATACTTAAAAAGTAGTTTCACCATATGTGCAGAAAACTGCAGACCAGATACATATTTTTCTATATCCTGAGGATGATACACCATTGTGGCTTACCAAATAAAAAAAAAAAAAAAACAGGTGATGAAAATACTTTTAAAAAAATGATTGGATAAATAGGATGGCACAAATTCCCACCAGTTAAAGAAAGAAGAAAAAAAAACTTCCTTATTCACTTTTAATACTGGATAAATCATTCTTCCTTGTTTTTCAGTGCTCCATCATGAGTTTCAAAGAGAGACGCAGTATGATTAAAACTACACATCCCTCAGTTTTCTGGCCAGCGCATCGGCCATATCAGATAGCAGCTTCTCCCTGCTGTTGTCCTCCCTCCTCTGTAGCTCATGGACGAAATGCCCTCTCCGCACCTTGATCTCCCGTACACGCCCCAACAGCCCCCTGCGTGTTGCGCTCTGTTCTTCTGGTGGATGATCTGGCCTATTGCTCACCAGCTCAGGCCTCTGACCGCATAAAGACGTAGCTGTTTCTAGACCACCAGCATTCATGTCCAGTAGCTGATCAACAGTGGGCCTTCGAGCCAGGCAATCTGCATGCGTGAGCACTGGAATAATATACGTTGATGCTCCTTCTCCAAACAGGTCCTGGATGGCTCTTATCAACTGAAGGGCGTTGTGGTGGGCATTCATGTTGGAGCCTGGTGCAGGAAGTACCAGTAGGAGGGAATGAGGTCCCGGGCTGGCCAGCTGGAGGCTCCTTAGAGCTTCTCTGGCTCTCTCTTCCTTCCCTAGGGACTGACCTAGGAGATCAGGGGTGTCGATCACAGTGACCACTTGACCATCCACTACCGCCCTCCACTTTCTGCTTTCCATCAGGGGTGCAGCAGATTTTGTTGCACCGTAGTCCAACAGAGTGTTCCCAAGTGAGGTCCTTCCTCCACGGCTGGGCCCCAGGAGGATAAGCCTGACTTCATCGCTCAGGCTCAGCATGCTGCTCGGATGCTGCTCGGCTTGAGATGACCCTACACAAATAGAAAGACATTTTCATTAGATTAATAGAAATAAAAAAAAAAAAAGAAAATAAAAAACTTTGCAGCACAAATCCACTTTGGAATGCTTAATATATAATAGGAATTAATGAGTGGGAAGATTGACCTTCCACCTCAGAGCCATCCAAAACCTGTACAACTGTAGATTCATGCTTTTTTTATTTTAATTAACTGACTTAATTTTACTTCTCTTGTTTGTCAAAGACTTCTGAACGGACAAGAATGTAGTCCCTCAGAAACTTTAAAGAAATCTGATCTCACTTAAATCATAACTTAAATGATCAGCAAGAATTTGTCTAAAATTTCAAAGAATGTTATGTTCCTCATTTTCCAACAGCTTACATTATTCTAGATATTTTTATTAAACCATAATCTGCTGCTATTTTTTTGTTTACTGATTTTTAAATCATTTTGAAAAACAAAAAAAAAAGTACACTACTTGGCAAAATGAATACAAATTTTGTTCAGAGTGGAACCGCTAACCAACAAATCAACCAACAAACCGTAAAGCCACATTTTCTCCATAAAATCAGCAAGTATCAACGATTTGTGTTTGCGCTGGAAAGATTTGTAAATCCTTCTGTCCTGTGTCCCCCTATGTTAAAGCGAGAATTCCAAGTTTTTCTTTAAAATTCAAATTCGATCACTATTTCTTGTAGGCTATCAGAATTCTACCAATACCATGTCTACCAATACCTCGGATATATTTTAATAGAAAAATCTAATCTTCAAGAATTTTTGGTATTTTGGTACGAAGTCCATCCCCAGAAGGGCAGATCTATGAGCATTCTCCATATCCCTGCTTGAGTTAGAAAAGTTATGGCTTATCTAAAATCCTCGCTTGGTCAGTGTAGCCCTGGATTTCCATTAAAAACAAAGAAAGCGATGACTGATTCAAAGCAGAGACGTTAGAATTACAAAAGTGAAGGGGGAACTGACCTGTAATGGCTCGAATGACAGGGAACAGCCATTTCAGCTTAGAGGAAAATGCTGATGGAGTACATTAATGGCCTATAATTATCATCCACATCTTTTATTAAATTGTTTTCCCCTTCCTGTTGCTAAATCAGTGTCGTGTGTTTCCTTAACTGCACCTCTGTCTTCCTCTAACATACAGCAGTAAACTAACATCCAAACTTGACTTGTGTATCCTTTGCTGAAAAGACAGTTGACAGCACACAGTGAAGAGTATACCATGGAGCCTTCTTACCTACGACGAACCTCCAGATCCGAGTCAAAAATTTAATGAAACTCCGAATACCTAGAGCAAAAAGAACAGAAATAGTGAGATATTTTCACATGACACTTTTAGATTTTGTTCTTTCTGTATGGAGATGGACGGCCTCATACCACGAAGGGTCCCCACGAGGCGGCTCACCCAGCCCCAAAGAGCTGACAGACCTGAGGACATAAAACACTCCTGAACATGATGTATTCTCATTTCATCGATCCTCATCTCGTAACTCGGGCTTTATTGATGGCCAATAGGGGGAGTAAAAGGCAGCCTACACTCACCAGTTAAAGAGCAGAAGAGGCGAATTGGCCATCGGATTAGGGCAGGAAGGGCTGCAACACAGTGTCATCAATAACTTTTATTTTCCTGATTTTATTTTTTGTGGTTATAATATGTTAAAGGATTTTGGTTGTTTACAAGGAATCGAATCAGGTTTTTGGATTCTATTAGTTGTGATTGAACTTATTCTTTTTGGGGTCCAAAGGGATCCATTTAGGAAAAGTATATTCTATGAAAAAGAGAAGGCTTTTGAAAAGATCATCACACACTGAAATATTTCAATCAATGGAGATTTTCTAGATTTTTGTGAAAATAGGTCATTTGTTTACCCAAATTCCCAAATCATCTATCTATCTATCTATATATATATATATATATATATATATATATATATATATATAATTCTCAGGTAATTTGGAACCTTTTTAGGTTCTCTTTCTTGCTTTTGCATAACTTAAAACATGTTCTGCATATTCGTTTATTAACCACGTTTCTTATCCTCCACTATGGGTCAAGTTTTTGGTCCCAGTTTTCAGTCATATTCAGTATTTAAAATCATTACATTTTAAGAAGACACCTACAATAGCAACAATATAAATTAGTTTAGTGGTAGTCTTGGTGTCTGTTCCATTGGTTAAATCCAGTACAAAGGTCTCTCCACAACTTTTTATCTAGTTTGTTCACTCATCAGTCAATGTAGGAGTCAATATGACTGACAAGTGAACCCTTCTGCTTTTCAAATTCCAGTACTGCTTTGGGTGGCCGAGTGACTGACTCTGTGAGAATCTGTAGAGAAGATACCCCACCACAGTGAAGGCTCCCATCTGGACGTTGCCACTGCTTAGCCACCATCCTAAACAGAGTTAAGGGGGAATAACAGAGGCAAACATATAAATCACTACTCATCATGTGGTTAACCTTTCAATTGTATGGGTCATCGAGAATGAAACACACATGGAGGTTTGGGATCAAAATAGCAAACAATGGTTGTGAAGTAGCTTTATAAGATCTTATTACAGGAAGTCAACTTGTCAAATTCTGCTCATCTGAGGTAACGCAGTTTTGTTAAACTATTCTTAAAACTGAATGGAAAATGCTGTTCATGCTTCGTATATTTAAGGATCCAAGTGTTTATGGTCATATACAGTACACAATAAGGACTTGTGTTTCCCTGTACAGTGAAATTGTTTGCTGGCCGCAGTGACTTTATTATTTTTTTTAACTTTTGCTTTTATGTCTGGGAAAGGGAGGCAACATAAAACCGGATGTAATTTTATTCAATTAATCTGTTTATTGGGACAGTCTTGAAAAGAAGGTGCAACATTACAATGAAGGGAAGACAGGTCGGCTGCTGATCAACAAGAGGAATAAAACACCAAGGAAGTCTGTATAAGGAGAACAATCCACTACCCGGATGTCTGCAGGTAGGACAGAGGGAAACCAACTTTGCACTTCCTGAAATGGGAGGAGAAACATGAACACCTCAGAATCAGCAACCCTGACACCCTCATTGTAGTTGGGCTCACAAACCACACTGCATTTCCCTTTGGCATGCTGCACATTAGCTGCTACGTTGAATTTAACAAATCACACAGTAGGACATAGCGTTTAACAGTACTTAAGCTCACAGACCACACAGCATCAGCCTGAGCCACCCGCACCGTAGGCCACAGAATGCCGCACATCAGCCATCAACTTGAATGATTTGGTCTGCCTTTAAGAAGTCAGAAGATGATTAGCCACAGTTGACTGGCTGTCCTCAGATTTCTGATTTACAACACAGAACACCTACACGACAATTTGAAACCAAAAGAGGGGGGCAGGTGCTGGCCGTAACACCCCACCCCTTAGGATATAAACTGCAAGGATTTATATTTCACCACACGTTATCACTTGGTCAGCATGGTCGTCTGCTTCTTAAGAGAGCTGCAACTGCACATTCTGCTCACTAAAACGCTGAGAAAACATGCTGGCTCCTTTCTGCACGCTGACAGGGACGCTTGCACCTTACATAACCCCCCAACCATACAAACCTAGATCTATTGTTGGGACCTTTTTAACAGATACACCCCGCCCCCATTTGTTTCTTCCCAGATCAGAGAGGCAACATAAAACCAGATGCAATGGTATTTAATAAACCTATTGTGAAAGTCTGGAAATGGTGCGGAGCTGCAGTTCTAAGGAAGAAGGGGAAAGGCTGGTGCTGCACAAATCAACAAAAGGAATAATACAAACAGTAGAGCAGGAAGAACAGCCTGCTGCGCACCAACCACCCCATTGAATGGTTGTGTCCATTTTTTAAAAAAAAGTCAGCACATTTTTATTGGCTGCAGTTAATTGACTTCAGGTGTTCTGAACAACACCTGCGTGACGATTTGAAACACCCAGACGCTGGCTGTAACATTGCAGTTAAAGAAGACAGTTTCACATTTATCCATGAAATCATTTGTGCAGTTTAATCGAGATTGTCATTATGCAAACCAATACTGAATAGTTCTGTAGGTATAACACATAAGGCATTGGAAGACTCACCCACAGTAGCATCTTCAGTGTTGTCAGCTTCACATTTACAGTCCATTTTTGCTGCTGCTGGAAACTCAGCAATGATGCAGCCAGAATATGTGACAGCACTTCAGCTCTGAACTTATGAAAATACCTATACCTGTTCTCATGAACTCTACTTGGCCTTAAAATCTGCGTTGCTGAAACACGTCGAATGCATTCAAAGAGCTGAACTCATTACATAGGAGATAAATATCAAACCAAATATCACAGAGGAGTATGACGTGACAAGCGATTAAAGTAGTCCAAAGCCTCCTTACTCACAGTAAGTCATGACTTAAAATGAAGATTAAGCTCCTCCTACATCTACTTTCAATCAAACTGAAGTGAATCACGTCAAAGTAGAGTTTGACCCCTCCTTCGCAATGTGTTTTCCTGCTCGGGCCTGCCTTTAACAGCAACACTGCTCTTCATTGTGCTGTCTAAATAATGCAGTATGAAGGAATAGGAATGTGGGTAACACTGTAGTACTTCTTCAGCAGAACACACCTTCATGGGACAGGTAAAACTGGAAATGCTACCTCAGATGTGTTACGTGCAAATTTTGTGGCAGTTATGTGCATAAAAAAAAAACAGGACTACAAAAATTGTGTTTTATTAAAGCAAGGGTAGGACTACAAAGATGGCGTTTTTAAAGTCAAGTTGACAGCACGGCATATTGAAATACATTCAGGGATTCATTTTTTTTGTAGTATTAAAACAGAAATAAAGCGCCTTTCCAAACACTATTCATGTACTTACTACTAAACATACCGACTGTGGGGACCTGCTATCATCTGAACCATGTAAATAAGGGAACAGTAAAATGACTGTCTGCTGCCTGCTAACAACATTTGTCAAGGTCAGTTTGTTGGACACATTTCTGCACCGGGAATCAGAAGTACTGATGTGGAATCAGTTGGTAAAGTCCCAGCGAGTCAGACATTTCTACATAAAACTCCTCAAGAGGGCAATTTTTCCATCAGGGCATTGATCAACTCCTGCTTCTTAGTCCCGGTGGTCCGGACACCTAACTGCTTACAGGCTTCCTTCAGCACAGGTACGGTCAGCTTTCCAAGGGTGCCGTTCTGCATGTGGGTCTTCAGCTCGTCTTCTGAAATTTCAGCCTTCGGCTTCTTATCTGCTCCGCCTCCACTGTCAGCTGAATACATTCGAAATGCAGTCAGAGAAAAGTAAATTAGAATTAATAATATCTCACAAGTTCAGGTTTTCTGTGAATTGTGAATTTTAACACTTCGGATATTGTTAATTGAAAGCACATTAAAATGTATTCTAATAAGGGCAAAACATGATTGCGTTGTAGGGACGAGTCTAGTGCTGACCTGTTTTGCGTTTGGCAGCAGGTTTGCCAGCCGGGTTATAGTCAGCAGGGTAGACTAGATCTTTAAATTCTTGGACCAGGGGGCCGATACGGGAATCGATCTGTTCCACCTGTGGCACTAAAGATAGCACACGCCACACAGAAAACGTTCAGCAAGTGACCGTAGCAAATGATTCATGAACTCATTTCATATGAAATAAGAATATACATCTTCAACTTACTGATCATGTCCTGATATTCTTCTGAGGCCATCATATCCAGAGCCAAAGCCTCCAGGTGTCTGTAGTGCCTCTGAATAACTGGATTGTCAAATGCTTCACACCTGCATGACATAGAAAACAGTTTCATGCAGCACCTATCAAACTGGAGGAGAAACAGCAAAAATACTGTAATTTCCAGACTATTGAGTACGCCTGAATATAAGCCGCACCGCCTTAAAATAAATATATGTGTACATATATAGGCCACACTTGTCTATAAGCTGCAGGTGTCCCCATGTTGTAACATGAGATATTTACACAGAAAGATGTTACACAGAAACATTTTTTAAAACTTTTAATTAAATACATACGGGTAACGTCCACAAATACATACTGGAAATGCATTTTTTCTAAACAGTGCCTGTAACAGGGCCGATGAAAAGTTAATAATGTTATTATATTAATAATAAATAACACAAGGAAAAGTCCATCCATCCATCCATTTTCTATCCCTGCTTTGTCCTGCTCCAGCTGATCGCTACCTTCGTCTTCCTCCTGCGCACTAAAACCATTAAAATCGTCTTCTTCAGAGTCGGATTTGAACAGCCGCAGAATTTCACGGTAATTTCATTGGTCTGATGTGATGAGGTTAAATGCTTTGGCAGCATGAAGTCCAAAAGAAAATCCATAATTGTTTAAGCCGCAGTGGTCAAAGCATGTGAAAAAAGTAGTGGCTTATCGTCCAGAAATAATGGTACTTGTTTGGGATTTGTGAAAGATTTTAATATAACATCTTATTTTCCGGGGCAAAAAAGGAATTTATTACACTAAAATCTAAATATGGAGGAATTGTGACCTATTTAAATGGCTGGCGTTGCATTACCTGTATTTGAAGCGGGTCTTAGTGACTATCTGCTTCATCTTATCTATTTGCAGTTGCGTGGCAGTCGGCAACTGGGGGGTATCAAGAGTTCGTTTGTCGTCAGCAAATGGCAGAAAGATGACGTTGAAACCTGTCAAAGATAAGAGCCGATACTGGTCTGAATTAATCTATTTCGTACTCTGTTGGAGGCTAAATATAATCAATGAAGATGCAGTCACTGATGTAAGATCTTTGCGCCCAATATCACTGTTTTTCATGTTTCGCCTATAAAATAAAACCACGACATAGTCTATTATTGTAATTACCTGGCGGAAAGATCTGTATTTTACCCTCTTCCACCTTCTCTTGCTGCGGAACAAGGGCTACAAACCGTGGGGGGCTGTTTCTCTGTTTGATGAGGCGACAAATAGCGAAGATGTTCCTCTCAATACACTTTGTTAGCAGGGCAGAGAAAAGACATGCACTGCCTGAGGATGAGACATGGATGTATTAACGTTCAGTGAGGAGTTGTTCAAGGCCAAAACATGAGGCATTTCAAATAACTACAGCCTGTGAATTTTATGAAGGTCAACGTTTAAGAATAGTCTGACGGCAAACTTAATAGAACACCTGTTAGTGGCTGATCCTATAGAAAATGTGTAACCAGAATCTCAACCGTACCTCTGTCTTGCATAACTGACAGTGGTTTTCTTTTAAATAAAACCATACAGTTGGCCCATGAGTTGCTTCAATGGACAGTATATGACTCTGGCTTTAATACACTTACATATTTTCGCTCATTAAAGAATGTATGCAAACTGAGTTCTGAGTGTCCCTCTTTCCCAGTGTAAAATACCCAAATATTTTTTTTTACTTTTCCCCCAGACTGGTCTGAAGATAGATAAAAATTTGGTAAAAGAAAAACAATGAAACTTTGCCTTTTGTGTTCTGGGGTTGACAATTTAATTGAGCTCATGTTGTAAACTATTTTAAAGCTTCACTATGCATGTTGTCATTTTAAGAAAATTTGCTATTAGTTGAAGCCAATGTTAACCAGACCTGTTAGTGAATGCGGGTCAGCACAGTACTTTTTACATCTCTGCAGTTTAATCAAATTTGATGGGCACATAAATCTCTTTGACCTTAGCAATACAACAGCCAAGTGTGAGATAGATTGGAAGCTAAAATTGTTATTCCTTACTTTATGTTCTTATGGGAGAACCTTTGAGAGGACAAAAGCTACATTTCCAGGACATTGGATGTAAATCATAGTGTGTTACCTTTCACCTCTGTTTCCAGAGGGTAGACAAAGTTAGCCGGCTGGATATGGTGATGTACTTTAAGCTTTTCCATTGGTTTGAATCCAATCAAAAATAAGCCAGGCTCGTCAAATCTCTTCATGCTGTCCACCTCGTCTTTCTCCATCACTATCTGTTTGTTACCATACACCTACAACAGACACACATGGGCAGTGTTGGGTGGAGAGTGATAATCTACCATTTAATGAGAGCAAGAGCACTGCATCGTGTCTGAATTGTACTTACCTGAGCTTTCTTTATTTCACT
Organism: Fistularia commersonii; assembly: GCF_037954325.1. NCBI lineage: Eukaryota > Metazoa > Chordata > Actinopteri > Syngnathiformes > Fistulariidae > Fistularia > Fistularia commersonii. Next base: position 5,909,454 of record NC_141316.1, on the reverse strand, counting down.
GGGTAGAAGAAGGCTACCTGTCTGGACGTCAATGGTGCGAGATTTGCTGTGAACAAGCTCATTGGTTTCCCTGTGCAGGTTTTTGGGTACTGGCTTGCGAACTGACGAAACATTCGCATAAACTCCGACTGCAATATTAATGCCCTGACCCAGGCAAAGACTGAGCCTGAACACACAGAGGAGAGAGCAAGTTTGCGTAAAGAAGTTTGTGGTTCAAAAACCCACAAAATAAAAAAAGACAGTGTATCATTCAAATTTACTGTGTCAAGGCTCTCTTCTTCCTGTCCTTGGCGCGGACCCTCTTTTGAAGTTCTTCCAATTTGCTGCAAGGTGCAAGCTGTATCCCCAATTCACTATCGTCCTCCGGTGGACTTACAATGTCACGAAAAAAGAGCGAGACATCAAATCCCCCTGGTTTCATCAGGTGCATTAAATCTATGATAACCCCTGGGAGATGAGAAATGAGACAAATAGAAAAGAGACTTGAAAATCACTTCCAAACCGTCTGATACATGAAAGCTCAATGCTTCCCAGCCAGCTCCTTTTATCAGTTCTGGTATGGGCAGAACATGAATCAACATCACCCACCTGTTCACCTTAGGCGAAGGCACAAGAGCACAAAAAATAGTCAAAGTGTGGCTTAATTTAATTAAAATGATGACAGTGATCATGTTAATATATTTACTGTAACCATTTCAATGATTGATCCTGGATCCAATAGAAATGTGCTGCAGCTTCCTTTACAGAACATACTTAAATATCAGAAAAAAAAGCATTTGAACCATCAAAGATGGGGATCGGAGTGAATTTGTAATACCAGTAGTTTTGCAGTAACTGAGACACCTCAGACTGGTAGTGCAAACCTTTTGCTTTGACTTTTAGGGAAAGGAAATACCTTATGAAGGTGAAAAAACTCCCAAGGATTCTGTGCCCTCAATTTTTAAGGCAAAATTATGTTTTCAAGATTAGCTCTGAAAACATTAGCATAATTTATAAGAGGTTTTTGTGTGAGACTTACCAGTCTCTTTGAGGTCATTGGCCTTTATACGAGCCTGTTGATCTTTCATATTGTCATCTCCATGTGGTGTATCCCTGCAGGTAAAGATCATGAGTCGCTTCTCAGAGAGACGTAGCTTGATGTCACTGTAGAGGTTAGCGCAGCACCAAAGAGCATCGGCCAGTGATGTCTCCCCACTGCCCATGGTCTCTGCTGCTAGTTGGGCACCCTCATCACCCCGAAAGGCATCCACATCCTGCACTCGCTTTGCACCTGCAGAAATTACATAGGTATGTACAGATGAGTAGAAGTTGGGGGGTTGGGTGAATTATTTGTAAAATACGAAAACATTTTTACACATTAAAATGCCCGACCCATGTTTGTGCCTCCACCAATATGCTGCAATAATCGTGTAAACATGAACATGAATGCAGGTTTTAACAATTATTGTTATACCAGGTTCATCTAGATCATGGTACACGTAGATGTGTTTGAAGGAGTTCCCGAGGTTCTTGTTCTTCTCCGTGCCAAAGAAAACCAGAGCCATCAGATCCCTGTTGCTACAGATGATCTTATTGGCATACACACTGCGCACAACCTGCACAACAAAGAAATGAATTGTCATAAATTTAAAAAAAATCTATGAACTATGGAGGTATGCACATCAGCAGAATTTAAAATCTTACTTTACCCTATTAGTAATTATTTCACACATTAATTCGCGCTATAATTTAAACAGAAGTACACTGTGACTTTAGATTTTACCTTATGTGAAATGCAGCATCAGATAGGATCTTAATATATATGGAGTCATTTTCGAAGACAAGTTACAATCTCAGAATGTGTTAAAACACACAAGAACACAGCAAAGACAGACAATAGGAGTTAAACCTTACCTGCATGGTTTTGTCAAAATTAGAGGGCATTTCATCCTCTCCTTTGATGAACATTTCCTTGGACGCATCAACCAGGAAAACTAAACTCTGCCTTCCTGTGACCTTGTAGTCAACTACTTAAGACACAAAACACACAGATAGATTTTCTGCTGAATCTGCAAAACTGTAGACAAAATTAGCACTTTTTCAACTCAGGATGTTTTACTTAACAAATTTAAGACAGCATATTATGAGTACCATAAACTGCGCATTCAGCTTATTAAAGTTTACCTCACTGATTTGCAAATGCAAAATTAGACAATATCAGGAAAATACATCAGAATAAAGTTTTCTGCCCCAATATTATAATAATGATAATAATTATTATTATTAATACAGCAGATATTACCATCTCAGTGACATACTATGATTGTTACCATCCCTAATTTTCCTCTCACCCTGTGGTTGGTCCTCTTCATCTTGCTCCTCGTCATCCTCATTCCGGTAGTGAGCTCTCCAGTCTGTCATTATTTCTGTTTCAATTCTGACAAATGATGATACTGTTCACAAAATGGACAAGTAAGACATTTTCCTGTCTTTTTTTTTAACACACTGTTAATAATAAGTGGGCAAGAAATCAAGTGGTTTCTCGGCCGAGGGAGTGTTGTTTTAGATGGACCGACAGTTTTATTTTGTTCCGGTTCTTGCATCAAGAGAACTTGTACCAACTAAACATTAATTGTACAAGAAAGGAAAAAAAAACAAAGTAAGTCATGTTGGATAAGTCGTGATGTGATTGTTAGCTCTCTAATGGTGTCGTTTTATTACTACTAACTACTAACAGAAACTGATATTTTACGGCCGTGAAATAGCGTGGGGCAAAGGACACATTTACATGCACTAGCTTAGCTTGTAATTGGCTGCGTCTAGCTTGATTGATATTTAGTTGTTTTTTTCAAGATTTTAACTGCAGTTGTTAGCCATGCATCCAAAATAAACAGGATATACCTTACTCAAGTAAAACCCAAACATACTGATATAAATGTGTAAAGTGGCTTTCACTCACTTCCACACTTCTCCGCCGTTTCGACCTGTTTCAATGCTTCCGCCTGGCGAGACAAGTCGGAAAAGCGCACAAAAAAGCGAAGCGTCAATTGGTCACTTATGTGTCCATTCAAACTGAATAACCAATCGCACCGTAGTAGGCGGGGCGTGATTGCTGAGAGGCCGGTTCAAGGAGTAAATGTCTCGCTTGGAGTTCCAGCATCTTTTTTGACAGTGCAGTTGTTATTGTTGACCCCCATGGTATGACTCAGCACCTGCCGTCGGCATCCAGCAGCCTCAAGTTACTGTGTGGCCTTTTCTACTCCTTTTTTGTTTTTTGTTCTATTTCGTCCTCGTTTTAAATTCGCAATTACCCCATAAGTTTGGTTACAACTCGGTTTTTCGAAGTTGTGTTTGGTTAGCTATCCGGCCGGCTAACTCTTATTGGATGTTTGCAAGTCATCGCAAGTTAGCTTCGATATTATCGTTTTAGCTAATCTATTTTTATCCTAACATGGACCAGACTAGTTCTTACTCGGTGAAATTGTACGTCTACGACATATCTAAAGGACTGGCCCGTCAGCTGAGTTCTGTCATGTTAGGTAAGTTTTTCGAAAGCTACCTGTTGACCGGTGTCATGTACCCGGCAGAAGGTGTACCTCGCTCGACAGTGGATCCAGGAAAGGGCGAGGATGCTTCCGAGGCCTAACCGAAGGGTTCTAGCGACAGACTATACATACATATTCACGTCAACTGATAAAATTACAAGACAAATAAGTACATGTAATGTATATATTTATATATAGATATTAATATTATATAATATATTATATCAACAATTTCCTTCGGAATGAATAAAGTTGTTCTTATTCTTATTCTCATATATTTATATTGCCCGATTTTTCATTAATGTCCAGAGGTGTCAAGAAATAAGTTTTATTTTATAATATACAAACTTTGATTCTAACAGCCTGACTCACCACAGAGGTGCAACTTTACCACTCCATCTAAATTAATTAGTGAGAATTTATATTATTATTGGCGACCCTGCAAAAGAAAACCGCATCACTTAAGTAATGTATAATGACCTTTCCTACTCCAGTAATGAGTGTGTAGACATTAAAATTCATAGTAAACATTACTTTCCGGTTTCAATAGATTATTTTCTGACTAACTCAGTATTTTCTGTCACCACAGGAAAACAGCTTGATGGGATTTGGTGAGTGATACGTTTTATGTGGCTACTCTTGTCAAAAACTTTCCTCTAGCTTTGTGAACTGTGTTTAAGGAAAGTCGTTCTTGGTCTAATGGGCAACAATGTTTTTGTGTCTCACAGGCACACTGCCATTGTAGTCCATGGAAAAGAATTCTTTTATGGTGGTGAGGGCATCAACCATTGTTCTCCAGTAAGGATCTTCATCTGTTGTTCTTGTCTCATGTTCTTGTCTCACAATCCTTAACATGCTTAGTACCTTATACCAATTTATAGAAAAAAGCTAATGGGTCATGATGTGTTTCTAGTTGTACTGACTGAGATCTGTGTGTCTCAAGGGCAGCACTCCTCTTGGTCGCCCTGACTCCATAGTGGACCTGGGTACCACTGAGGTGCCAGAAGGGCTTTTTATGGAGTATCTGACCTCATTGGCAGAGTCGTCCTACAGGTGAAGGCTCAAGTTTTCCAAATAGTTTCATTACAAACTTTTTAATAGCTGAGGAGAAAATCTGGTGAACAGTGTGGCTTTAATTGTTGAAAATCATTTAACTCCTCCAAGAGTAATTGGCTTTGGTGAGGTTACTATTCCAGCACACTCACAGTCTATAGTTTTCTGTTGAACGTTAAAATGACCCCATTTGAGGAAGAATTTGCTGCAAAATCACTGACTGCTTCACCTTTTAACATCATGGCTTCAGCTATGTGACAAAGCCCCCGTTCACACCCATTCAATATACTGCTATTTCCTCTTTGGAGATATTTTTTCTCCTTGCATGACTTGCATGACATGCATGCAGAGGTACAGATTATCAATAATGTTTTCGAGTAGAATGTAACATGTAAAAAGAAGGTTACAATATATTTTTCAAGGATAGTATTTCTTTTTTAATTGTGCTAGATCTGATGCATCTACTGATGTATCTGCTGTGAACATTTAAGTTAATTACCAGTTCTCTGATAATCTACTGTTTTTCTCCAATCAATTTGAAAGAAACAAAACTGACATTTTTTTATCCCATCCCAACTAATGCGAGTGTTTCTAAGAAATTAATTAAGATCTATGGGTTTTGGAGCACACATAAACCAATGCAGTAATTGATTAATTTAAATTATTGTTTGTTGTAGTCTGTTGTAGTTTGTTGTAATATTTTTCATGTACGATTGAAACTGAATACATGCACGGAAATAAAAATACATCAGACACACTTCTTACTCTTATTTTTTGGTAGACTCTTCCTGCTGCTTGGTCACCTTTTTCAGCCCTGATTGGCCACTTTGTCTATTTCCTAAATCTACCGCTTGCTCATTCTTTCTTATCTTTGTTGTTATTGTACTCAGAGCTGACACGTACAACCTCTTTGAGCACAACTGCAACACTTTCAGTGATGAGGTGGCTCAATTCCTCACCGGCCAAAAGATCCCTTCCTACATCACACACCTGCCAGCTGAAGTGCTTTCCACGTGAGTCAGCTCCTATTTTATCCTTTGTGCACAGTTTTTTTAATGCTCTCTGTCGTGGTCCATGACAGGCCTCGGCAAGAAAACAGGTTTTCTCCAGATTTTAACAATAAAAGTTAAGTTTTGACTTAAACTGTAATGTCCTCCATGTTCCCTTTTTAGACCCTTTGGACAGAGTCTCCGTCCTCTACTGGATTCATTTGTTGTAAATCCTGGCGGCAGCAATATCACTGGGCCACAATAGACAGCCCTCTGCATATAACATGCATATCGTGCAAGTATTTTTATCACATGATGATGGTCAGAGTGACACATCTGCCAGACCTTAAAATGTGGGGTTGATTTACACTATTAGTCGCTCTCCAGGTAAGAAGATTTATCGACGTAGTGAGAGAGGATATGAAGGTAGTTGGTGTGAGTGAGGAGGATACAGAGAATAGGGTTAGATGGAGAAAGTTGATTCGCTGTGGCGGCCCATGAGGGGAAAAGCCGAAAGGAAGTCACTCTCCAGGTAACTAGATGACATTAGTATGCTTTGCATTATTTTATATAACTTTCACACGTTCTGCCTCATTAGTTTTTATTGTGTATTGGCCACTGTTGTCATTGGACTAAAAAACACTTTTACTCAGGTTGTAATAAATCATGTTCATATATCATTACAATCATTACAGGATCTGCTTTATTCTGGCACTACCTCAGTGTCAAATCTTGGCCATCATGGTAATTCAACCGTGTGCCAAAATCTGTCCCTGAATCTGAGCAGAAATAGTTGCTCATCTTTTGGTTGAAGTGGATGAGTTTTTCCTCCAAAATGCTTATTTATTCAGTTTCACCTCACACATGCAAAGGATTAACTATCTAATGGTGCTGCTGCTCCACTCTTGTTGCCATGTAGGTGTATGTTATATCAGTTTTCCCTTTGGTCATCATCATGGCCAAACTGCACTCCAAGTGGACAAGCATTGTGACTGGACGTACCAAGCAATATATTACCTCACTTATACTTTCTATTTGCTTCTCTGCTTTCTAAATTGTACACTTTGACCAAACCTGAACTTCTTAGGTTTTTGATTGTTTAATTCAGGATTTTGTAAACCTGTAATCCAGTGACTTGATTGACCGTGTTTCCTACAGTTTTTAGTTAACCTATTATTTTAGGCTGAAAATCTGCAGTATTTAAAAGGAGAGCTTGCAACATATCCACATGTGTGGATTGCTTTGATTCACTTGATTCAGTCACGCAATGTAATTAAAAGAGAATTAATCTCTTTTTTTATCTGTTTTTTTTTTCCAGATTTTAGGTCACAGTTGCCATTGAAACTTTAATGAACGGACTGGTTTATTCTTAGATAAACTTAAATGGTGTGGTTTTATGTATTATTACAGCACATATTTCACTTGAAATTGTTTGCAGATGATTTAGAATGTCTGATTGAGATTTACAGGGGTATATAAAGTCTTCTAAATTGTCTCCTCTTATTTAAAAACTTATTTGCCATCCTAAATTATTTCCTACAATATTGCTGCACTTGAGAGAATGTATCTACACTTAATAGTGGCACATTGTACAGTACTGCTGCACTTGACAGAATGTATCTACACTTAGTAATGGCACATTGTTAAATATCAGGATGTTTGAAACTTGACTCAAATTGTGGCATTAAAGCTTCATATATTATTAAAAATGTTTGAATGTTTCTGTTGGTGGGACATGCTTGAATTTTCCAATATGGAACAAAATGGTCTTTTAGTTATTAACGCGAATCTTTAAATCTCCGTTATAACAGAATTCACCACAGGGCGTCGCTGTTTCCTAACTTTTCCTTTACATCGATGCTTGTTGACCACCGTCCCTCAGTCACCTTGGATGGACTCCTGCTCAGCAAAGGCGCTTGTGATACGAAAAAATCCCCCAAATAATAATAATAATAATTGTAATTCCTGAATTTTAAATGTACAGATCTGATTTAACATGTGTCCCCGGTTGACCACCCTTTAAAGTATTCTTCTTATTTTGCATATAAAATAAGAACATTTCCAGTGCTTATTAAAAGACATACTATATTTATAATGACGTATACTAATTTTGTGATCATTGTCTTTCTTGGAATAATATCTATTAATTTGAAAAGCCGCTTTTTGTAAAGGTAATAGTTCTTATGTGCCTTTTACCTTTTCTGTCTTTGTGCTCAGGGCTGTCATCCAATTCTTGCTCCAGGGTTGATCATATCCTCTTTTTGCGCCAGTTGGCCTCTCCCTCCCGAATTCTATCAAAAATGTGACAAATATTTCAAAGGACTTGTCTTTTTCTTACTTATTTGGCAAACACCATTGTCAGGTTAATGTGGGTGCTCACCTGAACGCATGAATGGTTAAGTCCACTAAATCCCTATCGTCCTCCTGGCCATTAGAGAGCTGATGTTTGTCCCCAATCAAATAATGTTATGAGGTTAAACCAAGTAGTTATGAGGTCAAATCCTTGTTGAATTTTTTTTACAGTCTTTAATATTTCTTCAAAACTTGCATCAATTCCTAAACAATTCTCTGTAAAGAAGAACAAGGTTGGAACATTTCTGGTTTTACTGCAATAAGAAGTACAGTTAAATACAGTAAATACTTATTTTTGCTACATACTGTATGCCACTATACTACGCTGACTTTTCTGATTCTCTTAAATGTGTCCAGTCACAGATCAAGTCTCATTTAATCATTGGCTCAGGAACGACCACTAAGTAGGGCTGGGTGAATATGGGGCAGAAAAACAAAACACAAAAAAAGAAGCACATTTGATGTAATAAATGACAATGTGTGGAATCTGGTTCAGCATCACTGAGCTGATTATCAGATGTTTCATTCAAACAAAGTTCTTAATTTTCCAGTATTTTTTTTTTTAGAACTGAAGAAGCCTTTGGAAGAGAGGTGGATAGTCTGATAGAAATCCAAAAACAAAAAACCAACAAGTAAGGTTGCTTTGACAAGATTTGAAAGGGGGAATTTTCTGGTAATGTTCCTATTTTTCTGCATCAAAAAGTTATGTTAAAAGCAAATCAGTCATCAATAAAAAACACACACAAAACAAATAGTACTTTTAACAGACAAAGGACCATATCTGATTTTTGACAGTACACTCATTACCTCGGTCTGTATTTGTAACAACAGCCATCATTAGGTACCAGAGTTATAGAAAATGTACAACTGATCAACTTATTGCCCAGCCCTGCTATCAAGTTACACTAAGGTGATCTCAGAGGTGGCAAATAATATTTGGACCAAATAAAGAGGCTTGTGCAAAAAAAAAAGTCCTATCTCATCTTAATACCCATCACATCACCAAATATCATTATCCTTTCGACATGCAACAGCCCAAAACAAAGTGCAGCTCACAAATGTAAAATCACCCCCAATGTAATCATCCTTTCAAAACAGTGTGATATTCCATTCCTAAATGTGGCACACTATACAGAAGGCTCCTGTCTTGTATGTTAGAAGATTGCTTGGCGCTATCTGTCCACCATGTTTCGTTTCAGTGAAAGCACAAACATAAAATAATGTGTTCAAATCTGACATCAACTGCAATTGTAATGTTTTTTTTTTTAACTTATTTCTTAAAGCCCTTTGCCAACAACATATTAGAAATAACTCTTGTTAAACATTTACACAATACTCATAAATAGGATTTTTGCACTACATTAATCCTAAATAAAAAAAAAGTGCTGGGAAAGAGTAAAATTCACAATGAGCATATATCTTAAATTTATGAAACAAAGAACAGAGTGATGCTGCTATTCAAGACCAAGAATAAAACAAAACACTGGAAGCACTCGCTTTCTCAACGCAAAGATGATTTCTCGTGTTGAACCAAATGTCTATTGCTTGCACGAACAGATTATCTCTGTCAACCGGCTGATCTTCGTCTTTTTAAACCTATGCCATCAGTGATTATAAAGAAACAACGCCTGCTCCGAGATGTTAATGGAAAACAGCAATGACAGACATGTCTAATATTTCCATCAAGTCTTGAGAGAGTAAATGAGGGAGGGGCAAAGCATTAGCACTGGTGTGCTCATTTCCATCGTATAGTAGAAGGGGTTATAGCAGGGACTCTGCCTGCAGCTGGTTGCTCAAACATCAACTGATGAGATGTGTTTTCTATGTATCTCTCAGGTTTCCTGGGGGCAAATACGGCACCTTGTTGTAAAGTGGCAGCCGGGGATGATGTTTCACAGAGTGTGATCACACCCGTCCTTAACTATCGCTAAAATTTGGATGATGCATATTTTATCTTTAACTTTATGTCTTCACTGTTCAATCACATTGGATGGAAAAGCCTGTCATCACTCATTTCACAAGCATTTTATCTAATGTCTATGCACATATGTGGGGCTGCCCAATGGTTGTCTTTTTAGTGAGTGACTGAAAGTAACCACAGCTGCATATTTGGAGAAAGCGCTGTATCTGCGGGACATAATTTCTACAACTCTATTATTATAACAAAGTGGGGTTTTTTTTGCAATTTTTTCCAATTTGATGCATGGTGCTGTTGCTAGAGAGCAAAAAAAAGTCAGTAAATTTGTCTCAATTTGCTAATTTTCAGCTTAAAATCTGTTTTTACAAACCTAGTAAACCAGTAATTTACTGTCCAAACCAAGTAGCCAAATTGCACATTTTGATCTGTGGCTTATAATGAGACTGCCATCTGTGCAGCAAACAGAGAGAATCTCATGGAAATTACACAAGAAGCAGAAGTTTTTGGTGTCTTGTTTGTAAACAAGTGTGTTGATGTCCAAGTGCTGATTGCAGTAGAAATACAAAAGGCAGTGGAACAGACAGATGGGAAGCCGAGCTCCAGCTGTGCCTCTTGACAACAGATGAATGAGCTTCGGCTGAGTACAGAAGCGATTTCGCAATCGAAAAAATACTTTTCCATCTAGGTTTTACAGCCGGGGTAATGTGGTGAGCACAGAATATCATGTGACCTTTACTCACCACCTGTCTACAGCGAAACTTTTATATTTCCAGTATTGTATTATTAGTATTATCAATGCCTCTTAATCTATCGTGTAACACCAGCTTTTGAAACTTTTCCAAACACTTACCAAATCCAGTGATACCCCCAGGATAGAATCCGAACCTTTTTTTTCATTTATTTTAAAAAAGACGGGGTTACCTCTTTAAAGAACTGCCATGTCGAGATCTGGAGCATCTAGAGAGAAATTCATGGAAACACGTTTCCATTGTTGACAACAGTGAATGTGTCGTTAAAAAGAAAATTGTCTCTCTCAATCGTCAGGGTCATTTTGCAATCCATTTAAAGCTAAAAATAACATTTCCTGCAGTGAACATACATTAAGTTGGCTTCAGTTTAAGATGCAGGTGGAAAAGAGTGTAAACCTCTCCCGGTTATTAAGCTGCAAAAAAGAGATTCTAGTATTTGGTCAGTGCTCATTTTTCAGCGGTTGTGCAATTTTTCAAGAAACCCTTTTTGCATTCTTGTAATTCAGCCACTATACGTGCACTCCACACATTAACTAAATAATAAGTTGTAAAATAGTACAAATCTGCCAGCAGCACAAATACTACAGAACCACATGGATGCGCTTCTGGTCACATGTGCAATCATCATTTACGGTTCTCTTCCTTCTTTTGTTCCTGAGGTTCACCGACAAGTACTTTTGTATGTTCGTAGCAGCAGCTCTGCATGGTGTCCTTTGCTGTCCAGGCTCCAGAGAATAGATGTGAAACGCCTCGTGCTCCGGGCCTGGAAATGCCTCCATGAATTCCCCTGCAATGGTGCCTTGAGGCTGGAAACACAGAAGCGTCCACACAGGTCCACACACTCTTGAGTTATGACCCACACAATACAGGGGTGGAAAACCAAGATCCACAGTGACTCCTTGCCTTTCCTTTCCCTCGGGAAGGAAAACACGCAGTTTGTTTTTCTATTTTTCTCTCCTCCCTTTATTCTCTTTTCTAAAGAGTCCCAGCCTCTGGCTCTTACTCCGTCCTTCTCATCCCTCCTCTCCCTCTCCCGTGGCCGGGATGGAGGCTGATGGGAGCTGACATGATGGTGGCATTGTCCTCACCAACGAGTTAATGTGACCCCAGGGCTGCTGTCCCCTTATGCCTGGCCTGATGGCACCGAATATGAAGCGCTTCATCGTAGAAAGAGGGTGGGAGAGGCCGAGATGGGAACAAAGAACACATAGACAAGCTGTGTGTGGAGGTAGGCAGATGCAAAACAAGGGGTGCTTATAAAAAAAAAAAAAAAAAGTTCCCAATATGTCAATGCAAGAGGTCTTAAATCATGAGGTGTGTCATCTTTAATTTCCATGGGAACTGAACTGTTTGTTGCATTGCTCTAGAGTTAAAGACTAACATCAAGTATTCAAAGAAACCGGAATTGGGATTCCCTCCTTGAATTTGTCAGCTTTCCCCCTCAGAGTGGCATCAGTTACAGAGGATGGGCTGGTGTGCTCTGTATGCGGTCAAGATTTGTTGCTTATGACAGGACTGTAAAAATGCAATTGGGCCGCCATAGGCCAGTCGTGGGGTTAATGAGTGCAAGGGAAAAATGACCAAGACGCCATGATGTGGCTAAAATGTTGGCGTGATCTAATCTCCATGATGATTACTAAGCTGGACACGAAGCCATGTTAACCCGAGACTAACAGCAATAAGTGTCCTCTTGAGGAGACAGAGGTGCGGATCAGGTTCAAGAGGACTTAATTTTCAGCCTCAATCCAGACACTAGATCCTATAAATCACAAATTACATTTACATCAAATACCACGGACAGAAATAATACACAGTTAGCTGTGAATGGCTTTTTACATCGACCGTGTTCCAACAAATAGCCTCCGGCATCCTTCCCATCCGCACTCGCTGTGGAATGATCGGTATAACTAATCCCGATCACCTGTAACACTTAAGTACAAACGCCTACTCGTCTATGAATTTCTAGAATTTCTTCTCTAACAGTCTTTTTTGCTCCAGTCAACCAGCAGCTCAGGATGTAAAACTGCAGCGTTACACTGCATTCGGTTTTGCACTAATTAAATGTTCGGTTCCTGTTTTTTTACCATTTTGAAATGACTTCAAGGCCTGTGTAACTGAATTTCTTACATGACCGCGGTGCCAAGACTGCAGGTCAGATGATCTGCGATAGTATCGCTTCCTGGACCCGGAGAGTATTTTTAAAAGCTGCCTCTCGGGTGGAATCTATACAGGGTTTTTTTTTTCAGTGCTATTAAAACGCTTTCGTCGTTTATTATCATCCTTCTCTCTTAACAGTCTGCAATGGCTTCTCTCTATTTTCCACCTAAATGCCCCTGCACCCCTTTCACCCCTCTCTTGTTCATCATCTCCATGCTCCAGGGCCAACTGTGCCAAACTCTGGCATTTACATAACACCAAAGCTTTTTGTACGACCGTTTAACATTACAGCCTGCTGCCCTCTGAGGTCATAGTGCTCAGACGGTCACCTCAGTTGTGCTGTGGGTGGAGTAGCTCTTTGGTCTGGGATGGTGGTAGTAGGAGGGTTGGGACGGGTGTTGGCCGTGGATATGCTGCGCGTGTCCTGCCGCCCCTCCGGCCCCGCCGTACACGCCTTCATAAGGCTGGCTAAAGAGATCCGGCATGTTCTCTATGCTCTGCTGCCTGCGAGTAGAGTAGCCGTGTCTCCGGTTGGATGTGTGTACGGGAGCGGCCGCGTGCCCCGGGGCGGAAGTCTGCCTTTGGACGTGACGGGCGGTCGGCTCCCAGGCTTTGAAGGCGGAGCTGGAGAGTAGTGGGTGTGTGGTGGTCTTTGGGAGGTGTGAGTGCTCCAGGTGGCTGGAGGGGATGGAGATTGAGAGGGGAGCCTGGAGGTCGTGATGGGCTGGCAATTGTTGGTGGATGTATGACTTCTCTTTGGGCTGCACTTGCACAGGGTGGAAAGCAGGAGGCGCCACGGGCTGGTAGTGGGAGAAATCCATGAGTGGGAAGCTCTTGTAGTAGCTCCGAGAAGCACTGTCCGCTGGAGAGAGAAAAGAAATGGAGAATATGCGTCAGAACATTGAAAACGCACTCATTATTAGGACAAAGGATGATCTTGTTTCTATTTTCCAGAACAGTAAATACATCTAGAGAAAAATCTAGTTTTGTTTACGCCTCAGTCATTTTCAGTTTGTCTCAGTCCCACGTTAACTTGGGGTCACGCGAAAAATAGCCTTCAATGAACCGTCAACGAACAGGAAATTCGGCATCGTAGGAAGGAACTGACTGAATCACACCAAAAAATTCATCTCAGGACCTCCCAGCAACAACCTGACAGCAAGTTGGAGAATGTGGAACTTTAAATGTGTCCACCTGGAAAGGTCAAAATACACGCATGCATATAAACACCCCTTACCAACAGTTTTCAATCATTAATGTTAGCAGGGGTTTAAATGCGGCCACAAAAATTTGATAAACACTTAAGTTTCGCTTCAAGGATGGTTATAAAAATTGGCTTTTTGTCTTTTTGTTTCTGTCTGCTGCAATGTTTTTAGACTTGGGAGCATTCGCCTCTGAAAGTCAATATCACCCTGATGCCTCTGCCAAGTAGCTCTCAGAATGAAGGGCAAAAAAAATTTGGAAATGAGCATAATGGCAACGTGAGACAGGAACTCCCATGTAAATATGTTTTCCCACATAATCTGCTCAACTGTGATCACAAGCATGGTTTGCTAAATGCTAACAACTCTGATGAAATTATTTTCCCTGGATTGTGACGCCTGTCAGGATCGACAGTCAATCCAATTTTAACTGATTTTGAAAAAGTGTTGGTGAATCTGTGTTAGTGAAAAGTGAATCTACAGAATTTGGCAGCCGTCACAATACATGTGAGCAAAAAAAAAAAACAACAAAAAATTCAATTATTCTTCTGAAACTTCTACAGGACTTGTCTCAGAAAAAATTAGAATATTGTGATAAAATTCTTTCTCTTCTGTAATGTAATTACAAAAACGAAAATGTCATACATTCTGGATTCATTACAAATCAACTGAAATATTGCAAGCCTTTTATTATTTTAATACTGCTGATTATGACTTACATCTTGAGAAAACTCAAAAATCCTATCTCAAAATATCAGAATATCATGAAAAAGTAATTTTTGTTATTGTAATTGCATTACAGAACACAAAGAACTTTATCACAATATTCTGTGGAAAACTATTTCAGAAGTTCAGTAGAAGTACACGGAAGAGGCAGAGACCGAATTTAGCAATAGGGTGGAAAACTAAATAAACTGATATGAAGCCGAGCGGCAAAACGATCGGCCTAAAAATGGTAAAAGCGATGGCGTGTGAAGTGCTAACACCGACACAAATATGTCCTCGCATTACCGAACGATTGGACTTCCTCTCCAATAAAATGAAGAGGATGGCAAAATGAGTGTCGAGATCATTTCCCGAGAGCATCAGACGAAGGTCAGATTGAGAGTTTGAAGAAGATCAAAGTGGAAAGCTGGTGATTTAAGTTTTTCCAATTGGCGTTTACCCTTAAGGTAGACGTGCTTGGTGCAGCGACAGAAGGCAGGGAGCGCAATGGGGCGAGAGAAAGGGATGAGTGCGATGGAGATGATGGAGGAAAAGGTACGTCTGCCCGCGCGTGGGAACACGACAAAGCAGGTTTATAAATATCCTTGCCCAGAGTCTGATGTGTGCATGTGTGTGTCGTGTGATGCCGTGAATGTCACGGAGAATTATATAAATAAATAAACTCTAAAGTTATGACCGCCAGCGTTGTGGCTCCGTGAACATAACCTTGTCTGCGCGTATGGTTTCAGCCTTTTGCGGTCCGATGACGGTGTTTTCAGCATTACATTTATTTGAAAACAACATATAACCAAATTGCATGTATTTTAGAGAAAGTAGAAAATGTTTGTGTAATTTCTAAAGACTCAAAGGATTGAAATGCGGCCGATCTCTAATGCTGAGAACCTGTGATTCAAGTGTGAATACAACCGTCGAGGTCTTGTTTATAAACCTGCATGCTTATGTAATAATGAGTTTGCGGTAAACATGAAAAGTTAGCCAGTGGTTGCACTTTCAACCTGTCCTCAGGGAGAGCAATGAGGTGAGAGAAACTGACGTGCAACCCTCCCCCAAAAAACAGCAAGCTAAAACAAGCTTAGAAGATCTGCCAGCTATTGAAGAAATAGATTTGAGGCCAAACGGACCTTTTGTTCCTCCAAAGAGTAGCTATATTTACATCTAGTCAACAGCTTTGATCCTAAATGGAGCAAAAAATATTAATTTTCATATGACTGTAAATATGAGTGTAAACATACATTTGATTTGAAATTTGAATGTTATCGGACGAAAACATTAGAAACATTAAAAAAAGTACAGGTGATCATTTTGGCATTGTGACTTTTTGCTCACAGTTGTTAAAATTTGCATTATTTCCGTTCTTGATATTCTTCTGTTTCCCCCCATTCGCCTACTGGTGGCTGCCTCATATGAAGTGTTATAATGGTAATAATAACAAAATGACATCAGCCATCAGGTAAATGAACACATTAGAAGAAGGCCTATTCTCTTAAACTGAGCACCCACTGTTAGCAAAATGTGCGTGGAATGTAATTACCAAATCTGACAGCTCCACCCTTGTTCATGTGCTATGTTAAATCGGAGAGCTTGACAGGCGTAACAACAAGAAATAAGTGGGGAGGATAGAGATCTGTTGCTGAAAAAGGGCACTCAAGCTCAGGGTACCTTCCATGGAAGATAATAAAGGTTAATAAAATCTATCTTGTCAAGCAGTGATTTGCCTTTGGCTGATGTTTTGTGTTATTGTAGTGATGCGCCTGTGGTCGGATGCAGCTCCATGCACGCCCGCGAGTCAAGGACACAGTGTGTGTGTGTGTGTGTGTGTGTGTGTGTGTGTGTGTGTGTGTGTGTGTGTGTGTGACCTTTGTGGACATGAAACGGTCCCCACAAACACCTGCTTACACCCTGTAGCTTCTTTTCCAGGTTGTAGCTTTGCTGTTTGATCACGCGTGGAGGCTTGCACAAACTTGTGACAAACAAGATTGCAATAGGAAATCAGAGGAAAATTTGAAAGTACCTGAGATAGCGTGTATTCTGTTCTTTTGTTCACTCATTCATTATTCCCCGTGATACATCTGTATCAATTTACATCATAGTGATACCTCATAGGGACATGTATAAATAATGCTCATCCGCCATCCTCATTGAAGGGTTTTTCTAATGCATAGTCACTTGAATAGGAGCATATTTTATGTCAAACAACAGCGTGTTATACGGCATGCAGATATTTTAGAAAAAAGTTCACCTGAAGGGCTTTATATTGTACTTGGTGGTGAATTTGAGTAGGAATGGTTGTCTATGATCCCCTCCATGGATAGTTTCATCCCCGCTTAATTTTTGCAGAATTGTACAAAAACAATAGAACATTTAAAAGAAAATGTGCTGAAGTGTTGCAATTCGTAATCACAGCTTTAATATTCCTCGACGTGACCGTCCGATGTTAAAATTTTCTCTAATTTTTTAGCTATTCTAGCTCTGCTGTAGTTTCTTCCAGTAATTTATTGAATTATTTTCTAAATTCTGGATCTGTGTGCTGGCTTGTTTGACTCCCCACTTTTACATACGCTTTCTGATCAATCCCCATAAGCACCGACAGTCTGGAATAATAGATGTTCTTCATTTCGATAACTTGGTCGTCAGCAGGAGGAGATGAGCTCCATTGTAGAAATCAGATTAGTCTCCTGCTCTTTCCTTAACTTTGGCAGCTTTTCATGCGATACGTCAATGTCCATATTCATATATTCTTACGAGTGTTGATTACAAAGCGCTTTACAAGTTGGCTGATATGCTATTTAGCGTATTAGAAATTGGTTGGATGTTTTGGTTGTGCAAGTGAAAGATGACAAACATCAACAGGATCTTTGTTGGGATTTTTTTTTTTTTAATTTTGGCTTAATTTTAGCACTTTTTTTTACTTTCTGGGGAATTAAACTAAAAATAAATTTAGGACACGCAAGGGCTTTTTCTGCTTGACACGTTGCTTTCATTACATTTGCTTGAGTAGTTCCTTCCTGCCTGAGAGCTTGATCCTGCTGCCAGCGGGTGTGTTACAAGAAACATGCATATTATGGAGTTTAGCCCCTGGCCATGACCTGTAGAGTCTGCTGAAATGTGACTATACAGCGATGCAAGGTTTCAAATTATCCCTCGCCTTTGGTATAGTGACATACTTTCTTAAGGCCAGGTGTGCTAATCTTCTGTAAAAGAACTCTAAAAGTATCAGTCATGAAGTTCAAAAACAGAATGCCAGACAGAAGCAGCATGTGGTTTCATCACTGGATTGTTTGAAAGTTCCTGTCCCGACAACCTTCGGCGCTTAAAAAGGTTATTGTGTCAGTTTTTGTCATCGTCATTTTGTCAATATGTAAGTATTTTTGTCCGACTTACCCACAGCTTTAAGGGAGGTATATTTGTTGAGTCCCACTGAACTGTGGTTGCTCTGAGGATGTGGAAGCCCTTGTCCGCTGGGACCGTATGCTGCATTATTCAGGTGGTACTGCTCTGGTGAGACACAGAGAAAATTTGTGATTTGTTAATTTCTCGAGACACAAACGCAGACATGACCTATGAAAAGCAATTTTCTTTCCAAGAACAAATGATGCGCAAGATTTCAAAAAAACACATTTTTATTGTGGAATTTTAGTTTTTTGTATGAAAACCCAACAGCCGCGACCGGTCAGAGATTTAGATTTCCTCCTGCAAAAAGGTTTGACTCTGTAACTTTTTTTTTTATCAACTAGATGAAGTAACTTCCGGTACACATTTTGAAACGATTTCTTCCGTTCAGCGCAGCCTATTTACAAACAGTTACCTTCATATACCTATGGTGAGCAGTGCACGCAACAGACCACGCATGGCATCTTCATTCCACCCTGTCCACAGCTGCATATCCTGCAAGTAATCCTACTTGCAGGCTGATAAACTTCAGCGTTGTCCATGCACATTTGACTCAGCACACATTTACAGTATTTATTTAGTGTGCAAAACTGTCATGACAGTGTGTAAATATTACTTCCTATTGCCTGTGAGTAACAATTAGTCCACTGTAACTGCAGCTCATGGTATCCTAGATAGGGGGTTGTCAAAAACAGGAGCAAAAAGTGGAGTAACAGGAAAAGGAGTCAGTTCTTTTTATGTTCATTTGTAAGAATTCTCAGTTCTCTTTCTGCTGGCAATTGAAAAGCAAGCCTGAAGCGCTCTGTGCTCATAGTGCAAAAATTAATCATCCCACAACGTGGATTTGAAGAGCCTGTGATATTCCCAAGAACCGCTGATGAGTCTTTTTGTGTTTTGCTCTGAGGGCTGAAAGGGACCAAATGTGAAAACACCCCTGTTGTTTTTTGGCAGTCTTTTGCTAATTCCTTCCTTTAATGAAGCTTTTCCAAACCCCCGCCTCCCGGCTCCACCTGTATTACACAATCTTTCCACAGGCGAAATATCTCCATCTGATAACAACTGTGAAAAGTAAAAAAAAAAACAAATCTGAAAGTAAAAGAGCGCCGCTTGGAAAGTTCCTCCAGGAAAACACTGCAGCCGTGCAGGTTTGAACATTTATGTACGCATTTTACGATGATTCCTCATCGGTGAAAAGGTGCAATATTGAAAAAAACTGAAAAAAATAGTGGCTTACCACCAGTCAAAAAGCATCTCCATGTACCTTGAGGGAAGTGACCGGGCAACACAACAGAATCCTGACCCTGATAGCTATTCAATCTCATGCTAAATGAACTGAGGTTAATGAACAATGGAACAAACCAGCTAAGAGTGTAAAGCCCTCGCTATTAGCTTTAATGAAGTTCACTGATGCAGCCAACACACTTGATGTCAGCCTCGGGGATGGATGGACACACTTTTCGATCACATGAGTGTTCACCCAAATACGCACGCACCCAAACATAATTTATAATGTAGGTGTAGTTTTTTGACAAAGCAATATAATCCACGTAATTCAAAATGATAGTTTTTACATCTTCAGATATATGAAATATGCAGATGTGTGTGTCCGTGCATTAAACTGACTTTCTTAACTGAATAAATCAGTAAAGTGCATCGATGTGCTAGTCAGCGTGATTTCTCATGCACATGTCAAGCCTGTATGTGAGTGTGTGTGTGTGTGTGTGTGTGTTCGCACACGCATGCACACACCCATATCTGTGTGTGACACTTGGGGGAGCACTGCATCAAAGACAGAAGACTCCATCACATCAGTGTCTGTCAGTGAAAGAGCTATACGTGGCAAAACTCCTGAATACTAATCGCCACTCACACACATGCACACACACATGCATACATGCATGCACACACACACACACACACACACACACACACACACACACACACACACGCACACACACACACACACACACACACACACACACACACTTTTGAAGGGTAAAAAAAAGTAGGGAGTCATTTATGGTTTTGATGATGAAGGGAGAGGGAGACGTGGAGAAGGGCGGGAAGTTCTGATAGAATAAATTAGGAATTTATGTTGAAGCCATTGGGGTGGAGAGATGTCAAGGGTTAGTCAGAGTAACAACACTCACAACCTTCAGCTTTACCTCAATATGGTTTGTGTCACAGACACACACACACACACACACACGTGCATAAACAAATTAGAACTCATTCATTTATCAGCATTCCATACAGCCACTAGTCTTAACGTTTACCATTGCAAAGGAATGCCCAACTTGACACTTAAAATCTGTTTCTAACTCCTCAACAGCCGTTTTAAGTCAAACTAAATTTGCAGAAATCAGACCTTTAAAGCGAGCCAGACCTCACAAGTATAGTGGACACCAAGTCTTTGGACCTCGCAGATACTGTAAGTTCAACGTAAATACACAGAACTCAGTCGTAATGTGCCATGCAGTATAGTTTAAGGTGATTAACTTGGAGGATCGTGTTTGTGTGTGTGTGTGTGTGTGTGTGTGTGTGTGTGTGTGTGAGAGAGTGTTATCCAGTTCTGCTGACCTCGCAGTATGTGGCATATTAGCAGGATGTAAGGAAACACTGCTTTTCAGACTGTCTTCATCACCATCATCTTTACTGTGTACATCTCGTCATAACTGACAGATCAAAACACAGCTACACCGACAGGAAGGAAAGGATCAAAGGTCTTGGGGGATTTGACTGTGCTTGCGTGTGTGTGTGTGTGTGTGTTTGTGTGTGTGTGTGTGTGTGTGTGTGTGTGTGTGTGTGTGTGTGTGTGTGTTGTCTCTATTCAAACAGATTCATGGATACTCTGCTTTAAACTGACTATGAGCTCATAACATTTTCACTCTTGTATTTTACTTCTCATCACACTATTTCAAATGAGTATCACAGATTTGTTTTTCTTGATTATTTGTCAATTGGTTTGTTTGCACTATTCAGGGGCGGATAATCAGAGTGGCATCGTCTTATCAATTCCTCTAAATTTTGCCAGCGCGATTGTTCGCAAGCGCATGAAGGGACGTCGAAGGCACCGAAAGATGAGACGTTCCCTCCAGAGAAGAATAACGAGTTTCAACTTGTTAATAAAAGAGTTTTCCCAACATGTGGGTCACAGCAGCCTTTTTGCTGCCGTCTCTACAAGGGAGGATATTTGAATGTTTTTATAGGTCTAATTTAGTCTATATAGACTGCCTTGAAAGATATAAGCAGAATTGATAATAGAATTTAAGTCATGGTCCTCCTTCCTCACATATCTGTATCAATAGTTAAGAAGCGTCTGGTTACAGCGAACCCAAAAAACCCCGAAACAGCTTCAGACCGCATTTGGTTATTCCCTCTCAATTAGCCCCATCAGACACGAATGGTGATGAAAACATTACATCATGAGCAACTCAGCAGTCCATGCTCTTCCGAAGTGGACGGGAGGAGCCGAGAATCAAAAGACCGAATCGGACACGTGCGGGCCGGCCCGTGTTACTTTATGAACGTCACCCGTCACAAGGCTTTCTAATTGGATACACACAATGAAGATGCTTGGGAAAACTGTTTTCTATCTTAAAATGTATTTATTTTGATATGTACAGGGCTATTTATGGTCCTGAGATTAACTTGTTGTGATGCTGTCAGACAACTGCTAATACTTCACCATGTCAATGCTAAGGCAAGCAGCTGGAACATATCGGGGATCAGTGGCTCAAACACTGCTGGGGTACAACAGACAAAAGTAAGGTGACAGAAATTGCTCATTTCAAATTTCTGGTATTATTTGGAATTTGTGTCTTAAATTTCAAAAGCCCATGCGTTTTCTTTGCAACAGAGGAACAGTGGTTTTAAGACTCCAGCACAGTTTTGCATATTTATTTTCCTAATAAGAGAAGATCTTCTAAACAGAGGAGAATGCTGCTTAATGAGTTATGCAATGTCTTTGCTCTCAGCGGGAAAAGCAGGCAGCGAATGATTAAGGTCTACAGCGGTGAAGATGAGCCACCCTGTCCAAATGATCCAAGAGTGCGGAAACATGCAGCAAGATCCAAAGGACTGGGAGAATGAAGTGTTGTAGAGCATTAGTGGTCAAATGTGTTTGTGCCCTAGTGTCTTATCGCGGGATATCGGGGGTGTTCTATTTGAAAGGATGGGAATAATCCCCTTTAATGAGAGCCAGATTTTGCTGGATGTTATTAAAAGCCTCAGACGAGTTTTAGGGGATGTTTGTCGGTACATTACATGAGGCCCATGGTGACCTTTCATTGTAAGTGAATTATAAATTCACATTATCACCCGGTCCTTTGGGGAGTATGGTATTTCAGAGAGATGCAGGGGGAAAATACAAGAAACAAAAAGGTATTTAAAGTGAAAAAGAGTGGAATATTCTGGTAACAATATCAACATTACAGGCTCAAGTCATAAGAGAACTCGAACTGGTGATGAATCTTGAACCTTGGATTTCCCATTTGTAAATATTCGATAAAAAGTTTTTCTTCCCAGCTGTGTCAAGCAGTGGCGATAAAAACAACATTATCATCTGCACCGCATTTGGGATACACATTGAGTTAATGACGTTTTGTTTACATGGTGTCATGAATGTAAAACACGTGGTGACCTCATTGTACTGAAGAGCCCAGAGACACTTGACAGGACTGGGTTATGATGTTCACAACTCAATGCAACGTCTGTATATTTTGCAAAGTGCCAAATAGTGGAAATGAATCATGATTTACTCCGGATTCTCAAAGATTTTAATACATAAACAAGGATTTTGTTTTATTTTACCCTATTTCTCAGAGGCAGTGTTACAAACACTCATTTTGTGGCACTACCAGCTGAAAATTCATTAGGTAGAATAAAATGTTCAGAGCTCAGCAGTGAAAAAAAAAGGTTTGTATTTAAGATTAAGCTGAACCTGTGGAGAAATGCTGCTTTGAGATACTAATATATAGATTATCATCAAGTGGAAAAAAAAATAGTGATGGGAAGCCTGCAAATGAAACATAAATTTAAGTTTCAGCAGTTTTATTTGCACGACAGGATGCTGTGAAATAATACTAGTGCATAACAAAGGATTTCACATATTTTCCATTCAATATAATAATCCAATTACATTCTACCTCTTCTAAAAGCCCATGGATTTGCAGGCAAGAGAGTTGAGGTACGCCCTGCTTCTAGGAAGATAATTCATAATAAAACGGCAAAATCATAACATGAAACATTTTCATTGGCAGTTTTGAAGAGAAAAGAATGTTAGCCCAGATCATTTGAGCTCTTGTCTATCAATAAATTAACAAGCATTGAGGCATTTAGCACTGGATAATTTGACTTTCCCTGTTTCTCCATAGCTGAGGAACTAATGATGGAGCAGCAAGTGGCAGCACATTAACATTTAGATTCTTTTTCAGGTCAGAGGCACACACACACACACACACACACACACACACACACACACACAAGGACCCTCGTCTTTGAGTAGTTAGCCCTTATTAAGAAAGTGCCTCTCCGGGAGCAGCCAAATGTTCCCATGAGGACAAGGTTTGTGTTTACACGGGAAAAAGTTCCCGAGAGGTAACAAAAATATTGCTGCACGCACACAAATACCGCCGCGCTATTCTAATTGCTCATGACCGTGAAAGTCCAAGAAAGGATGAAAGGCCCGTAGATGATTTCGGTATACAGTAAGTTTTTTTGTGCGAACGTGAATCTCCGAGTGTGTGTTTGTGCGTGTGAAATGAGACATGAAAGAGTCTCGAGTGCCGTGGGGAAAGCGATAAAGGAGAGAGGGGGCTTTGTATGGAATCCGTCATCATCAGGATGCAGTAGGAACGTCACCGTGTGTTTCCGTGACACGATGATTGTAGAATTAAGGAGATGGTAAAACACACAGGAAGTGGACGACGTGCATAATCATCTATGAGATCATGTATGAAACACCGTCTCCGTAATGCTTTATCATCACCGGGTGGAAGCAGAAAAACAACTCTCTTCCAGCCCATCTACTTCATAATCCTCACTCCGTCTGATTTGCTTAGCTGGCCAAACACGTCCGATGTCAGAATAATCAACATGACAGGACGTGGAGACTGTTAATTTACAAGAAGTCCTATTCCCCCCCACCGTTCCTCCCGGAGGAGAATTCCGGAAAACATTTTGGGGTAGCGCAGTGCTCATGAAGCAACTCCTCTGACAGCACGGCAGCAGACAAGAGAAGGTGAATTTGTGTTTTGATGATGTGATTAGACACTAAGTCAGGCTACTTCTGCAGTTGATAAATAGGTCATGTTTTTTTTTTTTTTTTGCCTCTAGCGTGTTTCCTGCGATGAGTCATATGTGCGGGGGAATTTTAACCAAATACGTGCTTCCTGTCCCGGAATTACATCAGCCATATGCGCCTCTTATGCTTCACGAAAAAAGCTCGGAAACTTTCTTTGACGTCTCAGTTATCCTGATTTTTCGGATGTTTCGAATCTATGAAGGTTGCTGGCAGACAGAGCAGCGGCAGACCTTTTAACATCCCTGATCGGTTAAAGTTTGTTCATTGACACCCTGTGTTTAATCAGTTTTATTTTTTTCCGGATGGAAAAACCAATACCGCTCTTCTGTTTTTAGCCCATGCAATCTATCCGCTGTTCTACTTTGTCTCATAACTCAATTAGAGAGTTTGCTGCATTGTTTGCCTCCACATGCCACGTGAATCATCCAAATTCACAATGACTGCATTATTTAGACTTAATCAGTAAAATAGATATTTGACCTTCAAATACAACCCTATGGGTGTGCATTTAATTTCGTTACAGGGACTATTTCTATAGGCGCCTGTCAATTTTCAGGACAATTTGCTTTTTCTTCTCAAACTTAATCCGCACCACGTTGTCTCCTGTCAACTTTCACGACTGGTCAAACAGCGTTGCTCATCACTTTCCCCTGCAACATGTGCTTGCACACCATGCTTGCACACCATGCTGTAGGAGTAGCCCTGTCTGGTGTACCAGAGGCTGCAAGATAGTCATGTAAAATCCTTGGCAGTCAGAGATTTTCATTTCCCTGTTACCCTTTCGACAACTAAGTAAGACTTAAATCTTAGAGTCTGCAACAGGAGGAGCTGGGGAGGACCAAAGTAAAGAAGACATAATGCAGTGTAAATACTGACCACTCAATAGGGATTAAATCCAACAAATACCGTAAAATATTCACAAACGAACAGACATAGATCATCCATCTCTCTTACTCTCTGCAAATACCCCTATTTCTTTTCTCAATTAATAGTTATTAAATGTATTCCAATTAGAAATTAAAAAATAGAAACAGACCAAAACAAACCAAGCGAGCGACAACCCACTGTCAAGAGTTTTATGTTGAAGGCAATAAGAAATTAATACATAAATAAATAGATGAAAAAATGTTAACCCACAACACACTCAATTACGCTATGAAGTGGGAAAGCTGTGAATACAGGAATAAATCTCTGAATACAATGAGTGTGATGCAAGAGGAAAATGATTGTTGGGTAAAATGTGTGTTTAAAAATGAATACATTAAGAAATGATGACAAATTAAATGCGGAAGTAAACTGATAAGGGTGCTTTGCTTTCCTTTTTGTCACATTTAATGGCATTTATTAAGTAGCTTATCTGTTTGTTTTTCATTTACATATTTAGTTTTCGTTTTGCATTTTTTTTTGTTTTTTCCTTACTGGGACAGCAGAAACAAATTAAGAAAATGGAAATGAGTGACACACAGAATTGCGAGTCTTTATATCTTTGGGGAATGAGGCAAATGAGAAGGTTTGGGGAAACGCATGGCGTTGAGAGATTCTTTAGTTCTGAGATCAAATCCAGGATTGCGTGCGTCCTTTATTTAAGAAGTAAAGTAACTCCAACTGTCAATACTTTGAAATTCTGTTCACGTAATAGTACAAGGTGTTATCAGCATAAAACTAGAAAAGAAAAGAAGAGCGTTTATGTGTGTTATGTGAGTCAGACTGAAAGATGTGGAGCTGCACATTGTGAAAATAGATAAAATGTGTGAGTTAATTTAGGCTATGAGGGTAATTGTATTGTTTGATATCGAACCCAATTAGTAAATGGATAGACGTTAATCATTTGCATAAAGTAAGAATAGGCAGCTTTCCATTTTCAGTTGTGGGTGATAACTAAAGATAGACCAAACGCAAACTTAAATACCGGGTATGATAGATATACAGGCAGTATATATAAACACAGGATGGCCATCTTAGAAGACAAAAAAGTAAAAATTTACACACATTAGCGCGGTCTAGCAACATGCAACAGCAGATGACAATGACACATACTGTATACAATAAATGTTCAAGTACAAGAACTTCTTTCTTTCTCTTTCATTTTTTTATTTACCCATGCACAAGGACCCCCCATGAGGAGCGCAACTTTATTTTTTTTTTGAAAGTGTGCTTATCCTATTTTGGTAATTGAGAAAATACACAATTACATATTCAGCTTTTTTTTCATATCCCAAATAATGTTGAAGTGCCAAATCATAAGCCTGTTATGTGAAAAAGAGGCTGACGCAGCTGTACCATGACACAAGACCGAAAACGGTCTTTCTAGGAAAACACAACAACAACAATAATAGCACACACACACACACACACACCCCAGTCATTGTGTTGGACAGAAAAGAAAACCGAACCAACCAAATCAACTGAAAAATGTTTTCATTGATATTAATAACGTTCACATGGATCACATTAATTCTGCAGTCTTTTGACTTATCTCGATCGGATCTCGGCAATTTTCAAGCTATTTGTTCAGAAAATGTGCCTGGAGCTGGAGAACAAAATAACGAGACAAACAAACATCTTGCATTTTTCACATATACATTTTATATTGCATGTAAAGAAGCTCTGTTGCGCTTTTCAAGTGTATATAATCAATAAAACACTCGAGATTAAAGCGTCCGCCACGTGCGGGATCATGCCATTAGCGGTGGGTGAAATTCTCTGAACCAAGAGATGAGATGGAAGCTGCAGGGGGGCTCTGATATCAAGCGCTCCTCCCCTATCCCTCCTTGTAACTCTCACACATGTTCAAAGAGACCCGTACGCATGTATCTAAAAATGAAAAAAAAGAAAAAAAAACCCTCACACACACACATACACACTTGTAACTATAGAATTGTGACATCAACTTAGTGAGCACTGAAAAATAACAGTAAGAAATCATGATAGTACTTGAGTCCAAGCCGAGAAGTGCAGTGTATCTGGTCAGGATGATGCATTCGTGTTTCTGAATCTGGGCGTATAGAAAATGGCACATGCTGCCTGAAGGAGTGTAGCCCGCTTACATTAACATAGTAATTAGCAAGAGAGAAAAAAGGCAAGAGTGAGGGGGAGAGAGAGAAAGATAGAGTGTGTGTGTGTGTGTGTGTGTGTGTGTGTGTGTGTGTGTGTGTGTACATGCAATGCACTAGAGTTTCACGTGCAACAAGCATGTGTTCTACTTTTCCTCTATTGTCGACTCTCATACTCTGTCCTCCCACCGCGACCTGCCTCAATATGTCACACCAGCCAAAACTTCAAAATGCAGCTCTCTGTCAATGCAATCGTCAGGATGTTTTTTTTTTCAAAATAAAATATTGAAACGTGGGTTGGACACAGGGAAGATATGTGAATTCATTGTTGCACTGTTTCTATCATTAAAGTAATGTACTACCGAGTTACTTCCTGTACCTTTACGGTTCACGGTGAGCAGAAGTCTCTCTTTTTGCATCTCACAGGTGCACTTTAATGGCAATGACTGCCGACCATTCTATGGTTGTATTATCGCTTTCCAAACAGAACTCACCACTCCGACTGCGCAGCATCCTGGTGGAGATACCGTTGGCTCTCCCTCTGCCGGGCGAACTGGAGGCAACGTTTTCCACCGAGCTCACCTCTCCTCCTTGCTGCTTCAGCAGGTCCGTCAGAGTCCTGGAGGAAGAGAATTTGACATACGTAGATGGGTAATGACGAACCGCTTCAGTGGAAGCGCTGTGCAAATTCCATTCTGCAGAAACAGTGAAACTCCTATGCCCGAAATCCATATGTACTTTGTCCTCACACTTCCTGTTTGGCTGTTTGCATGAAAACAAGGACAGCCGCTATTTTTATTTATAGGACAGGCAGAAAAAGCACTATGAGTTATTGCATAAACCACACCATTTATCCAGTATATCAGGTAACAAAAATCATTAGTTATCCTCACGAAGGGGGACTTGCCTGTCCCCAGAGAGGGCTTTCCCCAGCAGCTCTGTTCTGCTCTATCTCTCTCTCTCTCTCTCTCTCACACACACACACACACACACACACACACACACACACACACACACACACACACACTGTCTCAAACAGACCCTGAGCTAAAACCGCAGTTTCAGTGATAGCTAATGATGCATATAATGGAGACTTAAGTGAAGTTTGCATGGAGAATTTGGTTCACCGGTAAAACCAAGCTGACATTTTTTTTGTGTCCCGTCCAAACAGAAACTATCACCTGATTAAGTAACAATATTTTCTGTCCCATGTTTCAGAGGATTTTGTCTGTCTTCTTCTTTCTTCTTTTCCTTTCAGGGGTCGCCCCAGCGAATCAACCTTCTCCATCTAACCCCATTTTCTGTATCCTCCTCTCTCACTATGTCCATAAATCTTCTGTCTGGTCTTCCTCTAGACCTCCAATTCCAGCATCCATCTACCAAATATATTCACTACCCCTCCTCTGTACTTGACTGAACCATCTCAGTCTGGCTTCTCCGACCTTCTCTCCAAAACATCGAACATGTGCTGACCTGATGGACTCATTCCAGATCCTATCCATCCTGATCACTCCCAAAGAGAACCTCAACATCTTCATCTCTGCAACCTCTAGTTCTGCCTCCTGTCTTTTTGTGTAACTGTTTCTAGTCCATACAGCATCGCTGGTCTCACCACTGTGTTGACCACCTTTAATTGCATTCTGTCTGATAGTCCTCTATCTCATAGTACCCCTGACACTTTTCTCCACCCATCCCAACCTGCTTGAACCCATTTCTTTACCTTTCTTCCCACGCTCACCGTTGCTCTGGATTGTTGACCCTAAGTATCTGAAATCCTCCAACTTCTTGATCTCTGCTCCCTGTAGCCTCATCGTTCAATCCGGCTTCCTCTCATTCACACAAACATATTCTGTCTTGCTGCAACTAACCTTCATTCCTCATCCTTCCAGCGCAACCTCCACCTCTCAACATGATCCTCAACCTGTTCCTTGCTCTCACTACAGATCACAACGTCATCTGCAAACATCATGCTCCATGGAGATTCCAGTCTAACCTCATCTATCAGTCTGTCCATCCCATTGCAAACAGGAAGATTTTCTCCGTATGTATCTGTATTTTCATGTTTGAACTGCATGTGCAGATACCAATAACTGCATGGTAGATATAGGAATTGCAGATACTTCTCTGTGTTATTCAGTGTTCTTGTTCATTTTTATTACAAGAAACGCATTCAGAAATTGTTTTGGTCATACCAAAATTTCAACTGATTACCTGTCCTTTTGCTGCTTGGCAATTGAGTGAGATGTTTTGTAATGTAGCTGTTTTTGAGGACACACACACACACACACACACACACACACACACACACACACACACACACACACACACACACACTCTACTTTGAATAAACACATTTCCTCTCCGTGTGCTGATTTTACAGTGTTGATGCTATTCACTCCCTTGATCAATAATTCAAACAGGGGTGTCTCTGTTCCGCTAACGAAGCAAGTGTGCCTTGCACTATGATGTGAAAGCACGTGCACGCTGACACACACAGGCACATACAGCCATTGAGGTACACTGAACATACAACCTGACAGAGACAACCAGGAGTGACTTGTTTGCGCTCAACTAGCCAAACAGAGAAGTGATTGAGTCCCTTTGACCACCTCTCTCATCAGCAGATTATCGATGTGTTTGTGTGTGTGTGTGTGTGTGTGTGTGTGTGTGTGTGTGTGTGTGTGTGTGTGTGTGTGTGTGTTTTGATCAGTGATGCCAAACTTGAGTCTCTGCAGGGACTTTGTGTCTTTTATGAATCTGTTTGGAAGTCAGATGTGCTCAAGCTGTTCGTTTTATCAGCAAAAAATGATCATGTGGTCAGTGGGCGAGTATGGGTTGTGCTCAGGTCCCGTGCTAATTTTTAATTTTTTTAAAAAGGATGACACTGCAGAGCAGATGAAGATCCGCCCCGCTGAAGCGGTAGTGAGAGTCAAAATAGTACAATTTTGCCACAAACAGGCAGGGACTTAAGACACAAAAGAGATGGACGTCTGGAAAATCAAAGCAACCTGTTTGCTAGTGATACATTTCTTTGCAAAAATCAGTTTCAGTTGTTTTGTGTTTTGAGTTTTGCTATCATCGTGTTCATATATCGTACTGGACAGATTCCAACATGTGTTATTTTGAGAACATTGAAGAGATGGCGAAATGGAGCTCTGATTTCAAATTCTCACGATTCTCCTTTTTTGGGAATTTCGGAAAGCAAGACGGCAAGTTGTCTGAAATATGCATATAAATGTATCTGAAATAAGTTTGAAAAGATGTCAGGAATATTCCGACCTCATATTTCATATGTGAGGCTCGAATTTACGAGTTCAGCAAATTCTTTTAAACCAGTTCAGCTCTTAATCGCTCCATTGTTTCTCCCTTGAAACACTCTGGGCATGCAGAAATGGCTATTCGATTATGACGCAAATTGCCTTCTTCTAAACATTTACATTGAGCGACAAAAGACGGAGGACGGCTCCCGATCCTTCCTTTTTTTTTTTTTTTCCCCCCTGCAAGGATGTAAATCACTTTCACTCCTCATCTTCAATTGTTCTTCCTTTCAGTCTCCTCATCCTTCCAGTTTCTCTTCTCTCCCCGCATCCCTCAAGTCAAATCTCAGCCCTAAATCTGTCTCTCTTCCCCCCCACGATTCAATCCGTACTGATTGTCTTCCTCCACTGCGGTCTCTCTCTGCTCCTCATCCTCCCTCTGACTCATTGCTGTGCGGAGCCTC
Organism: Fistularia commersonii; assembly: GCF_037954325.1. NCBI lineage: Eukaryota > Metazoa > Chordata > Actinopteri > Syngnathiformes > Fistulariidae > Fistularia > Fistularia commersonii. The sequence continues at coordinate 5,878,316 of NC_141316.1, read as the reverse complement.
GGGCCTCCGCGCACTCTTCTCAACAACTTGCTGATTTGGATTTTAATCTTTTACAAAAAAAAAAAAAAAAAAACGCACCTGTCCCTGAGCTATGTGGTGTTTACGGCGCGCTGGCTGAGCTTCACAGGAATTCCCGAGGATGCCTTTGGAAGAGTCGGGATGGCCTCGTAACTGGTTAAAAGATTGAGGACTCGAAGGGCGGGCGGGTGGGTTTACTGAAATAGATCGCTGTATTTGCGGAAATTCAAAACAGCAATATCTGGAGTAAATAGGTATCTTTACAAGCCCCGGCCCCGAACCGGTGTGTTTAATGTCTGTGTCTGCTTCTAAACTGCTGGCCCAGTTTTCTGTTTCAGGGTAATAATGTATTTGATCATTTTGACTTGCACCTGTGAGTCATGTATCACAGAGGCCAGAGAATGCACCGATGTACAGCAAATACTGTCAAACTCTAATCTTTTCTACGTTTATATACTTGTTTTCTATGCTGACAATGTTTCGTTCTGTTTTTTTTTTTTTTTCAGCAATTTTCTTGGCTTCTCTGCAAATCCACTTCTGACAAGTCAACAAACAGAATGACTTCAGTGTCCACATATATTCTTAACCTTCTCCAGGCAGATGTTGCAGATTTGCGACAGCCAAATATCAGATTTTTCCAACAACTATAACTTAATTTGAGCCTGAGAGGGTTAAAATCAAATGTCATTACATCAGGTTAGCGCTGTCATGCCGGATTTATTTCATAACAACATTTTTTTTTCATATTTTACAGGAAATGTATTTGACACCTTTTTGACTCCTATCTATATAGGATTGATATCCAACAAATATATTTGAAAAGACCTTTCTGACCAAGTGAGCATGTAAACTAAGATTTGCTACTGAGAGTGTTTTTTTTTTTATTTGAACCTTTTAGACTACTGTGTCAGTTTCGAACACTTTCTGCAGAAGCAATGTGAAAGAATTATGTGAAATTCACTCTCAAAACACAATGTTATTAATATTACAGGTGCTATATATAAGATAGCTCACTCTGTTTGACACAATAACTTTACATGTGGTGCCAGAGTGGGAGAAAAAAATGTTTTGCTGGTAATAAAAAAAAAAATACTGCTCCATGGGAGCCTGTCTAATGTTACCAAGTATTGCATTAAATGATGCAACGTTGTAACGTTGCAACGTTCAAAAACAAGTCCTGGAACTTTCCAGGTGACTTTTCTTCTAAATATTTTGACCGGTAATTAGACAAATGGACTTTGCAGGGTGCACGCTATGAGGAAAATTTGCATCCCACCGCACAGCTTCGAGTTGCAATTTAAGAAAAAAAAAAAAAAAAAACCCGAGTGCAAGCACAGATATTAAAAGAATCCCTTTTTGAATTCCGCAAAAAGACACACTCGCGACGTTCCATATCTGTGGGGATAATAAACCCACAGTACGTTCCATGAGTAACCTTGATGGAACACGTTATGTAACCACAACAAGCCTGAGAGATCCGTGAGTTCATCGGTACCTCCGCGCTCTCCTGTCACATCGCAGCCACACTGAGATGAGACTTTGTTAATGTCCTGTTACAATCAATTACTCATCCAGAACACACTCTGATTAGTTACAATTAATACTACAGGAACTGGCCAAACTGTCTTCCTGCGGCAGGACTTTATTGATCGCTCTGATGCAAAATGACATGAAGAGAGTCGGGACCGCGTGTACATTTTTACTGTACATTCTCGTGACCTCTTAATGCATTAATGCACACATTATTGATCCAGTCACTGCACATGTCATTGCACTTTGGCAAATACCCCGTTATTTTCATCCGCGTCCTTCCTCTGTGACTTTTACATCGTAAGGTCACATCGGTGATTACCCTCCCTTGTGCTTATCATTTTTTTTTTTTCGTCACGATAGATCTTCTAAAATTGTGTTTCTTTTCAGAAAACGCGAGCGATCACAAAAGGACAGTGACCGTGGTCAGAGTATCTTCACGTCGTCACCGATGTCATCGCTTGCTCATCACTTCATCTTTTTCATCACAGGTACAGTAAAGCTGTCTCGCTGTCGGTGGCCATTGCTGATAAAAGCGAGACAGCCAGAATAAGCACACACGTGCACGATCGCCGGTACACGTACTCGTGGATTGCAGCAGTGGGTGCCATTTTAGCTGCAATTGCCCTGCCGTCTCACTCTGAAATTATAAATACGCTTTTCATCAATGCGTAAGTAATTAACTTTCAATCCGTAGGTCACTGACAAGAAGTTGAAATGGAATTCGCCGGTCAGAGGTCCGCAACCCTCATCATTTTTTGAGTGGGAGATTTTTGGCGATACTGTGGGTGAGAAAGTGTGTTCAACATCTTCTAAGAGTGGACTGAGGTGATTGAAGTTCTTACCTCCCAAAATATACGTTATCATATTTAAAGGACGATTTCCGTCTGTCCGGCGAGGTCACCTTATAATTCCCGTGTAAAATTTATAAAAATATTTGCCAATTCCTTTTTCTTGCCAACGGAATGGGATCACCCAAACTTAGTGCCGCTGGGTCATGAACACACACATAAACACATTTTTGGCCTGCATTGTGTAACAAACAGGATTAATGGTGACAAATATTGTGGATTTACGAATAGCTTTCTTGGCAGGATGAGATACAGACTGTTGTTTTAACCAAAAATTTATCCTCATGTCGAACACACACACACAAAAAAAAATAAAACCGTTATTTGTGTTCAAAAATGTCTTAAGTCACGCACACTGCCAGTTCTGTATAACAAGAATCATCTGCAGCTTGGCTTTAAGAAGGTATGGGCTGTTTAACAGCAGCCATTAATGCTGCAGATACAGGGATCCCATCATGGTTGGACTTGAGAGGAAACTTCAAGCTCAGTTCTAAGAAAAGCATCAAAAAACATGCTTGCAGGATAGCCCGATACGATGTGTTATTAAAAAAAAACCAATACATTCATACACTAATTCATGACAGTTACGTTGTGCACAAGGAGGTCTGCTGGACCAGTCAATCGCTGACACGCTCCCGTTCACACCTGCTGACAATTTCTTAAATTTCGATTGACCAAATACATGGGGTGGAATGCGAGGAGGAACCGCCTTGCTTAATTATGCGGGTGATTATTTGCCTGTATTGATTTGCTGTCCATGCCATTTAATTGTTGAGAAGTGTATTTTTTAGCACTGCTCTCAAGGATGTTATTTTTCCTATGATTTGGAATATAGGTGTGTATTTATATACCCAACTTAAAATGCATTTGTATTTCCCAAGCACAACATGTTTTTCTCGTCTTTTTTTTCAATTTGAAATGATTGCCAATTTAACATTCCTTATAACTTATCTCATCTGTCGTCTTAAAATTCCCATCAGGGCGATGTCAAATTCTGATTGTAATCTAAGTTGTTGTTTTGAAAATTAAAGCCTTTCTTAGTTTACCGGTTGCTGAAATTTTTAGTTTAACATTTGCCTGTGATGCTTTTTAACACCCCGCTCTCTTATCTGGGTTGCCTTTAACTGGATATATGTGTTCTTGAAGCTATAAACAGATGGCCATGGGGAAAAGGATGAAAAGGAGCCGAAGAGGTCAGCTCACAGTATGTCTACTGATAACATGAACATCACTTTTGACTGAAAGGTGCTTGACTTGGCTAAACAGAAACTCACTACACTGATTTCACTTTTAACCTCTTTGGAGATCTGAAATCACAACAGCCAGGCGCAGACGACGGCGGGCTGGTATTCTCTCGTCCTGATAAACAAACCGAAAACACAGCAGCCGAGCTCCTGTTGGCAATGACCCACATTAAATGGTGTGTGGGCCCAGTGAAGCCTGGCAAGACTGATGTGGAGCATGTAGAGGAGGAGGAAAGGAAGGTAAGGCAGCTGGGGGGCGAAAATTGTCACATCTGATACAGCCAGGAGTGTGTCGATACACACGGCTTGTCCGTTTTAAGAAAGATGGTGACACACGCGCAAACTTCAACACATCTCTTTAAAGGAGACGCACTTAAAACACATGGTGGTGACGGGTGATACATAGTGACAGCTCGACCCCGGAGGCAATCAGAAGACAGGGGAGATGATGGGGGGCGGACGGTTGCAGAAATAATTTGGAGGAAGGGGGAAGAAACTTGTGTCTTTTCTCACCGCTGCTTTTGCTGCAGGCTCTTCTGGCTCACATCGCTGTGATTCACCACGAGCGGAGCAGCCAGCCCGACCCAATGGGGCGCCCCGGGACAGATTTTTATATGGGACCCCACTTCCATCCTGCCGATCAACCGCTCGATTGCAAAGATAATGTGGGTAGATCTCATGGTATTAATAAAACAGACGTCAGCCTGTCATCCGTCTTTACTATTATATTTATCACTCAATTGATGTGCAGGGCAGCTGGTCTGACATCTGCCCTTTTCTGACACATGGGTCACCGCACATGTGCATCCAAGGGTGCTAACTGCTGCAAGATTCTCGCAAGCCAGTGAGTTACCTAGTTATCCTATTATTTATTTCGTTTAAACTGAAGAAAGGGTAGTAAAAGGAGTGGAGGAGGTGGACAAAGTTAGAAGACAAAAACTTACCACTTCCATTGGGAGTGGGAGGAGGACTTTTTTTTTCCATGCCATTTACAAAGTGCACTTGCCTCATCTGCCAGCCTACCATCGCTATACCGAGGAAGGGAAATGCGGAAAGGCATTTTCGGACTCTTCATAAAAAAAAAAAAAAAACACACCGACTTCCCTCCGAAAAGCGAGTTGAGGAGGAGAAGGGTGAAGGAACTAAAATCCCAGTTGTCCACTTATTTATGTGAGTCAGCCTTTTCCCACATGAAGATCATTAAGTCCAAATACCGTTCTACCATGACTGCTGATCATTTGGAAGTGTGCTTGAGGCGGCCTTTCGGTAGCTGCTGTCTGGACTATACATCCCTGGCGGATTTCATTCAGTGCAAATCATGAGTAATGAGTAATGAGAGAAAAGTAATGAGAGAAAAATTTACAGAGTAGTATTGTGCAAAATGGGTTCATGCAGTTATGCAAGGTACACCGAAATATATTGTACATATAAAGAATTCTGAGGTTCATGGATGGTGAGGCGCTAACTTCCATGAGGCAGGAGAACTACATGCCTCACTTAGTGGCTGTTCGCAGCCGTTTTATGATCGCTCAGCACAAGAAACGAGTAACACACATACAGTTGTCAAAAAACACTGTACATTGGAAATGTTGTTCATGTAGCAAAAGTGTTTAAACATTCTAATAGTGACATCAATATGATCTTAGTGCAGAGCATGCCAGCAGTCAGCCGTCACTGTGCAATCTACGTTGAGGCTCCACAGTCTGCAGCCTCAGGTCTCTTCTCAGTATTTGAATGCTGAATGTGAAAATCCGGCGATATTGAAGAAAAACTATTGAAGTTAAATGAAAAGTACCTTTACAGTAGAAATTAGTGACGACTATAACCATTAAATTCTTTATTTTAATTCACATCTTTTTCTTTCCAAGATTGGCGAGTGAGGCTGGGCCTTGCCTGCCTCCCCTGACTGCACATCACTGATTGGATGGGCATTGCTTTATATTTGAATCAATATCAAGAGTCAATTTTAGGAGTTAATAGTAATAACTAAGATCAGCAGCAGGAATGTATAGCTGCAGCATGCATGAGTTTGCGTGTTTTGCCATGCTCCTGTGTATTTTACGTCTTTAAACACATCAACAACTCTCTCTCAAGTCCTTATATTTCTAAATTAGCCTAAACAAAGTGCCAATTAATGATAATCAATGAGAGCCCAACACAAAACAATCCGATCCCACAAGGCCAACAGGGAGTTTCTACAAGCCTCTGAGAAACATTAGATTGAGCAAAAACTAAATCAAAATGTGAATCATTAAAATCTCTTCTTTGAATTGTGAGATCAAATAATGCTTTGCCCAATTGGCTGAGGAAGAACTCGCCCTAAACCATGGCCTCAATATTCCACCAGACGTTTGGCTTTAAGAGCCAGCGAGCGGCTTCTGTTGAAACAAGCAGGACCAAAAATGTCCGAAAATCTCCCTAGGTTTTTACACACCCATGGCAGCTACAAAATCTCTGTTTTCAATCAATCCTGAGGGGAAAATTCGCTTCTGCATACTTATTTATCCTCAAAACAAGGAGCTGTGAATGACCAGGGAGCGGATATTACTGTTTTTTAACATCCTCTGTTCATATGCTTGCACAAGTCATACATCCACAAACAAATATTCCACATTTAAGTATTATATATCTGCAAATTGCATGAGCAATGCATTGTCACTGGTAAATATGGTATGATTCTGACCAGCTTTTTTTTTTTTTTTTTTCACTTAGATCTACGATGTCTCACTGTGGACAGACGTGGAATGTTGTTTCTGACAAGCACTTTGAAAGTGAAAAACATTCCCATCCACATATCTGACAGCTCTGTGTGGGCAGGGGCCGTCTGCTCAACATGATTAAACCAGACAGTGAGTCTGTCAATAAATGTGTTCAGTTCCATTGCACTATTGGCGGCAGCGTTCAAGAGCACAGCGCATAAATGAGCACAAGCATTTTACTGATTATGGTCTGAGCCACTGTCGTTGTCCTCTATTGAAAACAACAATACAAAGAGCTTGTAAACATGTGCAGCTCTGTACCACAAAACCTGTCTTGTCCAGTCACTGCATTCAATACTCTTTGAAGATTGTCTTTTTCCTAAGTATGTGCATACTAGAATTTTGTGTAATCCTAAAACCACTACCGCAAGCAGCATGTTACTCATGTATGCTCGGCCTCTTGTATTTTTTTTATTCAGAGATATATATAAAACTTGCAAACATCCATTATTACAGAGGTGTTTTCGCTCATCGTGCCATTTCTATTAAATGCCATTTATTAAAACTGCAAGATTAGTGAGGAGCCAGTGATTGATGACTGTATAAATGCAGCTGAAAAACTTTATTGATAATGTAAAAAAATTATATTGTAATCAAGGTCATTTGTGACAGACTTACTTTCTAACAAGCCATCAAGATGAACAAAGAACCAGTTGAATAATATACACTTTACTATTTTTTAAGTGTTTCCCATGACACTTCGCATTGCATAAGGTTCATACCAGTTTATAAATGTGTTGATGTGGAAAACAATAATCTTAAAAATCATTAAAAAATACATTTATAAACAGAAAAGGCCTCTGAAATATCATGCCTGATACTCCATCCTGGTTTCATTTAAAAATCAGTGTCAAAAGCAAAGAGGGCGAGGCTCAAATGAAATAGTGATCCGATAGTTTGCACGCATTTAGGTATCGAGTGTTGCTCATCAGCCCGGCCTAAATCAGGCCAGCACAGTCAAACCCCCTTATGTGAAAGTGTCCTTCATTACATAACGTGACGGCCAATAAAGCTATTGTGGTCAGTCACACGCAAAGTAACGCGCGCGCGCACACACACACACACACACATGCACACACGCACGTTGCAAAGTTAGCCAAACATATAGATCCACGTACATGCATTGAGTGAGAGAGGCACACAAATGGCCAGACAAACACACACATGAACTCACTCAGCAGTTGACATGTTGAAGTGGATTTTATCAATGTCCACCAACTCGCATTTGACTTATTTCCGCATTATCACTTTGTGTACTTCTGTTTCTATTTTGGATTTTTTTTTTTCATGAAAAAAGTCAGATATTTCTATTCCCTCTTCAGATCAGTTTGCAATGAATCAAAAAAAAACACCAAAACATTGCTTTAATCGGCTCGAAAATGTCTTTCTGATTTCATGAAAAGTTAACTACATAAGGAAACAAGCCTAGCGTGGGACGGTGATGACTTCCAAACAGCTTATGAAGTTGTTGAAATAGGTTTTAACCATAAACACGTACAGAAGTAAAAAGCAAAATAGACATATTAACAGTTGCATTAATCCAAAACATCTCATGTATATATAAAACACCAAGAGGAAATATGCACAATCAATTACAAGTAGTTTTTTTTTTTTTTTGATGATAATTGCATGGATGGTCTAGATTTCAGGACTTTTAATTTGTAATAATTTATTATAAAATATAGGATCTGAATTTTTCATACAGGGTAAGCTATTTGACCTGTGGGCCTGCTGTGTTATTCCCGTGGCCTCTAACACTTACGGTTGGTGGATACTAGATTGTTGTGTTTCCGACCTCTGAGCGCAGCCGCCTGACGCAAGCTAAATGCCACCACTATCACTCTCACTGTTAATTGAACTATAAATCACTGTGCGTGCACGCGCACGTATGTGCGTATCAACGTGAAGGTCATTGGTGTTTGTTTACTATTTCGGCGTGATGCCAAGCTCCTTTCCGGTTGAGCCCCTTCATTAGACGTGACATGTATGACCTAAAGGGATGCTCTCCATTCCCTTTGTTGACTGAAGATTAGTTTCAGGATGCAAAGAAACTGAACCTGATTTATTTAGTGTGTGTGTGTGTGTGTGTGTGTGTGTGTGTGGGTTAATCTGAGAGGAGGATCACTTTGGGTTTTAACTCTCAAAGCTGATTCAGGAAAACGGGTGGGATTTTGCACGTGTTAATAATCTTCTGAGACACAGAATGAGAGTGAAATGTGATAGAAGGCTGATAGAAGTGACAGGAAGCAAAGTGGAGACGTTGATTTTTGTGCTTTTGACAAAAGTGTGTGTGTGTGTGTGTGTGTGTTGGCAACATGTACATCAGAGTTCACCTTATGAAGAGCATATAGTACATGAAGTTGTATGTACCCTACGCTTTTAGAGCAGGGATTTATGTCAGCATGCTAATAACTAAATGAGCACGCAGGCAAAGCAGCCAAGAAACGGTGGCCATAATCTTGGTGAAATTGGTTTAATCTCAATGAGGAGGGGTAATCTGTTGAGATGGGCTCATGGAGGGAGGGTGTTTATGCAGCGGGAGTGTTTCTATTTCAGTGAGGTGCTACCCTGCAGGAAATATTAATCCTAAGTGTGTGTGTGTGTTATCCCTTGAGTGAGTTTGCCACACAGGTTAATGGGAAACGCGCGAGCAGAACTTCCGGTCGACGGAGGATTGGCGAGGAAAGGGTTGTCGTCTGCACGGCAATCTCCTCGGTAACCCCCCCCCCAATCCCACCCCCCCCCTGCTAAAAACAAACTGAGCGGATGCAGGACTGGACAGATAGGAGGTTAAAGGAAGGGAGAGATGGAAGTGATATGATGTGATTGAAGCTGGGACCCCATCTCGGCTCCGCAGGAAGAAATGAAAAGGGAAGTTTCCAAGGGAGGGGAAGCGGATGCATACTAGCGGGGCCAGAGGGAATAGAGGAGGTTTACGTCTCAGCTGCGTCAAGTGGACTTTGAGGAATTTAACAGTGTTATTTTCTACGAGGGAAAGGACGAGATGGAGTTCAATGCGGAGCACATGGAGAGGGGAAGGAGAAAGGTTAGATTGTAAGGGATGAAGAGATTTGAGGCCACGCTGTGCACTGTTTGCTTGAATGATTTCCTCTGGGAAACAGACGGCATCAGCCATCGTGTGCGTTTACATGTGTGACTGTGTGTTTCAGTAAAAGATTGTCTGCAAGCGAGGTGCTAAACTGTGGCTTATTCTCAACATTTTCTTTTAAGTGGGAAGAATAATTCAACTTGTGCTCGCGTTTCAGCCACGCACACACACAAGCGCACACACACATACACACAAGTGCATTAAGGGTCTCACTTAACCCCCCTAGAGGCTGTAGCCAAAATTAATTTTTGATGAAGGTGAGAAAAAAAAAAAATCTAATGAAAATGTTGTGAAGTGAAAAATATGAATATCAGCCTGATTGCTCAGCACGATATTATTAGAAATTGGTAATAACTCATCTCATAAAAACAGATGTTTTTATAAGAAAGATATTATTCAAAAAGTCAAATGATTTTATTCGTGATAACCTGAAAATTTGAGGAAATCACAGCATTTTAATTTTAAAATGAATGCTGGGTTCTTCATTCTGCTCAGAGAAAACTATTATTGATTTCATCGTATTGCCCGCAGTGAGTTTATTTATTTTTTTTGTGAAACCCCGACCGAGTTCAAACTGTCCGAGCTCACAAACCAGAAGCAAAGTTCTCGTACGGACACACAAGACTTCGCTTGTTTGAGAACGCTTTGAAACACCTACTGCAGCAAAGATATTTAGGTCAATTTTCTCTCTCTCTTTCTTTTTTTTCTTTAAAATCTTGTGTTTATTTCAAATATAAGTCATGCTTACAAGCAAAGCAAATGGTACACAAGAGGTGAAATACAACAGCAGCATGGCAAAAAGAAAAAGAAAAAAAGAAAAAAAGAGAAATAAAGAAAAAGCACACAGAAATAAAAAGAGAAGAAATTAGAAACATTGAAAAGAATGATGATCAAAATAAGGGGGTGTGTATGGTGTGTAGAAAAAGGGGCACGCGGGGACACACACACACACACACACACACACACACACACACACACACACACAAACACGGAAGCATGTGTCTCTCCAGTGTCATTCATAACATGCACTGCACTGGGGACTCATTAAGAATTACATGGCTCAGAAAGCTCAACGGAATCAACATGAATTTGCCAATATTTCCCTCTGTTTCTCTCTAATGTTTTGATTTGTTCTAGTTTTTTTTTTTCCTTTCTTCTACAGGATTTCAGGCACCAAGCATTTCTCGCCAAGTTATTTCTTTGGGATGAAGGGACCTGCTTTCCAGTCAACCAAACACCACACGCTTACACTCACACACACACATGCATCCATGTTAGTAGATTCACATGCGCCTTCGTCCAAAAGTTGGAAGTTGTAAATTCCCAGCTCTCGTGTTGTTTGTCACCCGCTCATGCCGGTTGAAATATTCTCTTCATCATTTTAAGTTTTCTAATCTGAATTCCAATCTTCTCTGTGGGAAGAATTTCCAACATTCCAACCTTCCCTCAATGCCTGTGGGCAACACATGCAAGAGCACACACGCTCGTACAAAAAAACAGACACGGCGTAATGCAATAAACTGTGCAAAAGAGTGGACATAGCTTCTGTATCTGAACCTTAAGGTGACATGAACTTTCTCTTTCCGTAAAGTAGGATTGAGGCCGTGGGTTGCAAACATACAGCTAATGTGATGTGTTGTCGGTTGCGGCGGACGTTGCAAAAACAGTGTCAGGACTGCGTCCTCGGGACCACCGATGAAGAATGATGTGTTGATCGATAACGTTGTGATAATATTTTAGGCTGCATCGTGATTTTTTTCTTGAACCTGTTTGAGCAGGACACAAAACTGCTACCTGCTTCCAGCGGGTAGTATTCCCAGTCTGAAGACTGATCCAAGGAATGCAGGCAAGGAACTGGCGGTTGAGAATTCCGAGTAACTGAGTCGACACCTGGCTAGTTTTGCTGGAGAATAGATGGACTCTGACACTCCTTCCGTCAAATGTCATCGATTCATGTCTAAAGTCAAGGCTTCAAGACACGAGTCAAGCCCTGACAGCTACGTCCAATCTTCATAAAGTTTAATATAGTCAACACATGCATTCAAAAGCTCTGATCCACCTTTGTTTTCTGTTTTTGTTTGGAAGACACACACAAACAAACACACACACACACACACACACACGCACTCCTCACCTAGAGTTGAGGTCAGCTTGCGAGGCCCCTGCTCCCCCTCCTCCTCCGCTACCTCCACGACTTTTCTCCAGGCCAAGTTTGGTGAAGATCCCCACTAGCACCATGATGGCCACCACGCCACAGATGATGTAGACGATGAGGTGAGTGCGGTCCCGGTCCTGGTCCTCCTGGCCCTCGGTGATGGTGGCCACGGGCTTGCCAGTGTTGGCCCAGATGGGTGTGTCATAGTTGGAGCAGATACTCTGGTCCAGCCGCTGCTGGCGGAACTGGCAACAGAAGCGATAGAAGCATGTCCCGCAGCAGTACAGAAAGACACCGGCATTGCAGTTGAACGGTGGGTCCCACTGGCCCATCACATCGTAGTAACCCTGGCAACGTGTCCCACCAACAGGAGGGACGTCCTCGTCATCCGCGTCGCCCCCGCTGGTCGGAGTAGACAGCCCCGTCTCTAGAGGGGCGATCTGGGTGGTCAAAAAGGTGGGAGCTGTCTGGTTTGCCAGCGTGGTAGGGACAATGAACGGGTCGTCTTCCGTTACCGTGGTGAGAGATGGATCCTGGGTGAGGGCAGGCTGGGTGATTAGGAAGGGGAAGAAAAATAAGAGGGAAAGACGGCAGGAAGAAGGGTAGATGGATGCCATGCTGCTGGGGAGCCCTTTGTCCTGAGTCCTACCCTCAAGCTTTGGGAGTAGAAGTTTCGGAAACAGGAGGAAGAAGGTTAAAGACAGGCGAACCATCAGTGAAAAGATTTGCAGATGGTTTTCTACACTGTAAAATACGTTTCTATCTCATCAAAATCAAAGAGCGCTAACACGACACGAGACGATGACTTCATTTCTTGTTCCCTTTTTCCGAATTTCTTTTTCGCGACTGCTTTACGATTGCAGTCTGAGATTAATCCTCCCGTGCAATCACAGGAATAATTGATTTTAGCCACCCTGATTAAACACATGATGTATCCATTGATCCTACATGCTTATGGAATCAATGATTAAAAGAGGGCAGGGGACATCGTCAAAAGGTCAGTCGGAATCACAAGAGAGGCAGTTACTGTGCCGGGAGAACGACTTTTCGCGATGAGCAAAATAAAGGTTCGGAATCCGATCTTATCGAGGCACTTGATATTTTAGATCTTGATAAAAAAAAACATAACAGCCCTGAAAAAATAACCCTGAATCTAATTTATGCAGAAAAATCACAAAGCGCCCTCACCTTTGGTCTTGGCACCGTGCGGAGTAGAAAACCTCCCCCTGTGGTCCGTCTCAAAAGTTCAAGGGTTTAAATTTCCCTCTGGAAACATCCACAAACTTTACTCAACAGCATTTTCTCCCTGCGCGTCCCCGCAGCTCTCTCTCAGCTCTTCATGTGTTTTCCATCATCAGCTGAGGTCTCGATGGGAGAATGAGAAGGAGGAGGATGGGGGGGGGGGGGATTTTTAAAAAACCAAACGTCGTTTTCCTTTTTATCTTAAGCTCTCTTCTCTCCCTCCTCCTGTATCACCCTCCTTTCTTCTCTTAATGCCGCTCAGTCAGTGCTGGCAGGTGCGAGTCCACGCCAGTCCAGCTTAGTTAAGATCAAGTCCAACCCTGTCAACAACTGTGTGAGTGTGTAATGTGTGCTTGTGTGTGTGTGTGTGTGTGTGTGTGTGTGAGAAAGAGATGAATTGAGCAGGAGCGTTTTCACATGCATGTGTGTGTGTGTGTGTGTGTGTGTGTGTGCGTGTGTGTGTGCCTGCACATGTGTGTGTAGCTTCACTGAGCACTGCAACAGTTCGGGAACCAAATGTGATCTCCTCCTCTGTTTACCTCTGCTCTGTGCCAGATAGGCAGAGAGAGAGAGAGAGAGAGAGAGAGAGAGAGAGAGAGAGAGAGAGAGAGAGAGAGAGAGAGAGAGAGAGAGAGAGAGAGAGAGAGATGTGTGTGTGTGTGTGTGTGTGTGTGTGTGTGTGTGTGTGTGTGTGTGTGTTTGCAGGGGGTTATATCCAGCTGCATCTCTGAACATCCCTAGCGGAAAAAAAGAGCCTTGAAGAGGAGAGGAGATTCGGGGGAAAAAAGAACCAAAACTGGCTGGATTGTAAATGGATCACTTTTCTTATCGCCTTTTTTTTGAGTATTTTCATTTTGTGCATGTTGATGTGTGTGTGTGTGTGTGTGTGTGTGTGTATGTGTGTCAGTGTGTGTCAAATATGTTTACATGGCAGACGGAGGACAGTCAACATCTGCTGCGGTCACTCCTGCTCATCATCTACTTATCGCCTCCCGTCTGTCCCCCGATTTTTCTGCACCCTCTTTAAATACACTCACACACACACACACACACACACACGTACACAAATGCACACACACACATACACATACATTTGTGTCATATGTGCTTTTTCTTCTCTGCACGCCTTGCAGGTTTCTGTTATGTTTTCTTTTTTCTTTTCACATTTTGTATGTGTGTGTGTGTGTGTGTGTGTGTGTGTGTGTGCATGTGTGTGTGTGATGTTTACATCTGCTGGCATCCAAAAGATTGGGGATTCAGCAGGGTGCAACTCTGGCTTCACCGTCTCCCTTTGTTTCAATCCCAACCTGTAGAGGAGACTGGCAGAGGTCGAAACCTGGCTGGCATCACCAGCACCCATTCTTGCCAATGCACACACACACACACACACACACACACACACACACACACACACACGTGCATGCCACAACCGAGGCTAATTATACAAGCTTTTCTCCAAGTTAACCACGACATGTCTGATTCTAATAGAATTCCAGACCAGATTGACAAGACCCTTTTCTGTTTTTCTCCCCAGTAATCGTTTCACCCCAAATCCCCTCCTTTATGTCTAATAATTCTAGAGCGTAAGCTACACATCCTCCACACTCCTCTGATTTCACTCTGTTATGTGCTGATATCAGTGAGAGAGAGAGAGAAAGTGAGAGGGCAAGGGAATGTGGAAAAGAGGGATTGAAAAGCGAGTGAATGTAGGGCAGTTGGGAGAAGGCCAACGGAAGAGAGAGAAAGGATGGGACAAAGAAAAGTGGGGGAGGAAGGGTGGAGGAGACGCGATTGGCTAAAGACCAAAAGATGAGCGAAGAGATAGTTTATGGCCGAGTTCCACCTTCTGAGCTCTGAAAGTGTCACTGACTCATCTGTCGCGGAGATGTTGAAGGGAGAAGGACTGTCAACCGATCAACGCTGGGATTTCAGCGAAAACTTGATGCATTAGCGTTAAACTGGGCTCAGACTTCGATAAGGTGTCGAAGGACAAACGCCGGCCAACCTTTGAGCGCCAAGAGGTTCGTAGGTGCGCACAAGTCTGCATGGATTGAGAACGACCGACTGACTACCCTGGATGAATTGGGCGAATGTTAGTGATCCAACAAAACGCCTAGATAGCACCACCATCTGGTGTAACATCTCTACTTACAGGCATCACGGAAATATTTTTCTTCCACTTAACCACTACCTCCATCTCTACCTATTTCTATTCTCCAGGACACTCCACTCATTATCATATCATTTTGACTACCCACATCTACTGTTCACCTATTGTTTCTACAAGACACAAGGCATCTTTGCATATTTTGCTTTCTATTATATACTTATTGTACATAGTATTTATTTGAATATTGTTTTTTTAACTATGTGCACACTTTTCCACCTTGTAATGCCGCTGTTATAATTGAATTTCCCCATCCTGGGATCAATAAAGTATATCTTATCTAAAGTCTCCTCTACCTCTACATGCCCAACAAGTGACACGTGTACTGTGCTATCTTGGTCCTGCAGATTGAGATTTATGGGTTGATTTCCATTTCCAGCATTCATGCTGATAATTCTGTTGTATTCAAGTAAACTCAAATTATACCAATTGTTAACCCTCCCCCCAGAGGCATTCTGGCATCTAAATTGTAAAACATTTCAAAGGTAATTTACAGCATTAAAACTTTGTGTTGTGCTCCCTTTAAATCAGCTTACAAAGGAGCCTCAGAAATTCTTTAGGAGGTAAATATCTAAATGCAAAGGGCAAACATTTTTACTTTCTTTTCACTCATGACCAGCAATTTCTACATCCATATGTATGTTTTTCGGCTTTCAGTGATAATGATGGGCAGTGCAGAGATTAATCATACCAGTATATTTTCATCCTCTTTTCATAGGAACTCTCTTTTCTGAAGCTTGATCTCTTTGGACGACTGTCATTCCCAAAGGCACAGTAAGCAACCTGACACCTGCAGCGCAAGTATATGATTTAAGGTTTCTGACAAGGAGAAAATCAGGCAGTCATTTTATTTATAAGATTTCCATAATATGATTGTCAGAAAAATAAATCTCTCATAATTGTTATTTTGAAATTATTTGAAGGTCTCTTGCTCAAAAAAGTCCAAAAATGAATATGAATGGATTTTGAATCTCTATGTGTGTGTGAGAGAGTGTGTAAACCTATATTAGAGCTTTTAAAGAAATGGAAAAAATAAATAAAATATCATGTTGTGTTTGAATGAAAGTCCAAATGAAAGCTCTGGATTTGAGCCTTTGATTCTGGAGGCAGTGAGAAAAGTATGCAGTCTTATGAACTGCTGTCTGTTTATTCGTTGATTGTTTTATCTTGCTATCTTCTGCCTTATGCTTTTCTATTTATATGTATATTCATATTAATTTCCTTTTTTTTTGACATTATAACTGTTATGCTGCTGTGACAAAGAAATTTCCCCTAAATTTCTTATCTTATCTTAAAGATGTATTTGTACATTCAGGCAGAAATTACATTTACTAATGTACTACCTACCACTATAATGGAAAGTGATGTAATTGACCATTTGATTTTATTTATTCTTCGAAAAATAATATCGTGGCATCACCCGGTGACTTCTCCTTCTTTTCCTTTGGGCTTTTCCCTTCAGGGGTCGCCAAAGTGACTCAACCCTCTCCCCCTAACCCTATTCTCTGTATTTTCTTTTCTCTCACCAAGTAACTAATATCCTCTCTCACTGCATCCTTAAATCTTCTCTTTGGTCTCCAGACCACCAATTCCAGCATCCGTCTCGCAATATATCCACTGTCCCTCCAAATCTAGATCATAAACTCTTAATAAACGTTGCTTGTCTCATGTCGAATGACCAAAGCAGTGGCAAAACAAAAACTTTGAATGATGTCTGTGCTTCTTAAATTATTTCCACGTTACTTTGTTCTGCGAGATGCATATTCTTGCTCAAATATATGAACGGACTACAGTTTTACTTGTGGCAATTAAACTGTCACTTTCAGTCTCCCCTGTAAGATATGAAAACAGGATCTAAATGAGAGAGTAAAGAGTTTGTGTTGTGCTGCCCCTGTGTGTGTGTGTGTTTTACTGCGGGGCTGTCGTCGCCACATGAATTTTAAAACTATCCTGTCGAATTAATGTTCGTCTTGAAACAGATTCGTAAAGTGCCTGCAGGTCCCTGATTTTACGAGTGCAACATTACCCCTTCATTAGGAGACGCTGTTGAATATCACAAATCCGTTGAATATTCCATTTGATGACTTCACACCACCCGTGAATATTCATATTTCGGCTTTGTCTCAGTCCCTGCGAGAATTAATGGAAGAACCGCGATCGTATCCATTTGGTTAAAATGTTCTTACCGATACGAACACCTGGACAAGTAAGCATTTCGGACATTTAACGGATGTAAATTTAGTGGAGCGTTTGTGTTTCATTACCACTTTTTGGGAGCGACAAAAACACCAATTTGGTGGATGTGGTTGGACCGGTCCTCTCTGTTAAGGTGTTGTTGAGATACATGACACTGAAGCTCAAACTGCTAAAGTTTCATCCACGGGTGGGCAAAAAAGCAGAGAATAATTGGGAGTTTTAAATAAATTATACACATTTTCTCTTAAAAATCAGGAAATGCTATTGAGTGAATTCTTGTCAATTGAAAAGCTGAATAGCTGGAAATGTTTCTGGTCTATGACAAAATAGCAACTGACGTAAATTGCAGAATGATAGATGTGTGAAAATCTCCACGTCCTCTTTTTCCCATTTTGCTGCGTTCATCTGTATTCTTTGATCGCACACTTTGATGTGAGACCTAAAATTTAACACGAGTCCTCGCTAAATGATGTCTTTCCCTATCAGTCACATCGCAGTAAGTCGAAAAAACCCCGCTCTCATTAATTCCCGGATGAGAGCTGAACCGATAAAGAAAAAAAAAAAATTTATGAAATGGACAGCAAAGTTTTGAGCCCTGTTAAAAAGCACTCTGTGGTGTGTGTTACAGTACTATGCTAATTTTAAGTTGTTGTGCATGTGTGTTTGATCACGGAAAAGACCCATAATGACTCGATCCAGGCTTTGAAGCTGCTGTGCACAGGGGATTTGGGGAAATAAAAGGGAGGAGGTAGTGTTTAGGACGACCTTTAGGCCCCTACAAAATGCGCATGAGCTCATGCTGGTGGTCTACAGTTACAGTGGAAAAGACGGGCCCCTGGGAAAAAAAATGGCAAGAACTCCTGTTGCAAATAATGTGGAATAAGGAACCAATTATACATTGATTCATGCATTTACCAGATTATTAATGTGGACACATAATACTTTATCATGCACTTAATATTCCATTTATTTGATTTTTTTTTTCAAACCATGTGAAGCTGTTGCAACATGCACAGAAACAGCTCTTCCTTGTTGCCTTTACAGCACTTGTACAGTTGATCTGATTAATGTGTACGTTAGAATGCTGGTATATCATTTTCAATGTATTCTTGTGCGATGCAGCTCAGATATTTATGGCACTGAATCATAAAACCCACTTTTTGATCTCCTGATAGTTCATCTCGCACCATGAGGTTCACAGCTGTTGGACAGATTTCTGCAACACCATGACGGCTGCCTGCTGTTTCGTTAGATTTGACTCCCTCACAAAGGCTCAGTGGGGAAATGCTTTTTTTTTTTTCCCTCCCCAAAGTATCAAATGTCCATGTCCAATAATGGACATTTCAATTGTTTACAGCACATCTTTAGTGTTTGCTTCTTTCTCCATGTGCGTTGTTTAACTGAGGCTTACTTGGCTGGCTGGCATCTGTAATGAATCCTAATCCTTCCAAATGTAAGAGTGCGAGCCAGCAGCCCAGCCATCCTTCATCACACCGAGCCGCATGTTTTAACGCTCTTGTACGTTTGCAAATGTCGTAAAATGTACCGCGGTATCAGTTAAACATAAATTTCAAACATGCCTATTAAGAACCAAATAAGTCACTTTTTATAGATTAAAATGCTAATCATAACAAAACTCAAACCACTTCAGCAAAAGTGAACAGTGATAACCATTTAGAATATGGAATAACTGCTACGATCAGATACATGCAAAAAAAAAATGTGGACCTGAGATGTAGAACTCCCTGCTTCCCACCCCTTGTATTTCTGTTTCAAACACTTTGGTAAACCATAACCGCTCAGCACACAGGCCAAGAATCAATACCAGCTGCCACCATTCTGAATAAAATATGCAACATTTTGCATAATGAAATGACGAAAACCCCGAAGATGCTTCCTGCTGGGAAGTGGCAGCACTAACCTGTAACACAGGTTTTTATAAAGGACCCTATTGCATCACTGCAGTGTCTTTTATTGACTGAGAGCCTAAGAAGATAGGAATAAGCATAAGGTGCAGCCAAAAAGAGACAACAGGGATTCATTACCAGATGTGGTGAGCAAACACTCCAAGCGATGGGGCAGGCGGAGAGGGGAAACAGCTGGAGAAAGTCCCACATCACAAACAGCAATCTGAGCGCTGAGTGGGTGTGAAAATGGTGTTTTTATATTGTTTTGATTGGTGGTGATCACCTTCAGGTGAATGTGGTCAGTGGAAAAGTATCATTATCTTCATCATTATTATTATTACTAACACTGGAACTGAATTGTTATGTATTGATTTTATTCTATGATAATAGCAATAATAACAATAACAACAATAACAACAACAATAATAATCATCATTATGATTACAAAAATGGTAATAATTACCAAAATGGTCTTTTGTGGAGTGAGCAAGGAACCTGAGAGCAGTGGAAAACAAATCACAAATGTGTCACATCATTATTATCATTATTATTATTATTATTATAATTAGAATTAGATAGTACTTTATTGATTTTATTATATGATAATAACGATGAAAATGATGATGACGATACTAATAGTGAATACAACAATGATAATCAGCATTATCATTCCAAAAATGGTCTTTGTGGAGTGAGCGAGGAGCCAGAGAGCGGTGGAAAAATATCACAAACATATTATATCATCATCATTATTACTGTTGTTAACGGTTAATATTGTTAGAATTGAATAGAACTTAATTGATTTTATTCTATTCAATTAACAATAGATATGGCAATGAGAATAACAAGAACAACCACGATTCTGAAAATGTTCTTTTACTATTTAGAATATTTTTTTTAATTTCATTTATTTTAGTTTTAAAACCTCCTTCTTTGTGCATCTCCACACCCCGCGGGCTCCCTTTGACCCGCTGATGTAACACATTGTACACGTCCGTGTACACATGCGGCGTAAGTGTCTCCTGACAAATGTATTTGTCCACTGGTCTGACAGGCTGCTCGGGTTTGAGTCAGGTGATTATAAGGTCAGCTCCTCTGGGAAAAACTGATTGACTAGGCACTTCAACAGGAAGCTGGTCGATCGCAAACATTGGCTCATCGATCGCGACTTATAGAGCGTAATGTCATGCAACTGCGTCATTAAAGGTGCTATACATGTGCAATGCTTTCAGGAGCTGGCGTGACTGTCGTGGCAGAACATTCACATGTTGCAGTTTATTGATGATCTTCTCCCTCTTGCTCGGTTATTAGATCTACATTTCCCATAATTCCTTATGTTTAAACATGTTCAAATATTTCTTTTTCCTTTTTCCAAGGATTGCAATAACATTATCATAGTCATTAATTTTTTCTTACCCAATTTCTCAGGTCATGGCCTGTGTGCCTGTGTGCCTGCGTGTGTGTGTGTGTGTGTGTGTGTGTGTGTGTGTGTGTGTGTGTGTGTGTGTGTGTGTGTGTGTGTGTGTGTGTGTGTGTGTGTATGTAAAAGGTGCCCAATAAATCTACATTTTGAATTCTAATGGACTCATTTTGATAAAGCCTTTGCTCATACTGGGGCCTTTTAATGAATACCAATTACATATGTTAATTCAAGCAGTGTTTTATCTGCTGATATATAGTCTTGTGTGTGTGTGTGTGTGTGTGTGTGTGTGTGTGTGTGTGTGTGTGTGTGTGTGTGTGTGTGTGTGTGTGTGTGTGTGTGTGTGTGTGTGTGTGTGTGTGTGTGTGTGTGCCTGCGTGCGGGTGTTCATTTATTCTGGTCTCATTGGACAACATGCTAATATAAAAAGTTCATACTCCAGAGATCTGGAAAAGGTAATTACAAATTAAATTTCCCTCACGAGGCAGCAATTGTGTGTATGTGTGTTGGTCTTCCTTTCTAATCTGTGCATTGGAATAAGTATTTTTAAGTGTAAGCTTCAGATGTTTTGTCTTTTATTTCTTCCTGCAGTCCATTTGTTTATCCAAAGTTTACGTCCGTGTGTGAGTGTGTGTGTGTGTGTGTGTGTGTGTGTGTGTGTGCGCGCTCCAGCCTCCATTGTGAGTCCAAACACGCATCTAATGAGGAGGTGTGATGTTTCCGGTCCTGCAGGACAGAACCTGCTTGTGTCAGTCTGCCAGGCTCTCTGCTGCGCGGCTGTGTGGATGTGGCACCGGTGTTTAGACTCAAAGACATTTAACACTCCACATACTGTGACCACAGTAAATGCTGCAGACCTCAAAGAGCTCTTTGGGGAGGCCGTGTTTGATTTGCTGATGTGAGATGTGACATGGAGAAATATCTCCCTTTTTTCTTTTTTTTCTTTTTTTTTTTTAAAACAAACCTTTCCAATTACAGACTTCTCCCCCCTGTGTTAACAACGGAAAACATTATGTGCTGGTTGCCTTTTCAACAGGGAGAGTCGAAGACACGGATAAGCAATGTGAGATGAAGAAATCAGATTGTCTATTGCCAAAAAATAAAAAAATAAAAAAATAGATCAGTCCTAAGTTGAAAATATACAAGTGGAAAAAGTACTGTTTGCAAGGCCCGTTATTGCGTCTCAAACATGTAAATCCTTGGGCTTATTCAAGTGATTTCAATTTATTTATGCTTCGGGCAGATCGTAGTAACAGAATCACATCCTAATATGTCACATGGTACATCTGTACATGTATCATTTGTAAATTTAATAGATTTTATGTACCACCTTTTTAACTTTTTAAGTTCCCTTTAAAAAAGACTGACCATTTACACAACAGGAATACATATTATGCCTATGTGCATGGGCATTTGTAAGTGTGTGTATCAGGGTGCGTATGGATATTGCATGTGTGCACAAATTATATTTGTACATTTATAGTTGCTACTTTTTGTAAATACTAATTTAGTGCCAAATTTCCAAGAATTATGTCACAGAAAATTTCTACTGAGGGGAGTTTCATTTAGGATTTGTTTGCTGTCTGTATTAAATTGTACTGCCTCATGAAATAACACTTATTAATATAATTAATAACAATTGATTTACAAAAAAACAACAACAATTGTCTCTCCTTCAGCTGTGCTGTTATATAATGAAACTCCTCTTGGACTGTTGAGTGTTTTTTGGGGGCGAGCCCACTGTGAAAATCAACAACAAGGATGTGTGCGAAAGACGGCATCTGGGCCAGATCACAAAAAATAACAATAAGTCATGTTGAAATGTCATAGTCCGTGGAGATTCCTGTCTAACATCATCGATCAGCCTGTCCATCCCTACTTATCCATTTTTTTCCTTCAGAGAAACAAAGTGGGGATATCCCCAAGGCGCATGGTTGGAGTATAATGGAATAGTGAAAAAGAAATTAAGCCATGTGACTATTCTTCTGACAGCTTTTGTTTGCCACAAATTCGCAACGTTGTACAACGACTGCCTTACGCAACACTTGGAGTAAAGCATCGTCTTATCACGTCCTCTTGAACTGACATCTGGTCCAGAGATATTATTGAATCATTTCCGATGCAAACATGTTTTTTTTTTTTCTTTAGAGTGACGAATGTGTTTTTTGCCAGGACTCCAGAAACTTTGAAGTAATCATCGGCTGCCTTGCCTGAGTCATGCGCCATGAAATGATTGATTTCACGACATTGGTTACGGTTCAATCCCATGATTGCTTCCATACAGTTTTCTTAAAGGAAGCAGGACTATCCTCCGTCCTTGTGAGTCATGGGGTTCTGAGACTAAACTGAGAGCCTCAACCTGGAATTCATTTTGAAACATAAATATTTTGATGTCATTTCTTTGAAAAAGGGCACAAAGGAAACCTGGTTCCACATGTTATCACAAGGGTTGGTAGGGTCGAAGTACCGGTTGTTGTTGGTCATTTGCCAAAACCTTTCGCTGGAGGGACGGTTTCTTTGTACTGAAGCGAACGGATTAGAATGAACGTCGTCAGAGTGAATTTTAAGATCAGCGTCAATGTTAAGGCTGCTCCAGAAAACAAAAGTGTGTCCAGTGATGCATGAGGTGGATGACAAAGTTGTTCCTGCGCATTAAAACTACCAAGATGGCTGCTATGAACCTTCCCACCCCCACCCCCCCAAACCCCACGTTGCCCTGGAAGATGGAAGAGAGCGAGAGACGCAGCCAGACGAGTTATTAGAGTGGGTTAGATGAATGATTAGTAATGTTCTCTGACTGACTGTCTGGCTCAGTCAGACAATTAGAAACGCAAAGACAAAGAGGTCAGCGAAGCCCAGAGGGCTGATTCACAGCGCACAACTCCCGCCCATAACTGTAGCTTTTTTTTTATAAATATATATATGTATATAGATATATATACCACGTTTCCTGTTGAGAAACAGGAATTAAAAACCTGAAAAATAAGGCGTTATGTTAATGTAACTGTTAAAAAAAAAAAAAAGACTTGAAATACACAGCAATTGTTAGTTTAAATGGACAAAATTTGAAGCGCTTCTTTGAAAGAAGAAAAGATTTGATGCTTAAATGTGCATAAATATTGTATATGCTGGTGATTTCTTTTGATTTACATAATAGTAAAAAGATGCCGTTTAGCTCAAAAAAAAAGTTTTGATACTTATAATGGAGCATACCAATAAATAAAATCACTTTTGGATTATTTTTTTTACCTGTTTAAAGAGAGGCAGAAGGACCTTGTATACAGGACTGTCTCAGAAAATTAGAATATTGTGAAAAAGTTCTTTATATTCTGTAATGCAATTACAAAAACAAAAATGTCATACAATCTGGATTCATTACAAATCAACTGAAACATTGCAAGCCTTTTATTATTTTAATATTGTTGATTATGACTTACATCTTAAGAAACTCAAAAATACTAGCTCAAAATATTAGAATATCATAAAAAAATTTTTTTTTGTTTTTGTAATTGCATTACAGAAGATAAAGAACTGTATCACAATATTCTAATTTTCTGAGATGGTCCTGTATGTCCCAGAGAGAGTTTTCATTGTGATGTGCAAGGAAAAAAAAAAAAAGATAAAATATAATAAAAATAATTAACCTGTCAGCAGGTTTGTCTCTCCTTGAAAAGACAGCAAAAATAGCGAGACGCTAAGAGTATTTAGAGATGAATAGATTTACTGTGAGGAACGAAAACATAAATAAGACTCCGGGCTACAAAGAAGCCTAAGGAAGGATAAGTGAACGCTTTAAAAACCGGTGTCATGAACTCTGAGGGTGAGGAAGAGGGAGTTTGGATGATTCAGACGCAAGGCGGGAAAAGCAAAGTGTGACACTATTGTCTCTAATCAGGATAAGGTTGGTGTGTGTGTGTGTGTGTGTGTGTGTGTGCGTGCGTGTGTGTTTCTTTGTGTTTGTCCCCCCCCGGACGTTCCTGTCAACGGTGACCTTTAGCAAATCAAAGGAGATGCAAATATCCTGCTTCATTTGGGCCTATTACAACTCAACACACACTGATGGAAGTGAATGAGCTGAGCGCAGACACCCAGTGAGAGTAGCTGTCAGTCTTTTCGACTGCCTTTGATTAGATATTTCAAGGGTTCCGCCCTCGACCGAATATCGAAGAGCCGATACAAATACACACGAACATCGGCTTGTCCATTACCTAAGTCCTTTCTGGGAAGAATTTGTAATGAACCTCATTTCCCCACAGTATTTGTGTTTGCTTCTCTCTTTCACTCTCCTCCCACACCCACACACACACACACACACACACACACACACACACACACACACACAGACGGACAGACACACACACACACACACGCCCTCACTCTATCGTTTTCTCACTGGCCTGTCTCGTAGCTTTCATCACATATCAATTTTTTTTTTTTTTCAAGCTGAAAAACCGTTAGCCAAAAAGCTATCGGAGAAGTCAAATTTCTGCATATGCACAACTCTCATAAAAATATATTTTCTGATAAATAGATAGCTGTGTGTATTTTTTTTCTTGTTTTAATGCACGCATTTATTCATTCATTCATTATCTATAGCGCTAATCCACAACCATTCACACGTTCATTCCCGTGTCGAAGTAGTTCAGGGTCTCCAGTGAACATACTGCTTGTTTTTGGAGTTTTAAATGATTGGATTTTCCAATAATTCTGTGGAAACATCAGCTGTTAGAGTCTGCGCCAGACTTTGAGCCACAGCTTTCTAGTTGTAGCTGCTGCTTTACCAAATATAATAAAGTTTCTGATATTCTAAGCCCAAGCTTGTTTGTTTTTATCCACTTGTATGGTATTAAAGTCCAAAGGTTGAGAAGACGTGGAAAATGCAGAATGAAAGACGGGAGATAAATTGTTAGAATTGAAAATTAGAAGGGTCCAAGATGATCCCCTGCAGGACACCAACCCCTGATTCAACATTCCCTGTGACATTTCAATGCAATTTCTTCAAACCAAATATTAAATATCACTTACTGGTAATTTTTTTTGGGGAGCGATTAGGTCTTGTTACAATGGTTGTTGATTTGTTGAACTTGTTTTCTCACTTTCTTGCAAGAGGCTGCTCAGACCTCTGACATTCTCTGTGGGAATAAAATAAAGTTTAATTGAAAAGCCTTAAAAAAAAAAGAAAAATCCTTCAGCCTTACAAGAGGAGACATTAAATCCATCGATGAAGTCAAACCATTGATTTCTACTCGGCCAAGGAGTTTTGTAACCTGTTACTATAAAGGTTGGGATGTCAGTTATTCTCATTACATCAGCCAATCACAGAGCCCCATTCTGTCAGAAAGTCTTGTTTTGTCTCAAGACGGCGAAGACGTGCCATCGTCTGGGTTTCATACATTTTGTGTTTCAAAAAACAGTGCAGCTGAATAAAAAAGAATTAACCAGGGAATCTGGACACACATACACACAGACACACACACACACACACACACACACACACACACACACACACACACACACACACACACACACACACACACACACACACACACACACACACACACACACACACACACACACACACACACACACACACACACACACACACACACACACACACACACACACACACACACACACACACTCCCCGTAAAGATATTTCAGCTTGGACATTAGAGGTCCATCAGCGTGTTTTTTGAACAATCCTACATAATCTGGAAATAAAGCAAAGAACACGAACCTTCAAGTTCATTGAAAACCTTTAAACTAAAAATAAAGACAATTTCTCAAAATGTGCAAAATGCCACATTTCAAAAAATATAATCAATGTGTTAAACATGATTTTTTTTTTTTTTAAATGACCTGAAATTATGCAAGAAATGATTCAAGAAGTAATATTCAGAGTTACATAATGATAAAACATTTGACCTGTACAGTATATTAACAATAAAAGTATTATGACAAAATACGCCATAAGATGCAGCAAATGATTGGACAATTTTGTTTTTTGAATCTGTGGGTGTCTAATTTTTCAAAATAAAATGCTTTTGGGGGACACTATAATAAAAGCACAATAAAACTACTATCAATTTATTAGTGTTTCTGTAAATTGAATTTTCTATCGGTATTCATTGTGTCGGCTCCCAGATATCATGACGTCAGATGAAAGTTTTGAAACGCGCGTCCAGGTGATGGTGCTAGATGAAAACACAAAAGGGGCAGAGGTGAGCCGACACCCAAACGTCACATCCATTGTTTTTGCATGGACTTCACCCCTGCATAGAAACATCTGAAAACCCAAATAAATCCATTATGGGAATTAATAAAGCATGATCTGACCATCATGCCTCGATTTGAAAATACACTCCAGATCAGAGGGTGTTCATCATTTTGCATGGCAGGTATTAAAAATTTTTTGTCATAAACTCTTACAGACGAGATCAAACTTTTGCTCTCTAAAAGCGCTGAGGGCGACCTTCCCGACAAAATACCAACACACAAATAGCGCACGCACGCACACATGCACAACAAATGACGAAATAAACATTAGATATAATGCATTTGTCCTAGTTTCTGTGAAACCACGTGCCCAAAAGAATGATCAATTTATTACACTGTTTCATTTAGCAGTGACTTGCCTTTCTTTTGCAATTTAGATTGTTTTGCCAAAACATGGTCCGTGCAGATTCTGCCTCGATGAAACCTGGATCCACTTCTGTGTCAAATAATGGGAATTATTGCTTAAATAGCTCTAAGTGCAGAAATCGTTGCTCAAAGAAAAAGCAAGCGAGGTCCCAAGAAAAAAAAAAAAAACATCGATCAATAGCTGCAAAACCTGTGAAATTGAAATGCTGCTGAATAAGCAGCATTTAAATTTTAGATTGCATGTGTTTGTTTAGGATTATCAGCACTGCTGATAATCCTAAACAAACACATGCATACAAGCGCGCATGCAAAAGGTATACAGGCATGATGTTCGTCCTCCTGCAAAACAATGACACGCAACAAGAACAGGGAACCATCCTCCAGGGGAAGTATTTCATTCCCCTTAATGCTTGTTTATACCGCCAGAAAAGCTTTAGATTCACTGGTTATTTTAGTAACATTATATCCATAACGTAATATTTAATTAAACATAAATGATACTTGTCTGATGTGAGGGCATTTTCTGTTATTCTGTATTTTTATGCCGTCAGCTTCGTCTTCAGCGGTTCAGTTCCTGGGCTATAACGTAGAGCGATATTGGCCTCTCATCGGAAAGGTGACTTCACTCCTGCTGTTTACCTCCGAGACAGATTGGGGACAGTCGTGATGAAAACACAAGATTTGTGTAAAATAAACACCGTACACACTGAGGTTTCAATTTGACTTGGAAACCAGTACTTATTTGAAAAACTATTCCCTAAGGAAACACTTAAGATTGGCACAACAAGAATATTTTTATAAGTTGGTTAAACAAGGTTCTCCAAGCAACTCCCAACTATTATTATGATATTCATTGCTGAACCGCTTTGATATTGTAAGCAGATCTTGGAAAGGAACTTCTTTTTTACTCAACCATGCAAGCTATGAAAGCACTGGCAAATTCATCCCAAATATTTCAAAATCACTTTTGAATGTAAAATAATGCACTTGCATCATGTGAATTAAACGACCGGGAAATGGAGGAGACTGGGCCGCCGATATAAAACGATTCTCTGCAGCTGGATGCATGAATACGGTGCAAAGTGCAGAGGGAAATCTATATTATATACGTATGTAACGTTGGAGATACTTGCGTTACTGCTAAATAAATAAATAACCGATGTACTACAGAATTTCCCAAACAACTTGTCCAGTGAGGCTTTTCTTATCAAATCAAGATAAGATGCTTGAACAAAAAGCCACTTTTCAAAGGTTCTTGCAGAAGCGATAAGATGCCGAAAAGGTATTGTTCTTTGAAAACGTAATGCGGGTTCCTTAAGGTTTTACAATCGTACGATTGCTGCTATTCATCTTATCTACTGGCTATCACACTTGACGTTTGATGGGAAGAATGCTCATTTCATGACATGATGAGATGAAGACATAAGGAAAACATTTTCATTGGCTTCGCACCGGTGACCGATTGTCATCACTGATTAACCAACCATGTGCTTGCTGCAGATAAACGTCCACTCCCCTTTGTCGTGCGACGGACCTCCGTTTATCTTATTGTTAGTGGGTCACAAAAAAAAAAGAAAACAATTGAATGAAACACCACGACTACAACTTATAAATGCAAATCACAAAGTCATTTTCTAAGGGGAAGAAAAATGTTTTTCTTGTTTCCGAGCTCAGGTTGGCAAAGGTGACTTGCACCTTTGGGCCCATTTACTTCTGAATCAGTAAATAAGAATGACACAAGGCAACACAGGAATAGCTAAGTTGATACAGACGTGGAATACAAATGAAATGTATGGCTTCAGGCATACACCCGTAGTGAGGCTATATAAGGATTGACAGCCTCTGTGAATGTGTGTTTTTTTGAATATCAAAATTCGTGCCGCACGATGGTATTCATGCAGCCGCATCGGCTATGTTAGCGTCCACCTGTAGAGCCCATGTGTCTCCAAATAAACCTTCCTCATCAGGAGAACATGAATTATGGGTAATGTAGGCACAAGGAATTGGCAGAAAAGAAAAAAAAAATTATCTGTTCTTTTGGTAGGAATGATTCATTAAGAATCTGATCGGGACTGAGATGTGAAACTCGGAATTTTCTCACATCACCAAATAAATAGAAGGAGACCTGACCACGGAGGGAGGACGGGTCTCCTCTGTCATGTGTATTTGCAATGCAAAGCAGAAGCATTGTGAATGACAGCAACAGACTTTTAATGGGGAACAGCTATTTCAGTAAGTCCTCCAGCATACTTCTTTATCCGCTTTTAAATCAGACTGACGGAAACCACCGCAACGCTCCGCTCCACTCTCCTCTCTAGGGCCTCAACTGGCTCTACTTTTTCTTCTTGATTCACTCTTTTCTTCTCCCTCCCGTGATCTTACCGCTTCTCCTTGTTTTTATTTATATCCACAACCATATCACCTTCGCTGCATCTCGTTAAAGTCTCTCCGTCTTCTCCCTCGTCCCAGTTAATCATCCTTAGTCTCAGTTGGGGTGGAACGTTATTATATTGGCTGCTTTATAATAATACCCATTACGCATCTAACTCCCTGGCTACCTGCTCGGAATCATCCAGAACTGTGAGTGGGTTTCCATCAACGCTTAAGATGCACATGTTCAATTTCAAATTCAAAAAGATACAGCAAGAGG
Source organism: Fistularia commersonii (assembly GCF_037954325.1). Classification (NCBI taxonomy): domain Eukaryota; kingdom Metazoa; phylum Chordata; class Actinopteri; order Syngnathiformes; family Fistulariidae; genus Fistularia; species Fistularia commersonii. The sequence goes on along the minus strand of NC_141316.1, from coordinate 5,848,426 downwards.
TGAAACTTTGAAATCAGTCAAAAATATGGATTGGGGAGGTGTTTTTGTATCTAATAAAAAAAGCGAATGCAACCAACTGTGATTGAGAAAGACTCCGCAGATACGTCATGACATTCAGGAACGCTTCTATTCAACAAGAGATGAAAAGTAAAATATACAATATTCATAAAATATTTACAAACCATAATTCATACATTGCAGTGAGGAAAAGATTAAAAAAAAAACTTCAATGCCGTATCAGATGGCAAACGGCGACAAAGGGCCGCCGTGAACCAAGAGCGGCAGAAATAAACATTATAAAAGGCTTGACTGATGAGAGGGTTATGATAAGTATGTGGAAGGGCTTCAAAAAAACAGAAACAAAAACAAAAATAAAACACTTAGTGTGTGTGTGTGCGTGCGTGCGTTTGGTAATGTGGGGTGAATTAGCATTTTTTTGATTTTCTGAAAAACAAGCAACATGTTTGAATTTTATCCGCTCTCTATTAATCCTCAACAACAGTAGAAAAACCTGGCAAAAAACCTTTTTCCTACGACTGGGTGACTTTGAAAAGCATTCATACCCCGGCTGTGTCATTAAGTGGAAAATACATGTCCAATGTAAACAAATGGCAGCTGTGTGTGTTCAATTGTGATTCATTAACATGAAGTCTACCCAGTTTTTCAAAACAAAAAAATGGTGCTTACCGAGTACTCTGCCAATATAAAAAACCCTCTGGAAGTCAGTAGGTGTAACCTGCAGGTTCGATGGCTGCTGGTTGGACTGCTCTTACGTTGGAGAGATGATTTGATGAAGGAGAGGGATTTCTTCAGTCGCGCTTAACCTTAATGTCCATGCTTGCACAGCTTCAATTAACCTCACTTCCTTGTTACTGATCACATGTCCATTAACTGACCAATCAGATGTAGAAGTAGCGTGACAATCACAAAGAGAGCTCTACTGAATTATTTCAACTGTTTTTTACTTTTCTAACCCTGCTATAAATATCTAACATGAAAATACATAAATAACAATGAGCAATGTGAATGTGCAAAAAGTAAACTATGACTATTGTAAATTACGTTTCACCCAAAAGAACGAAGATGCATGAATAGATTTCCCATGTAAATCTTTCATTAGCATCTGCTGAGCTATTTTTTTTAACTGGACCAGTATGTTCTTTCCAAAGTTTGACATTTATAGAGAAGAAGATTAAGAACGTCTTTCGTATTTTCAAGTTTGATAGATGCTGTGGGCAGAACAGTCCACTGGAGTGTTCTCGAGTTCTCCAACCTCTGTTCATCAAATACTGGAAGTTACATCAAACTAGAGCATATGGCACAGATTAGCAGCAGATGCGTGAGTGTGAGTGTGTGTGTGTGTGTGTGTGTGTGTGTGCGTGCTTGTGTGTGTATGTAGTGTATAAAAGAGAAAGCAAGTCATGGGTTGCTCATCGGGAAAAAGACCACCTTGTAGTTTGTACTGACTTATAAGTGAAAATTCAACCCCGAAGATTTGTGAACATTTTATCCAGTTTCAAACAAATAGTTCTTGCTTATTTGTGAAATCAACAAAGGGCATAGCAATGAGACAGCCTGTGCTCCATTTTCGCCCACGTTTTCTTGGTTGATCTGCAGCCAAGCCCGATGTCCGTGACGTTTTCCATCAAGTCCAGAACCCCGCCCGCCCCTGGGCCCACGTCTGTCTCAGCAAAGCACTTGCAAACAGGTTGCTTCTTATCATCCAACATCTGCAGGATCAAAATAATTGTTGTGCAGCATACCATTAATCTGTTTCTACCAGACGGTTCCATCTGTGAAGACAACTGTTTTCCAAAGTGCACTGAATACAAGTTGCAGCCTTGTGAAGTCTTTTTTTATTGACATACAAAGCAGACAGGTTGAGAACTTTGACAGGTTGAAAGGCCGTTTTATGTGTTTGCTTTGCAAGCAGCGAGCGAGTTCATCAGCGGGTCATACTACTCCTACTATGGTATACAGATCCCATCCTACTATTCCTCGATTACCACAAAATCCAAAATGCATTCGACCATTTTGCAAATATACATTGAGAAGCAACAGACCAAAGTTTATGTAGCACCGTGCCAACCACTTTTTCTCGGTTTCCTCCGTTTTGCCTTTGGGCATCAATGAATCGGGCATCGATGAAAATGAAATATTACATGACATTACATTACATTACAGTCATTTGGCAGACACTTTTATCCAAAGCGACTTACAAAAAGTGCAATTGAGAAATAATCATGACATCTTTGCACATCTTATTCATGGAATCTAGATGCAAATATGGATTTGGAGTGAATGGACACAGTACAAGTAGCTTGTGTTTCATATTAATGGACAAATGATCCAGCTGTGAAATGTTGACGTGACAGGGATGTTGTGCCAAAACTACTCTGAAACAACTTCTGAAGACATTTATTTTTGTAGTAATTTTGTTGTATATAATTTGTTCACTGTAACCTAATTTTGACCCTTCAGTAGACATGAGACCTGAGTCGACGACAGAGGAACAATGTTGAAGAGCCATGCTATCTCGTCATGGGAAAAGTAGTGAAGACCAGATGGAGGGCAAACATGAGCATTTGTAAGCAGAAGTTGGGTTTCATGCAAAGAAGGAGGACTACAGATGCAGTAATTGCTTTGAGAATGTTGATAGAGAAGCAAAGAGAGAGTCACGGGGAGCTGCACTGTGCCTTCGAAGATCTCGAAAAAGCATGCAACAGGGCGCCAGGAGAGGGAAAAGACAGGAAGTGGAGCTGGAGGCAGCAGAGATGAAGATGTTGAGCTTCTCTTTGGAAGGATCAGAGTCCATCTCAGGGCTAACACATGTTAGATGTTTTTTGGATAAAGTCAGAGAATCCAAACTGAGATTATTTGGACATGAACAGAGGAGGGATAGTGAATACATGTATAGAAGGATGCTGATGTTGGAACTGCTGGACAAGAGGTCTAGAGGAAGACTCAACTCAAGATTTATGGATGGCATGAAAGAGGACAAATTTGAGACAAGAAGATACAGAGAATTAAATAAGCAGAAGTAGAAGTAGAAACCAAAAGTGCTGAATGAATGTTCTTTGAAAAACGCTTCCGCATTATGGACATATACAGTAAGTAAGGTTTCCACTTTGCACCAATGATGTTAATTGGGGTTTTGAAATGGTCAAATGAGTCATTTTCCAATGAACCTTTTGCCCAGGCCCGTCAATGGCAGAACATTATGGGATAGTCCGTGTTTACTCTGCAACTTCAACTGTAGAATGAATCCACAAATTCCAGATAATTCAAACTGAACTTTTCCGGCCACAAGAACGTGACAAGTGGCCACTCCCTGCTCTTATCTCATGTCACAGGAGATGTGGGACAACCTTTCATTCACCCCATAACGAATGGAAATGGTTCAGAAACAATAAGTGCGGTTGTGAATCTTGGAATCTTAACTGGGTTTCCTTCCTTGAAGACGTTTTACCTCTCACCCAAGAGGCTTCTTCAGCTCTCTCCCACCGTAGCTACATTGCGGAAATGAACGACATTGCATAAAGATTCACTATGCACACCCATTACGGTAAACATAAAGGTTAATTTGTTGGAGCGCTAATGGTCATCCAGGATGAAATAATGAGTGTGCCGTTAATGCCTGGCAAATTTTATTTTGTTTCCCTGTCAATCGTGCGTAACGCTAATATTGTCACACAAACAGAAGTGTGATATTCACGTTAATTTGGGATTATGAATGCTTCAGATGTAGTTTTATTTGAAGTCTGTGCAACAGACGGACTTCCCCCACGCTGTGTTTAAATTAGAAATTCCGGTTTCTGGTTCTGTTTATGTTTTTCAGGTCACTGAAACTATAAAATTTATTACCAAAAACCTTGGCCTGTGTGCGATTTCACTTCAATATCAGGCTGGATCTTAAGCATGTTGGATAGTTTGTTTACTCACGCAAACTGTTCAAACACAAATTAGGTCATGGTTTGCATTAGATGTTTTTTTTTTTTTGTTTGCCTTAATGGTTTGATAACGGTTAAAGTACTGTGCCATTTGCATTTGCTGTGATTAGCATGAAACCTTTGATTAAATAAAAGTGAATGTTAAGTAAACCGGAAAAAATATGAACCTCTTTCAGGCAGAGTTTAAATAGGCAGCCTGTTTTTGGGCCATAATGGGTCTAAAATCAAGGCAAAATAGAGGATGGTGAATTTCCACTTTTACAGAGCAACCTTACTTATTTGACTGTTGAGAAATACTTTTATAAGCGAACAATTCAAATTATGCAAATCAGGCTTTGCTGTGAATGGAAAACTGCTTTATTTGCTCTTCAAAAGTAAGTGAAAGAACACATAGCTGATACAGAGCACCACATTTAATTTGTGAAATGTTTTTATTTTTTTAATTTATATTTTTCCTGGCACTGTTTGTGAAAAGCTCACGTAACGTATCACGTAACAATCACATAGAGTTTGCAAAATACACCATATGGAACAAAACATTCAGATTCCTCCCCCTAAATAGATTAAATGCTGGGAGCAGTATGGCATATAGCATATGGCATGTGTTAACACCAGATGTGTACTTTTTTTGTGTGTGTGTGGATGTATGTATGCACGTGTGTGTGCATGCATGTATACACGTGTGTGTGCATGTGTGCATGAGCCTGCCTTGCTGTCTGCATCAGTGTCCCAGCTCCAGCCTGCAAAACAAAGCTTTAGTTTGATAATACTATATAATATAATAATAATAATGAATTGTGAAACTATATCTGTGATAAACAAATAGCAATTTCACATCGTGTGATCATCCGATCTCACGTGCTAAACAGATACACTGAGCTTGATTGATAAAAACGATTATAACATTTGATCAATGAGACAGTTGCTTTTTTGCGACACGATTATATGCGTAACACCCACTGGCTGCTAAAACTGTTTTAATGGGCGGATGTTTTTTTGGGATCAAGAGGCTTCAGTTGCACAGGAAAAGGTTAGTGATAGTATTCAGAGTGAAAACAGGGATTCGAAATTTTATGTAAGAACATTGCGAAAAATGAGCTCATGGCGAGAGTAATATCACGGCTACATTCGATCAGATTCTATAAATGATTATGGAATAAGCCACACCATGTAATTAAGTGTCAGAAATCAGTGTCCGTATCAACCTTGCGCACTCTAATTTCCCATTTCTCACAAACACATCATCACCGGCATTTGTGCGACCGGTAAACCGACAATAAATCACAATTTCATCTTAATCAGACAAGTGCAAAATATTATTTGAAATCAACAGTTCTGTCCATGAAGTAGGAAGAAGGGATGTTATTTTGGAGTTCAGTACCTCGGCCTGTACCGAAACTGAACTTCTCTGTCGGGGTGCATCGTCCCGAAGCCGTATCGCTTCACATCAATTTCAGGTATCTTCTCATCGGGATTCTTCAGTTCAACGTCAAAGTAGGCCAACATGAGGAAAATAAACTGTTTGAGCTCACTGGTGGCAAAGAAACGACCCGGACACATGGAGACCCCGGCACCCCAGGGCATGGTGAAGTACTTCACCTTCTTTCCTCCCTTGTAAAAGTCCGTTTTCCTGCTCCCGTCTGGATTCAGAAAACGATCGTATTTGAAAGCGTATGGGTCCGGGTGAATTTCCGGGTCGATGTGGATGGCGCTGTAAGGAAACACCGCGACTCTGTCTCCCTTCCGAATATGGAAGTAATTTCCGTCCGCCATCTTGATCTGCATATCCTGGAGCGCGGCCCGGGTGAGGAGCGGCGCCGTGCTGAGACGAAGGGTCTCTTCGATGACGCTGTCCAAGATAGCCGTCTTCTTCAGCATCTCCTGCGTGAGGTCGATTAAAGGGCCGCCCCGTTTCACCTCCTGTTTGGACTCCTTAACAATCTCATCCACCTCTCCCCTGACTGCCGCCATAGCATCCGGGTGCTTCATGAGATAGAGGAGCAGCCAGAAAGAAGAGGGGCCGGTGTTGCCCTGAGATGCCCAGAGAAGCAAAAACATGTACCTGCTTATCATGGAGTGGTGCATGTCAACCTCCTCTCTGGCCACCTGGTTGTCCCACACCCAGCGGCTGACATTCTCCTTTGTCTTGATCTTCTTGATTGAAAGAAAATTCCAGAAGTATCGCAGCAGCCTCTGAACTTCCAACCTTTTCTTCGGGGGTAAGACCCCGAACGCCAGGCCGGGGAAGAGTCGGTCGTATTTGCGAAACTCCAGGAACAAGGCTTCTGATTCTTGTCTGTCTTGCTCTCTGGCTTTCTCCGTGTTGGCTTCAGGTGTGGATGGCATCGTGCCGTACAGAGCGAGGTATCCGGCCCTAAAAACAATGTTATAGCAATACATGAAAAGTCCCTCTTCTTTCCAGGTCCTCTGTTCTGCATCCGGGCCGATGTTGTGAAGCATCAGATGCTGCAAATTTGTCATCATGGACTGCGTCATCACTTCCAAGCCGGGACCCATCAGGTGCTTGTTGGCCGCGTGCAGCATTCCCTGCTCATTCTCTGCAGGAAAGTAATCGAAGACTCTGCGCACCAGATGCCTCGCGAACTTGTTGAAGTCCAGTTTTTCTCTGCTCTCCTTGACAAACGAACCGAGAGAAACGGGATCTTGAAGGAAAGTAAAATAAAACCCGCCCAACTGGACTGTAAACACATCACCGTGTTTTTTCCTCATCCTCTCCAGAAATTTAACGGTGTTCCCGCGGAATTCCAAGACATGACCGAGCCAAGGGATGAGACCCTTATCCAGCGGGGGTTCCCCCGGTCGCCTCTGTCGGAAAAACCCCAGAAGGTACAAACCTCCTATTAGCGCGGCAGTAAAACTTAAAAGGATTGGAAGCAGCAGTCCCATGGCTGGTTCTTCTCGCAGCAAAAATCAGGAGTTAAAGGCCCCATCCTGGCTTTTTAAACAGACTTTTGCTCCTCCCATGGCTTCTTGGTCTAGTCACAGATTCCTGGAACCGGAAACAGGATAGTGAGAGCGTCAGATGTTATCAGTTTTCCTGATGTGAGAGGTGGAGTTCATCAGTTTACACCTTCTTCACACTGCGGTTTTCTGCAATTAATTGTTTATATCAAGGAATGCACGTGATCTGAGTGTGTTGGAATCTGCTTTGTACAGCTGTTTGTGCTCACAAAATCCAGGAAAGTCTCTGCAAAGCAGTTGAACTGTTGCACAGTTATTTGGACAGGCAGGCATGGGGTAACCAGTTGTGTCACAAACTCTCTAAATCAAACAGCTGAATTACAACACAGGTTATACTCATGTCACTTGTATCAAGGACGATTTGGGCATTTTATGCTCATCCTGGACAGCGAACTGCTTTTTAAAAAAATCATTATTCACCGTATTTTTACAAAGAAAGACACAGCGTGTGAAAAACAGAATAGTAAAATGCAAGATTATATTTTAGTTACATTTCGCTCCAGCACTGATCACTTTCTTTCATGCTGAAATCGCCGCAAATGTGTTTTTAAAAATAACTACATTTGAAATGTAAAGGCGATAGAGCAAATGTAACAAAAAAAAACTATTCCCGCCGCAAATGAAGTTTTATTAAACAAAATTATATCTACCTGTATCACGTGCAAGGTGATACTGAGCACAAAACAAAGCCTTACAAACTTAGTAAAATGATTGGGAGAGAGCCTGTAAAAAAGGTAACATTGAAAAATACCTATCAGAGGTTATCACATCATTTACCGGATATAATGAGTATACAAGATATATCATAAAAGATAAAATGAAACAATACATACATTGTTTATACCCCTTATCCAGCACGCGGGATAGAGGCACGGCTGGAGCCAATCCCGCCACAATAAATATAACTAATTTGCTTTTTTTGAGATGAGATGAGATGAGAACAACTTTATTAATCCCGAAGGAAATTGTTGTGCCAGAGTTTCAAGTAAAAAAAAAAAAAAAAGAAAGAAAGGAGGAAGAATAAGAAATATAATGAAATATGAATTGTTTTAACTGTTAGCAGTAACTACAAAGATTGAAGATCAAAGAAATCAAAGATTGATTTTCTGGCAGAATTTTATCAATGAAACTTCAAGTTAGACGAAAGTGAGATGAGTCATAGAGAACTATTTCAGTTGGCCCATCCATAAAACGAAACCGAAATGTGAAAAACCTGCCTAAGCATGTATCAATGTGATCGGTCACTGGCAAAAAACTGTGGAGTCCCAAAACCGTTTGCAGATGCGGACAACGTCTCGAATTTTGGAAAAAGTGCTTCTCTGGTCGACAGGATCCAGGTTTGACCCCGGGGGACGGACCCCTCCGGCTGAGAGATATTTATTCCCAAAACGTTGAACCTTTATGCCGCGGAAAAAGAAGCGAGTACGAGTGATCAGTGCTCTTCAGTTTCGAGCGGAGGAGCAGCTTCTCCCCCCTCCGGGTTCATGAATGAACGAGCGTTGCGATACATCTCGAGTCTGTCGGCCGGAAAATTGAACACTGTTGCAGCGAAATCCACGGATAATTACGCGTTGTATTTCTCAACTGTATTTGCTTTCGAGGGAACAGTCTTTGGTGTCTTGATTAATACGGTCCTTCAAATCAAAAACAAATTTAAAATCCACACACTCTTTCCGAGCCTCGCGCTGATTAATGTGACTAACTCCCGGTGAAATCGGTCCGATCCGTTCTGTCGCTCGCAACCCTCTGATTAAACCGAGAGCTGTGGGCCGTTTCGGCCGAATCAATCAATTAATTGATGCTTCCTTGTGATGAACCTACTTCTCATATTATACTCATTATTTCCATTCATGGTTGATTCCTTACCGGATCATGCAGACACTCCTCTACTACTTTTGCGTACGTGCTTGTCAGCTCATTAAAGTATATTTTACACCATAAGCACACAACCTATTTTATTAATTGGTTGATTTATACAATTTGTCTGCCGAGTTGAGGATTAACCTGAGGATTTGTTTTTTGTTCTGTCCATTTAAACTGCACTCATCTTTGCTCCTTTGTGCGCTTTGTGAGTTGCACATCAAGCTGCGCTCAATGTTTTATCTGCACTGCCAACACCGTTCATATTCATAATTATGTTGACACTATCACTATTTATAATACATACATATCTAAATGCACTTCAGACAGCAAAGTAAGAATTTCATTGTATAGGGAAACGCGTTTTCAATGCTGTACAATCTTGAATTTGTTCACCAAAAACATCTCCAAAAGGTTAAAGGTTTTTTATTCTGTGTGGGGAGTTCAACTGATTAGATTTCGATTGTCTTAAATCAGCGGTCCGAACTGCATTAATTGTCAAACTGTCAGACGCCTCATGTATGCCAATGAAGAGACATTGATTGCGAATGCAGCCGGAGACGCAGACTGGTACTTTCTCGACATTCATGCCCGGGGGAACAAAAGGCACCCCTGCTTTCTGGGAGATCCCGTTAAAAAAAGTCGTGATCTTTTGCTGTTTGTGTCCGAAATGGATGGGGAGCCGATCAGAAAGGACACTGTGCCAACTCACACTCCGCTCATGCCCCATTTGCTCATAGATATTTCTATTTTTTTATTCTTATTTATAAAGTGCATATTAAAATACTATTTCTTTTGAACACCAGCTGAATTAAGAAAAAAAAAAAAAAAAATTATTTATTTTTTTTCTTTTTTATAACATCTCTCCTAAGAAGAAACCCCTGGGCATTAAACCAGCACTTCAAACAGTTTAACACCAAGATGACTATTTGTCAAGGAAAAAACAAACAAACAGCACAGGACTTAGGCAAGGTTTAGGCAAAAGATTGACAAGACAAGAAGGTTGGAACCAAAAATGCACACCTTGGGGCTACTGTGGAAATAAGCAGAATTTAATTACTGGCGTATGAAATGTCTCAAGGAAAAAGTCACAAATCATGGAAATCCAAAAGCCCACAGAACAAGTCGCACCCACTTAGGACTTCACACCACATATATACACTTCTGGTACAGGGCACAGGTGGAAACATCAGGTCTGTGTGTGTGTGTGTGTGTGTGTATGACAAGTGCAGACACTTGATAGAATTCCACCCAGGATTCCAAAAATACAGACTTTTTTCTGTCTCCTTTAATTTTTTGGATTCAGGCGGTATGATGGCACAGTGGTTGGCGCCTCCACCCCCTAATAAGAAGAATCCCTGGGCTTTCTGTGCGGAGTTTGCACGTTGAATGCGTTGGTTTCCAACAGGTTCTCCTGTTTCCTCCCACAATGCACCAGCATCCCCCATCACATTGATCACGGGATAATCAGCATAGATGATGACTGAATGAATTTCGGCCTCCTATCCTCTTCACTGTCGATCAAACCCTCGTAGAAGCAATTTTTGAAATTATAAAATCCTTGGAAATCTTTCATTTAGCCTTGATGACAAACTTGTTGATGGGTTGCGGCGAGCAGACGTTCACCTTAGTGAGATTATACACCAAAAGCTGGAGTTACACACAACCATTTACCATTTTCGCAGTCACATGTTTGAAGCTGTGAGTCAGCACTGCCATCATCATGTCTTTTCCTAGTCTCGTGCTTACGACACAATCAAAAGTGTCTTTCGGGCTTCACGGCGTCGCAACACAATCAACAACCAATAAGTGAGCTACTATTGAGCTATAAAACTGGACATAGGAAACCTGTAGACAAAAAATCACCAGAGCATTAAGGTAATGGCAGCAAAGATGGTATTTGTTGGCTGTATCGATGAGCTGAGGACAGGAAAGCTCAGTTTTTACCATATCAACTCTAAAGCGACAGACTGAAATAGCAGAGGCTCTGCAAATAGCCGGGGAAAACATTGTGTGTCGGGAAAAAAATTGCTTTAAAAATCCAGTCGTAGTTTCCCAAGAGTCTTTTCAAAATCTTTTCGAAGCCTTTAGATGTGAAATCTCAGTTTCGGACTTAAATATCTAAAAACTAGGCTTTAGATGAGAGCTGGTCTGAGATGATAGTTTCACAGGAATCTTTTCCAAAGCCCTCGAATTACGGGTGGCATAAGGAACTGACAAACAATCTATTACTTTATCTATCAGGCAATAAACAAGGTAATATGTTAAGGACAACTGTTTTAAATCAACACATAGTGAGGGAGGGCATAAATACCTCAAAAATATTTTTATGAATCACAGATTCCAGCAACATTTTATTGTTTTAAAAGTATTAAAGAGGCGCGCGTTTAACTTTTTAAGGTAGTACATTTCACCTTTCATACTTGAGTCATTTCCGCTTGACCCAAAACACACACCAAGCACCAAGCAAACCTCCCTCAAATAGTTTCCCGCTGCACACGACTTTGGTTTTTCGGATCTGCATTTGATTTACCACAACTCTCCTTCTGCACTTTGTGTACCAATCGCTCCCTCTCTGGTTTTAGCCCACATTCTCTGTTATATTTTCGTACAGTTGCCGAAAAAAAGCCCTCGCTGCTGTTCTACCCTGTGTCTCCTCCTGCCCATGCAAATGTCAGCTTTCACATCCTCTGCTATCAAAAGCTGAGCAGTCGCAGCAGGATCCACCGAAACCTCGCTGCTCTTCTCACATCAGGCGCCTTCACAAAAAAACAACAAAAAAAAAAAAAACAAGACAGAGGGATGAAATGACGAACAAGCTCAACCAGAACCTGAGAACCTTGCGTCTGCTGAGCAAACAGGAACTAGGCCTCAAGATAAAAATGAAAATTGCGGGAATCACGCGATGGGCTCACACGCAGCGCCGTCTGACCTTCGTGTATAAAAGTTAATGAATAGATAAATAAATAACCTCACCTTGACCCCTTCGGATGAAGGTAAAAAAGGCCGGTTTCAGGCGATTTAATTGTCATCAAAATGTGAAAAGAGATAGAAGGACATTTCATGACATCCAGTGTTTGTCCCCTGAGGGTTATTTCAGAGCCAACAGTGTCCATGGAAGTACTTTGTGACAAAGTTGGAGAGTTACAGGCGTGGCTCGGTAGTTCTCTCTTTGTATCTGTAACACTGATAAGTGTATGTTTTTTTTCTTCTCTATTTTCTCGGCCCCAGAAAAGAATCAGACTTTGTTTGCTACACTTGACTCTGCAACGAAATGGCTCACTGCACAAATGAGTAATGACCAGGAATTCTCTGAAATGATCTTAAATGGACATGACAATCATGAGAAACTGATATCCGAGAATTAAAGAAATCTTTGTGTTTGTGCATACTTGTGTGTGCGTGCGTGCACTTTCACCCCCCCCACCCTCCCCCGCTCTCGATTCCGTCTGGTTATCAGTTCATCCCCACATTGGACTGTTACTTACTAACAACATTGCATTTATTCAGTATCTCCAATAACGCTCAACATTTCCAGTTGCACTATGTTGAAATCACAGTCAAAAAAATTCTGAGAGTTTTAATCCTCAAACTCCACGCTGTTGTTTTTTTTTCTTTCTATTTTGGTCCTTTTTACTTTCTGGTGGCTTAATTTCACGGTGCTGTGAATTGATGTGCCTCCTTAATCACATTTAGACACTGGAAGAACTCAGTATAACATGATTATATTACCATTAATCATTTTTAAAAGAGGTGAACATTAACAATCATGGAGTTGCTATAAACTTTTCCATGAAACTATGAATTTTACCAATATCGGAAAATGTCAAGTCATCCATATTCAGGTATTTTTTGCTATATTTGTCTGATTTTTGATTTTGCCCCTGAGTCACATGACAATTGGGGACCAGTAAGAACTGAATATACAGCAGTTCCAAACAAAATGCTGGAAGGGGAAAAAAACAGAGAGTTAATTTAGGTCAGAAAGTGGTGAGAGTGTGACGTCGATGATGTCCACACACACGCGCACACACACACACACACACACACACACACACACACACACACACACACACACACACACACACACACACACACACACACACACACACACACACACACACACACACACACACACACACACACACACACCGGGGGGTCACTGGACAATCACCTTTCACTCACATTTGGTTTGGATGGCAACAATAATGGCACCGTTAATTCCATGTTTGACTTTTGTGAAAATGTAATTAGTCACGGGAGAGTGTAGTTGGAATTTAAACCAGTTAAAATATAAATACATTTTTTACGTCATAACCTGGGTAAAACTAGTTACTGTCTTTAAGGACCATTAAACCAGTAAAGGTAAAGTGTACAATAAGTGCAATTTATGTGTTAATGCCAATACATAGTAATAGATGCAATTCACAGTGTAAACATATTGAATTAGATATAATTTTTTTTCCCGTGGTAACAAAGTATGCGCTGGAACGGAGATGCCAAGTAATAGCCTCACCGTTTTTTCTGTAGTTGTTTCAATATTGTTTACTTTTTAACTCTTTAAAATAAAAAGGCAAATTGTAGCTGATGAGCCCCCCAAGGAGATGCTCCTGTCTCCTCCAGTAAAAACCCTGTCATGTTGCCAATACACCCAGACACCTACGTCGCTGGTAAACCTGCCCTTTAAAGGGCAGGGTAGCTGACCTGTGGATCGGTTTATCACTGTTTTACCCAAAACACCCTGAAGGAAATTAGTGTGACATCTTGGAACCATGATAGTGATAATCAGTTGTAATGTATTGTTTCTTAAATGTACCAGAAGGGGTTGTGATCGCGCTTTTGAGGCCACTGCACTTCAAATCTTCAAAATAAAGGTTTACGTGTGTGATGATCCTCGCTACCGCTTCTAAAAAGGCTCAGTCATCTGGAGCAGCTGCTAGTTTGTGGTGCAGGATATCAGCCAGTGACGGGAAAAAGGCCGACGGGACGTGGGGTACAAGCTGGCAAAGGATGATGAGGCCATTCTGACAGAGCACTGGCACGGCTTACGGAGAATACCAGCCAAACTCCGAGAGGCAAAGGAAGGGAGGCAGGAAGAGGGCTGGAAAGTCAGATGCCTACAATTCCAATCCCTTTGTGCACTTAAGCACTCAGCGGCAAGCTAGAAAACTTGCGGTACTGAGAAGGTTAGTCATTTTTGTCAAAAAAACAACCAGGTGCTGAGGGATGTTCCAGCATCTACTAAACATAGGGACTCCGGTCAGGAGCGGCACCAACCAGCCCGAGACTCCAAACATCACCCGAGGCAAGGGCGACTGCTGACGACAAGGACTGAAATTTAGGAAACCGCTCCAATGTAGTAGATTTGCAGTAAAACTACTGGTATTGAAACCACCAGTGCATTGGACAGTTGTAAGGATCCACAGAGAAGGCATTGAAATGGCGTCGGATCAAACATGGAGAGTTGGGTGACCTCGGCAAATTGGTCTGATGTGGACCCATTACATCACCGACAAGCCAAGTAGCAAAGAGTCAGTATCAGTGCAAAACATCAATATTTGGTGAATGTTTGAATGAGCCAAGTGGTATTAAGTTGTTTTTATCTCGGATCAGAACGTCTAAGAGGAAATCTATGGAGGTTCTCAGTCATTCTGGTCATGGATGACTGAGAACTTCTCGAAACTTGTCTTCACTTGAAGACATAACATTATATTTAACATGACATTCAGTTCTGAGGATGCTTCTAGGATGAGGGGTGAAATATCTTCAAGTGAAGAAATTCAAGTCCAGTTACCAAGACAAGAAGATTTCGACAGGAATCTTACAAGAAGCATTTAAAGAACCTCATCAAGTATATTGCATTTTGTAGGTTACTGTAAGATCTGACTTTTAAGCATAATTACGATACTGGAGGCTCAGACAGTTAGATTTCCAAACACATTCAAGGTCAATTGTTATTGTTTTGAGTGTAGTTGAGCGTGCTGGTACTGTACTAACACAGTGTTGTGTCAAAAGAGGGAAATCGTCATGTCACTGTTCCTCGATAGGAACGGATCGGATTTTATACAAAGATGACAACTGGAACAAAGTGTCGATACTTGAAAAGGTCACGCTATGCTGATAAGGGTTTTTTTTTTTTTTTTTTGATCATACGTGATTAAAAGATCACATGTGATTGCTGGCTGCACAGTTTTGGTCTCCTGTCAGTGGGATGTAGCGTACAGGGAGACCGTAAGTCCTCCTGGCAGCTCAGCTCTTTGGAGTTCACTGTTGTTAATTAGTGGCATGGCCTCAGGCCTTTAACTGCTCTGTGAACAGGAGAGAAAGGGATACTTCCTTGACCTGTATGTACGCTGGTTTGTGTGTCTTTGTAGTGAATTTAAAATGATTCTTTTCAGCAACTGTCTCCGTGGTTATAATAGATGGACTCGATCCTTGTGTATGTTGGGTTTACCGAGCGTTCAACAGGATCTTCGGAAAGTCGAGGGCCTGCTTGAGGATGCTTAAAGAAAGTCAGTAACTTGGACAAGGTTAGAAAAAAGGAAGGAAGGCAAATGGTGAAGACGTCACCTCATGTAACTAGTGATGTGAGGAGGATGATGAACGGTGGGAATAGGATGGTCTTTTCTTCTAAAATTTTTTTAACAGGTTGATAGCAGAATTTTTGATGAGGTGAAAGTTAGAGATGGATTATTGACTGACCCCTTACGAAGGAGAATGCTAAATACCTTCACGAATGCACAAATGACTGTCAAAACCATTTGAGAAAGAAAAAAAAAAAGTTGATTTCTTCCATATTTGAAATGGTACATGGTCGTGCATTGTTTAGCAAGAACTTTCCAGATTATGATATCACTGGCTTCTCTATGAAGAGTGTCCATGTTTCTCCCCTACAGTCCCAAAACAGTTAGTAACTTAACTGAAGACTCATTTGTCAGTAGTTGTGCATTAGATTGAACACTTGGATGATCCTACAAGCGACCCTATGATTGACAGGTGACCGACAGAGGATCACCCCCAACTCTCACCTTATGTCGGCTAGAATTGGCTCATGTACCCCCTCCGAATCTGCGTGGAGGATACAGGGTTATAGATAATGGCTGGATGGACAAATGAATGGCCAAATTTGGGTTCAAAGATAGTCCTGTAGCAGTAGTGTTGACCCTTGTCTTACCAAGCCTCCTTATGCATTAGATGCATTGAGATGCCATGTATACATACATGTTTGATTTTAAAGAAAAAAATATATAAAACTCAGAAAAAAAGGTATAATCGCGGCAGATACATGATGACGGCTCAATGCTGAAGCATTGGAAAAATAACTGAACAAAAAAAAAATATTCCTGACCACACTTGGTTCGCCCCAGCTTGCACAGGGTAGTAGTTGTAGCAACATCGCGCTCTAGTGACTCTTTTCATTATTGCAGCAATTACCCACCACAGGTGTGTTTCTCTTATCGCAATTGTAACCTTTGTGTGCACATTTCAGGGCTTGACAATACAGTTCTCGATATTATTGTGAGAACAAAAGACACATCTTGAATTTTTTTGAACGTTTATTTTTTTCAACTTTTTTTTCTTTAAAAAAAATGACAAGGTCCAAGTTTTTTTTCTTTTTCTGGAGGCCCCGTCCCCACCTATTTTTTCCCAGCCAGCTAGCTCAACTCTAAGCAACCAGCAAAGAAAAATAGTCGTATGGACAATTGATAATATACACCCCATATACAGCAATACATAGTGGTCTACCATAATGTTACCAATAATACGCAACCTCCAATGAGGCTTCAATTAAAACTGTTGCCACTGATATGGTTCATTTCAACAGCAACTGCCAACCAATGATGGTTGTGTTTGTGACTAGTGTGGGCGGGGTCCAGGGTTGCCACAGTGAGGCGAGGAAGCCACTGACAGCTGCCTTTCTTTTTCACACCATGAATGGCATGAATGGATCGGCTGCTAAATTATGCAACGTGACGGCCTTCGCTTTGCCTCAACAGACGGTGCAAAGATTCCGTCATCGGCCCTGGACACCCACCTTAAAACCAATCAGACTCAGCATAAGTGCAAAGTTAAGGAGGCACTGACACACACGTTATGCTGTCTCACCCTTGTTGACGCCCCGCCCCCCCCCCCGACTCTAACCTGCTCAGCCACTTTCCGAGGGTTGAAACGATGCTGTGATCTACGAGGGCCTGCTGATTCGCTCTCACCTGGTTCGTGCAGATCAGAACACAGAAAATGGGATTTTGAGTGTGATACGTCTGCGGCGTGAATCCCCAGT
Source organism: Fistularia commersonii (assembly GCF_037954325.1). Taxonomy (NCBI): domain Eukaryota; kingdom Metazoa; phylum Chordata; class Actinopteri; order Syngnathiformes; family Fistulariidae; genus Fistularia; species Fistularia commersonii. Next base: position 5,831,353 of record NC_141316.1, on the reverse strand, counting down.
GAATTGCAATTCAAAGATAACTTTAAGACCACTTCAGTTCCACAAAGTCATTTCTATGAAATTCATTTCTGTTTCTTGCTCATTTCACCTCATCCTGCATAAAGTAACAGCCAGTGATAGACAGGGAAAGTGTGTGTGTGTGTGTGTGTGTGTGTGTGTGTGTGTGTGTGTGTGTGTATTTTGCATGTGCCAGTAGCCCCAGCAGTGATAGAGACAGCATATAGAAGGTATTTGTTTGTGCATGAAATAAACGAGGAGCCTGTGCACAGTGTGGGCGAGTGTGTGTGCCGGGCTACAGGCACGACTCCCAGTGCAGCTGTAAGTCCGTGCTGTCCAGAAAATCTGCAGAGAAGACGCTTGCTGGAGTGTGTGGCACTAGCGGCGTCAGGCTTGTCCCTCCGTCTCCTTCCCCCGCAGCCCCTTGTCCTCCTCCTCTACCTCCCTCGCTGCAGCTGGTCCCTCCGCCACCCACCATGGAGATGTCTAACCAGTCCATGCTGTCCAGTGTGGGGTCACCGAAGTCCAACCCGGGGGAGTGAGGGGAGAAGCCCAGGTCGGACGTGTCCATGGGGGAGGGAGGGTGTTCCAGGATGCTGGCCGTGCTCAGCATCTGGCTGTGGAGGTCATCGATCAGCGTCAGGCCGCCGTCCGGCTCCACTCCGAGCAGTGGGGTACCGGTGGTGCTCTCGAGGAAGTCTTCCAAGCGTCCGCTGCCTGTACAGGGCTCCACGATGGGAGGTTGGGGGGTCGGAGGGGAGAGGTGGAGTGGGGAGATGGGAGAGGACGGGGAGGGTGGGTCAGAGTGGAGTGGGGCTAGGGAAGGGTCTGGATTGGCCTTGAAACTGGAGATTTCTAGAGAATGGACAGGGAAAAGTCAGAAAAACTCCATTAACACATGAGAGGAACATCTTTAAATCAGCTACTTGCAAAAGCCTTTCATACCTCCGCTCTTCAGCAGGATGTCAAACAGGTCGTCCATTTGCTGGTTGGACATGCCATTCCCCTGCAGAAAAAGACCCAAAATTATCTATTTGCTAATGAGACAACGTACAAACACAAATGCATGGCTGAAGAGGATTTCAATGACTTTCAAATTGCAAGAACCAGCAATCGAAAAGGAAAATCTTTGAAACGGTTCATAAATATCATCAATGGCCACAGTTCAATCCTGCATCAATAAGCACAAAATTAGCTTATGACTTATGTGATACTGTTTTGTGTGTCCCTTATCATGTACCCTGACACTAAGCTGCTACACACTTCATCTTGCCGTATATATTTGTTTGTACTAACAAGATGCGGAGAAGAGTTTCAGTCTTTTTGAATGTCCTCTTGGAGATGCAGTCAACAAAATATGGTGCAAGGTCAGCTCATAATCCGACTCTAATCCTGGTATTTGGTCCAGACAATTGCAAGAAGAACATTCAAAGTCTGACACGGTATTACTGTTATCATTGATAATAGCTTTTGAAATACAAAACATCTTGTAATGAAAAAAAAAAGTATTCCCAATTTGAAATCATCTGCTGTGACTTAATCCCTTGCCTACTTTTAAAAATTTAAATTAATGGCCAATTTTTATTTTTGGTTTTCATGTGATTTTACCAGTCATAACTTCATTGATTTTAAAAAAAAGTTTAAATATGCGTCACAATATGTGATATCAAAGTAAGTCCAAGATATTACACTCACACCATATTTGATATTTTAAACCTTTTTTTTGCCCTGCTCAAAAAATGAAACATATTGATTGCAAGTTTTCATTTGAAAATGTTATCAAAACAATGACTTTGTAGTTACTTTATTTTGTTGTTTTCTTGTCTTTTAGGGAGTCATAAATTTAGAGAGTACTTCTTCCCAGCAAATTTGCATATGCTACATTCTGGTATTCATATACTACATTCTGGTATTAGCCGTTGTTCATTAAGGAAGCCTTATGACTCACATAAATTGTAGGGCAAGTACTGCAGACTAAAAACACAAAAAAAGCAAAAACTAAAGGAAAAAAAGACACCCTATGTGAATCCTGAATGCATTACAAACAGCACAATGACTAGGGATGAGGAAAATGGGACAGAGCACTATTGTAAAGAAAGGACATACTTTGGAGCGCTGAGGAGGGAGGGAAGTGTTGGGTTTGGGAGACGGAGGGGTAAACAGTGTGTGCCGGTCATAAGGCCAACACACCTGCTCTGTCTGCTCGCGTGGAGTGATGAGGTGATGAAATGAAAAGAGAGAAGAAACAAGGAGAGAAGGTCAGTGAGGTCAAGGCCTCTGGGGGAAGACCGAACAGCAGGGGTGAAATGATGACGGAAAGTCTCGGCGACGATGTGAAAGGGATTACCTTCGGGGACGGGATTATGTTGCTTTGGCTTTCGCTGTCCGGCACGTCATCGAAGAACGGCTGCAGACTGGGCGGAGCTGTGGCCGGCGTGCTCGGCGGAGGAACGCCATTTGTATCCAAGTGCAGCGCCGTCTTTTGTCCCTGAGCCAGAAAACACATTGAGAAGCCAAACAAAAACACTCACGGGCAGTTTGTTCCCCAAACCTATAATGTGATTCAGACATTAGCATACGGGTACATATGTCTTAATAGTATGTTCTTTCTTGTAGGTAAGCTGGCCACAAGGGGAACAATGTTAATGCAGGTTTTTAGAGTTGCCAAAATGTGGAACTGCAAGTGTGACACTAGTCACTTGACACACACAGGCCAAGAGGAAATTTCCTCTTAGATGTATACTGAGAAAAGAAACTTATTCTACGAAAAGAAGGGGATGTAAAAGTCCAATGACGATTTTGCACCGCACACCACTGAGGAGCTTTTTTCAAAAAATGTGGAGTGGAGGCCTTGCCTTAAGCACTGAATACAGAATCTGTGCTCTTCCACACTTAAAGCAGACAACTTCAAGTGCGGTCCAAGTGCTAAGATGTCTGGTATACTCTAAACTAGAGCTATCATTTATTTGGGATGTTATTTCAAACATTATCATGACAACAATTGGTGATTATTATTTCTTCTCTTTTATAGATAATCAGAAAAAGGTACAGATGTTAAATGGATGAGCACAATATTTGATTGATGAGGCCTATTTTGCGAAATCAGTGTACAGTTACTTGTTAATTTCATTTACACTCGTTAGTGGTGACATCTAGTGGCGGAAAACACCAATACAACTATTGTCAAATTGCTTTTGTTCCGCAAATCTGTTATTATTTGCTGCAGATGCTTTAGCCAAAATGCAGTAAGCAGGTTGGATATGCAAATTTGCTAGCAATCTAATGTGGATTATGGCATAAATATCTGCCCAAAATTTAGACATCAGTTCTTTGCTTTGCTATCGAGATATGTCACTCCAGATCGTGTTGGACAAATTGATGAAATGTCTCTAGCTTCCTGTTTATACATTTCACAACTGGATGCCTATCTTTTGGATACATCTTATCAGCAATAAAACAACATTATGAGTCAGGTGAATTACATATAAAGACTCCATCAGACCTTTTTGATAGGCTCGCTCATGGGCTCAGCCTCCTTCTGCTCCTTTGACTGTCTGTCACCGCTTGGGAGTTTGCTCGGGGTCGACTGTAGTCTCTGTAAAAAATACAGACGGAGGGATGAGGATTTCTGTCCTGAAGCAGTTGAAGTATGGATATAAGAAAATTCTCACCACCTTCAGTGTGATGCGTCCATTGGTTTTGGCCAACGTGGACGCTCGGCTCTGTCCGTCTGCAGTGTGACCGGTGAGCGCTATCAAGTAGTGGTTGCCGTTGCTGTCGGTGACCAGTGTTGGTGTTCCGTTGGTCTTGAGCATGTCTAGTGAAATGGCCTGAGTGTTGATCTGAGGGCTGTTTTGTTGGTTGATGAAAACTGGGGTCACCTGGAAACATACGGAGTGAAATTTCTCTTGTAGATTACAGCACTTCTATACACGCTTAAATCACAGTTGGTATGACCCAGGTATTAGCGTTTATGTGTGTGCCTGTGGTTTTTCGCTAGGGCGCCTCACATGGAGCAACGCAGAGATGGTGAAAGATCAAGGACCAGGTGTAAACACATCAACTTTGCTCATTATAATGTGATGTCTCACCCTCCTGTCTGTCCTTTTATATAGATTCAGACACAGAGCTGCCAGATCAGAGGTGGAATGACCTGTTTTTTGTACATTTATACAATGAGGAGATAAGATGTTGCAATATTTGAAAATACTGGGTAAATGCACTGAGGAAATGGCTTCTGTGTATACAAACTTTGGATAGGTACATCCTTGGTAACAATAAAAGTCAGATTAGCTGAGGTTTTTACCTGTTGTGTGGTGACTGCTGCCGTCAGCTGAGTCTGTGGTTTCTGTAATTTCTGCTGCTGCCTATTTTGAGCCTTCTGCTGCTTCTTTTGCTGGCTTTGGTTCACGGCAGGCTTCTGAGTCGCTACTGTCTGGTTTTGGATCTGCAGCTGAAACTGCTTCGGCTGCTGAGCAGGGACCTGCGCTTGAGTTTGTTTCTGCTGTGCCAGTTTCTGCTGAGTGAGTTTCTGCTGGGCCAATTTCTGCTGAGCTAACTTCTGTTGGGCCTGGAGCTGCTTCTGCTGGGTTTGCTGTATGATGAGCTGCTGCAGCTGCTGCTGCTGCTGGAGCAGGATCTGAGCATCCTTCTTTTGCTGTTGCTGTTTTTGAGGGTTCGGCTTCGTCTCGGACACTTTCTGCTGCAGGACCGGAATGTGATGCTGCTTCTGCTGCTCGGCTTGTTGGCCTTGCAGCCGGTTGATTTGCTGCAGCCTGAGCAGAGTCTCTTGAGAGCACTGTGTTGGCTGGGCCGTCTTCTTTGTCTGAGCATCCTCTGTTACCCCCTCCATGCCTTCCTCGGTTTCAGGCTCCAGCTTCACCTTCACCACGTGGCCATTGGGGAGCACGGGAGGCTGGATTGCCGAGGCTTTTATCTGTGTCGGTTGCTTAACCTCCGGGGTTGACGTTCTACCTTTCTCATTTCCTTCCTTCTCCAACACCAGGCCGCTGCCCATCTTGCCCTGCTCCAGCTGGAACCTGAGAGTCTCCACTTGCCTTTGCTTTTGCTTCAGCATTCTGGTAAGTTCTTCAATCTGTTTGTCCTTCTCTTGAAGCATCTGGTCTTTGTCCATGCCGGATGTATCCATCGCTACACCAGAGAGAGACTCTGAAGGCTGAACTGAATTCGAAGAAGGCCTGGAGAAGCTGCAGGGGCTCGGTGCTTCCTCTTTGACCTTACAGAGTGCCTGGGAGGCTGAAGGGATATTGGATGGCTGATGAGGAGAGTGTTGGAGGGTCAGCTGTGTCAAGGGAGAGCTCACCTAAACAATGACAGAGTAAAAGGGTGTGAAAAATCAGAATACTTGATTGATCCCTAAATTGCTTTTGTTGAAAGCAGCTCCTGCTCACAGAATAAAGTGAAGAAGAATCAAAGTAAAACTAAATAAAAAAAAAAGATGTATAAAAATAAAGAATAGCGAAAGATATAAGAAATGAGAATAATAGAAATAATAAAGAATAAACATAAAAATAAATACAGCGGAAGAGACCAAAATGAAAAAATAAAAATAAAGTTAACGGTATGTAAAAATATATGTGACGCACAGTACAGACATGTGTATTTACAAGTACATGTATATGATTACAAGTATTATTTATGTGTATAAATCAGGGTTATTTGCACAAGAAATGGTCATCGCACAGAAGACAACGGAATTATTGCACATACGGTCCAACAGACGACAAACGTGGACGTATGTTTCAGCAAGGCATGGGTCTCACCATCTCTCCGAACATGTCTCCGTTACAGCTGGTTTCATCTGGACTCAGCCCGGCTAGTGACCGCTCCGATGGGGTGGGTGATACTGGCGGGCTGGAGTTGGTGCTGCCGAAACGCATGACTCGGCCTGGGACGACCTGAGCCATCGAGGACAGATCTAACTTAAAGCCAACCTCTCCTGACTGATGGTCAGAGCTGGTGGTTGTGGTTGGTGAGGAGGTTGTTATGTTCCCGACGGTCTGCTGGAGGCCCTGTGATCCACCATTCTTCAAAACCGTAAAGACGGCACCTCCATTTTGTACTTGGTAGTTGCGGAGCCTCTCAATTAGATCATTTTTGGTTCCTGACACGGTTAATCCACGGAGTTTTAGTTCCTGTTTCAACTCAGCCACCTACAGAAAGAGTAACCGCAAAGATCGTCAGAGAGGGGGCCTTGATTCAGAGTGAGAGAAAAAATGAGCGTGGCAGGTAAGTGTCAAGCATCTTGTCAAAAGGCATATGCAAAGCGAAAATGATCGCCTGAGGAACTTCAGTTTTTTTGAAATCATCAAAATTGACCTGGCGCTCAGACTTTAACTTTCAACGCCTGCTTTGAAATAAAACGGGAATTTACTTTGAATTCATCGAGGTTGGCTGGCAAAGTGCTGGGTTTGGCTCCTCCCACTGCAGATTGGCTCTGACGGGCTGTCCCATTCTGACCGGACGGCGCTGCAGTGGTTGTTGTGGAAACACTGCGGGAGGGTGAAGGGCCAGATGTGGTTGAGGTGGGCTGCTCTGTTGATGGCCTAAGGAAAGGGAAAAGAGCAGGATGTCCTGTGTTCAAGGCCATATTTTGTTTCATGCAAATGCAATACCAAAGCGATATCAGGCGAGTATTATTGCTTTCATCAGACCTGTATTTATGAAATTTTGTTTCTTCTTGGCTACAAGTCTGCACTAACGCTTAAAGCCAAAGTGGTAACATCTGCATTAGGGCCATAACCCAAGCTTGCAAGACACATTTGCTCTGTAATTTAAACAACTTTGCTTCTGCCTGGTGTTCTGGCCTCTATAGACTCACTCTAAAACCACCAGTGGGGAAGTGACACACCAAACCAGAAGGGCTGGGGGAAGACAGGAAGTCATACCGAAAACTGCCTGCAGGCAGCAGTGCAATAATGAAAGATACAAAAAAAAAGGGGCTATTGGTTCGATATGAGGAAGAAGAAAAGGGCTGGCACTTATTTGTGAAACTCAATAAAGTCTTACCTATAAAAAAACAAAACAAAACAAAAAAAAAACCCAATGGGTCTTTACATATACACTGAAGACAAATATGCTGCATACTCACTTGGGAGGGGCGGGCAGGATGGTGTGGTAATTGTAGTGCTGCTGTTGCTGATGGAGAATCTGCAGCTGCAGGAAGAGCTGCTGCTGGTAGAGGAGCTTCGCATAGGACGAGTCCATCTGAGGTGGCCGCTCCTTGTCTGCTTTCTGATCAGGAGGGATGTACTGGTGGTACTTCAGCTTTTTCACCTTTATTGGGACGACACGGAACGTTAAACGGCAGCAACTTCAACACTTACAGCAACAATCAGCGTGTGACACCCCTTTTCTTGCCAGTTACTTCTCGTCACATGTAACTTTTAATGTTTTTTCAATTAGGTTTTGTTTATGTCTATTTGTTACGTTTATTTGATCATGCCCAGTTAGCGGTGCAGCTCTAGGGTGTAAACGAAATGAAGTACTCACTGACCTTGGGTTTGCTGTCCTTTGGTTTCTTGGGTCTGTGTGGAGGACGGTCTGAACTGGACTTAGCCTGAGACTGCAGATAGAAACAGATTAAGTAAACGGGGAGATGAGGGAGCATTAGAATACTGCCGCTGCTTTATTAAGAGCAATGAAGATCTAACACAACTCCTATAAGCTGATGATCATAGACTGTCTCTTTGGGAAAAATGTCAAGCATCTCTGCACCTTGAGTTGTCCAGAAGCTGTGCGGGACATTGCAGCAGATCCTGCTGTCCCATTTGTCATTTTTTGGGATGGGGAGGAGTCTGACCCATTAACCTGGGGAGCAGATGGTGGTGGTGGAGGAGGAGGTGGTGGAGGAGGAGGTGGTTGAGGCGGCTGAGTGAGGAACTGCGAAAAGATAATTTTTCTGTTTGAGGAGGTATCATAAAATGGCATTTTTTTTTTCAACCATAAAGTTGTGTGCCATTTAATACAGTTCAAGCCACCTGTTTACGACTGTACCTGTGTAGGGGACATGTCCCCATTCCGTGTGAGCACATCTGACGGGGACAGCTGCGGGACCGCACTCAGGGGAGAGTAGTGATTGGTCAGCTGGTCCGGTGACAGCGCATCACTGCTGTCCTCATCTAAAGATGAGCTTTCACCGCCTCCCTGTTGAGAATCTATGAGAGATTATAAAAGACTTCTTAATGAAATAATTTCCCGAATGGGAAAACATGTGAATCATATGAATTACGAATAATTGTAGTACAAGACTACTTAATTATATTCTTGAAACTTGAAATAAAATATTTCTAAGAGGAAATGACTAATAGTTAAAGGGGTTGGGGAGGTAATGACCTAAGGCATTTCAAAACAGGAGTATGTCAAAACCTCATTGCAAAAACGTGTACGTTTGTGTAATGTATTGCTACAGGCCACAAAGCCGTGTTCGAAAATCTTGTATGTTTCTACACGACAGAGTTAAGGCACGAACCATGTGGGAAAACAGCATACAAGGTCAGCAGCACACTAGCAACTGAGTTACAGAGGTGAGCAGATTTAAAGGCCATTTCCTCCCCAATACAATTGACGACAGCATATTCATGTGGTGCTTGTCAAGTTGGTTAGTAAGAATGATACATAAAACACTAGTGGAAATTGTGAAAATGGCACAATTGCTTTTAAACTTTGGGGGTGTTTTTTTTTTTTTTTATTTTTCTTTCCAGTAAATGTGCCATAAGAGGGGATTAAATTTGTAAAAAGTTGAGCTGAAGATACTGGAACCATGTTATTGATATTATAGAATAAAGAGGCTTCTTCTAATGTGAAGGTCAAGCAGTTGTTTGATTTCTGAGCGAAGGTTTCACCTGAGGCGTTGAGATATTTGAGAAATACAGTTCGCAGGCTCCAGGTGTCCATGACAGTGAAGTGTGGATCATTTATGAAAACAAAGTACAATCTAATCCCAATGCTAGCAGTCAGTCTGTCAGACAATGTGCTTTGACATATAACTAGATAAAGTAATTCAGGGAATAGAACCTGATGGCTAACTTTAGGGAGGATAAACTCGACACAACTAAAGTGGCCAAATCTTGAGGTTTGTAAAGCGGTACGACCTGGATGCTGGAGAACCTTGACAAACATTAATGAATGCTTAATAAACTCAAGAGGTATTCTTGTGAATGTTTGCTGAGATAGAGAGGGGGGTAGAAAGTATATCTCCATGTGTAAAGGATCAAATATTTTTCGTCTAATATTCAAAATTTTGTGCCTGTCTATGATTAATATGTTAAGTACCTGCCTAAGTGTTCACATTGAACTTATTTGTTGTCCTCTATTAATACCCCAGCTACACTAAGTGTCCAAAAGTGTATTTACCCAGTGGTGAGTGGCAGTCGACGGACAGAATGTTCTTGTGAACCAACTCGATGGGACCTGGTCTGTGAGAGATCTTGTCATTGAGGTCGTCGGCTAGCCGGGCCCTCTTCAGCTGCAGTTGCTTGGCCTGGAGGGAGGGCTCTGCTGATGTCTCTGCAGGGGAATCAGCGGGGCGGACAAACATTTTGACATGCAGTTACGCACAGATGCCCAGCGAAGATGAGACAGCACCAGGTTTGCACACAAAGAAGCACCTATACAGCATCTTTCAGTGGCTTGTGTGGTGTTATTGAGCAAATATGAGATTAAGTTGGCATTGATGGAGAGCCAGATGTATGACATTTTTCAGTGTTTTCATAGAATTTGGTTCCTTTTCTGTTTAAGGTGCAGTTCAGTTATTTTAAGTTTCACATTCATGCTATCTGTGAAGATATCACTTGGAGTAGGATCACTTTTATCACAGCACTTGGCAATAATAGGTATTATCATTACCATTAAATTGTGTTTTGAATGAAAAGAAGAAGAAGAAAAAAAACCCTCACCCTCCAGAATGTGCATCCTGACCAGCTCGGAGCGTTCTGGACGACTACGGATCTTCCTCTTCAGGTAGTCTTCAGTCTAGGCACAAAACAGAGGCAGTCAGTGGCAGGAAAAGAAAATCAATGTCAGCTACAGAAAAGAAAGGGAATGCACATCATGGGGTTTTCCGTTTTTTTTTTTTTTTTTTGTGTGTGCTTTTTTAATTCTTGTTAACGTTGAAGCAGAGCCACAAAAATCAAGTTGTGTATAAAAGCTATGCACAGCTCTAGGTAATACGTCTAAAGAAATGATTGTTGCTATTCTCTGGTAACTTTAAGTGACATCTGTTAGTTGAATGGAACAGTTCAACCTTTAGGACATATGTTACTGTATCACAGCATGTAAGGGAGGTTGTGCTGTGCTATGTGCCTCTTATTATGGTTTGTCCTTAACTCTCAAATTCTGAAAAGGGACTCACTCTGGCTCGCTCCAGACTCCGCCGTTGTTCGTGAAAAGCTGCGGGGCTCTTCAGTGCTGCGTCAAGAGAAGGATTAAAGGGGAAATTAGAAAATAAAAATAAATAAATAAATAAAAAAATTTAAAACATACAACATTGATAAGAATTTTGATACTACTCTGACCCCAGAGACAATGACCAGAGAATGCTGGATTACTCTAAAAATAAATAAATGAATGAAAAAAATTGAAAAAAATCCATGGACATGAAATAGGAGGGCAGAATGTTTGCTCAATTCATTGGCATAAATCAGCACACTAGGTCAACTTCTGTACAAACAGAGCACCTGGAAGAGTGGAACAGCTACCTCAAGATGTAGAGTCTGTTGTGTTTACATGTAATTCCTGTTGTTTAACAGCGATACACTATCTTTACATGCCGGGACATCATTTGTATTGTTAAAACAAGATGGTTGTGGGAAAACAAACATTTAGAGACTAGCTGCGCTGCTCACACCTACACCGCTGAAAATTTTTGGCGGTTTGAATGTGGTAAAGCAAAATGTCTCAACAGTGTAGGAACCCTCTTTTATTGCAAATTTGCTAATGTTTCTGCTAGCCTTAACATTAAAGCTCCAGCAAGTGCTGGAGGTGGAGATGAATTCGCTATTGTTTTCAATGCTGATTACCCTGAAATTAAACATGTGAGCCAGGAAACACCATTTTAACAACTGTTGTTATTGTCCCTCAATTGGCGTTAACCAAAGATGGCTCGGTCAGATGACCTAACATCTTTGCAATCAATTAATGTAAAAACACACTGATGATTATTTCAGTGAATCTCCAACCTCCAACACTGACCCATTTATGAGAGGACTCCAACTCCTGTCTGACATGAATACACACCATGACAAGCCCTGCAGACTTCCAGACACACATGTCTGGTCCCAAATTAATCAGTACAGTTGAATATATCACTGTAATGAATAAACTTGACCAAGAAGAGGGAAAAAAAAACATATTCACAATGCAATGCATTTTAAAAGGCCATCTGTTTGTGTTACATAAAAGGCTGTGGCTGGGGTTCATATGTGATCACATATGAGTGTAATTCCACTATTCTTGACACTAAAACGATAAATAATTAAAGGAATTGGTTAATTACAATAACAGCGTGCTGAAGTTTTTGAAGCTGTTAAAGCTTCTTCACTGGTGTTTTTTATTATCTTTTCCTCCAAATGGTCTGTACACAGCAGAGGTCTCGCTTATTGATCCAAAACGGTTACGTTTCAGACTGCAGCAGCAAAAAATGCTCACTGTGTTTTTCTCACCATGCACACAAACACACACCCTTCCCTATTTGTCACACTGGCCTAAGATGCAGTACACGGACAGAAAGCCTGCAGTCTCAAGTCTCTCAGTGTCCTTTCGACACGAAGGCCCAATCCTTCGTCTGAATTTTTCTGGAAAAAGAAAAAGAATTACTTTCACCTTTTTAGAATGTTGCCATTAAACTGGTTGCAAAGACGTGATTTATGCAGCAGCTGTAAAGCAAATGTGCATGTGTGAGAGTGAGCCTGTGTGCATGTAGCAGATTTTGAGAAATATTTTGGGCAGGCTCTTGTAATAAGGAGTTTAAAAATAATAAAATACATTTTCCAGAATTTCCAATTGCCACAGCTTTGTGTGTTTGCAATTAACAAGCGCACAAAGCATATATTCCATATGAAAAAAATATAATAATAATAATAATAATAATAATAATAGTAAATATATAATAATATTTCAGACCCTTTAATTTCTTAACAATAATTCATCAATTAATTGTGACTCAGGGCCTTAACCCTATGTTTTCTGATGTCCCAGCAAACGTTCAGAAAACAAACAAGAAAGAAAAAAATGGCCACTTTCATTTTGGGGAAGGATATTGGGAGCAGAGTAGTGGTAACAATGATGTAACACAACCGTCCTGATTGGTCAAGAGCTGGTGAAATCCCTGCCACTGGCATGTGAGTGCAGACACTACAGTTGGTGACGACTGTGCCACAGATGACTGGCTGGGGGTGGGATGCACTCCCCATGTCACAGCCTTTGACGTTTAGAAAAGCCCTACATACCACTTGGGATATAACAAAATTGTCAGCCTCATAACTCCAATTGCAAAAACAGCTCGTCTCATCCTGTCACTAATCGAACGAAACAAAATAACTGGGGAATGACAATTTCATGCCACAAAGCCATGAACAGCTAACAGCTAAGTAATGTCAATGTGTGGCAGTCACATCAGTTGGGAATACACTCCAATGCTGGTGTGTGAGTGTGTGTTTCTGTGCGCACGCATGGGTGGGTGGTGGTTAAGCCTTTTACTGACTGACCTATAACTGTCAGTTACTTAAAAATGAATCCACTCAACTTGCAAAGTTATCCCTCGTAAATGTTACTTTTATCGTCATTTCTTGTCAATAAAAAAAAAGTATCACAGTACTGATGCTACCTCTGTAATTTATGTAGTTAACCATTACGCCATTCTTTGATGGACCAGATTCAGAGTATAGACTGCCTCTTGCACAATGTCAACTTGAACTGGTCCCAGGTCTTTGAGCAGGATGAGTGACACTGAGAATGGATGGATAGATGCTAACTGAAATATAAAATATACCTGCCAAGTCAAATGGTGCATTTCCTGCACCAATAAAGAAGTTACTAAATACACAAAAAAGACAGCTCCAATTTCAGAAACCTAATTCTATCAACTTTAAAACAATTGATGAAAGAAGAGATGAAAGATGACTGCAGGATGGATGGTAAATTATTGGTTGACTCAAATCTAGAGATCTAACATGGAAGACAATAATAAGATAATACATAACATGATGGTGGTTAAAGGGTTAGATGGAGGTTGACGTTCCCCTAAAGGGAAAAAACGAAAGCAGAAGAAGAAGATGTTAACATGATGGTGGTGAAAATTTTGTAATTGAGGTTTGGTGTTTAAACTTAACACAGTCAGCTTCTGTCATATTTTTAGAAGCGAAATTAGGATGTATTATTCCTCTTTAATATTTTTGTCTTTTTCTATTGCTCAGAAAAAGACAAGCATGGGCACAATTTCACAGAAGTCTTCGTCATTCAGACCTAATGAGGTGTAAGCACAGAAAGGAGGGCCTGGACAGTCCTGGTACTGAGATGCATTCTGGTAATAGGCAGCTGTCAGAACACACTCAAAACCATTCCCACATCATGGCGTAAGCCAGATGTGTTAATATTAAACTGTTATATAGAGGCATTACTCAACATCAACAGCATTTAGTCATTAAGTCATTTGTGAAGTGCATAAAGAGGCAGGGAGATAGATCTGATCAGCACCAACGCTGCCAAACAAATGTTCTGACAGCTTTCCATTACTCAGGACACATGTTCGGGTCTCGTCTGTATAGGGTCTAGGATCAGACAAAATTCGAGAAGAGACGAAAATAGAGAAAGGAACCAAAAAACCCTACAGGTCGTTGTTGCACTGTGACAGGAACTAACAACTCAAGAGGTTTCACACCAGAGACCAGCTTACATGCCTCCACAACCCACCTTATCGTGAACTTGATTATCATGCCATTGGTCTCGTCCTCCTTTGCTTTCCATGCTCTTTGAGCAATTCATGTGATCCTTACAGTTCAATAATACAGCAGGGGCCTTGACAACTACGGAGCCTGTGTATTTACTGTGTAATTAAGCTCAAGTCAGTAGCACGGCTGTGTGGACCGTCCAATGTTGAAGAAACGTTATTGAATGACTCTCAAATGTTGACTTACACCTAAGCTTTTGCTCCCTATTTAGATAGAGTGGTATCTTAGCAAGTATTGTACCTCTTCCGTTCAACAGTGTGGCACTGGGCCTTAATATATAAGGAGATTTACCGTAACTACTAAATGTTTCATCATAAAACAACAGCGTAATTATTTCATGCTAAAGTATCCAAGGCACACTGTTGCTATTAAGTGCATTTTGATGGAGCGGATATGCTAAATAATTGATCTACCTTTGGATATTGCTATCATGCAATGGCAGCGATACTATATAGCAAACTCTAAGCCTATGGCATCTGGAAAAAAAAGTAAAACAAAACAAAAAAGCAGTTTGGTTTGGGTTATTTTGTCAAAGTTGTTGGACACTTAAAACTTGGACAGTTAATACATGTCACCTTGACAGCAAGAAATCATCCATGTGAAGATCCTTTATTCCATCATGTTGTTGATAAAAGAAAATCATTAAGTTTCCATTTATTCTGTGAGACACTCATAAGCTGGGCGACTCTTGCGATTCGTGGAAGACAGAAACAGGAAGAAGAAACAAAAGAGGAAGCTGTCTCTATTAGATAATAAAAACTAGTGCAGAAACTCTTGCAAAAGAAACAAATGAAGAGTGCATCTGTTCATACATGCCAATGTGCAGTTTGCTGCTGATATTTATAATGAGCAACAGAAAGCAAAATGATGAGGTACATTACTTAGGACCCCACATCGGTAGAAGTAGATGCGTATAACCAGGAAAGCTACTGTATATGTCCACTTGGAATGTGAAGCAATCGACCAGACACATGAAGCTCTGTGTTTGTATTAAGACACCGGTCCGATCAATTTTCTGCCAGTGTGCTATTTGAGGCTGCAGCTACAGGAAAAAGTTAACATGTTGACCTCTGCTCAAAGGCGCATTGTTGTCTGCATGGATTTTCATACATTACCTTTGAGGAGAAACCTCCGGGCAACTCTAAACCAGCTCATCTATCTCTAGTGTGCAAATAATGAGTAATATAATCAAGAAAGCCGCCGGCTGAAGATGTATCAAGGTCATTAATATATAGGACACTTACGTGGCATGATCCCTTGGCTAACCAGTTCCTCTCGTGTGCGTCTCTGTTGGAGTTTGAGCTGGAGGACTGCATGGAGACAGAAGAGGTGAAGGAGAAAGTAGAAGAACATGAATATGGGACTGACATGAAGAACACCCTCTCTAAAACCAAGCACTTTCAACTCGACCCCTGTTACAAACCAAAAAATGGGCGGTTTCAGCTGACTTAATACTTCCTCTTTGAAAACTCTACTTGAATTGGGGTGTGTACACCAACATGCACGAGCGATCATCAGACATCAAGAGTAAATGATAAAACAACGCTGACAAATGGCAAAGGCTTATATGTAACTCCAAACATTACAATTTAGATTTAAGGAACATCAACATTAATCACACTACTCATTCCATAATTCTGAAAGGAGGAAGTAGATATTACATAACGCAAAACAATGAATCCCATATTTATTGATGCTGCCTTTTTTTTTTCTTTCCAAATTCATAAATAAATATAATTCGTGATTCATAATATTATGGGCATGTAAGATAAGACAATTCCAAAGAACAAAGGTTTAAAAGTAGTCAATTTAAGTTATGTCAAGTAGCCTTCGTTTAATCAACTCAGTTTGAAGAAGTGCAGACGACTGAACACCTAAAAAGCAGCAAACACAGAATTGCGGAGTGACAGGAGAGAGACTTTTGCGGTAAGATTGTTTTTCTGAGATCAATGTTATCTGATATCACACTGCACTTCCTTTGTGCTATTTGGTTAAAGTAGTATGCCATATGGGCGTTACACAGACTTTTGCTTCTCCCTTTTTTCTGTAAAACTTCACTTCAGAGAATTTGGTAATTGAAAAAAAAAAATACAGGAAATAGATTAAAATATGATTACAGCAACAACTATTTTAAAAAGAAATATATATAATTATATATATATAACAGCTGTCCTGGCAGAAAGGGTATGCGCATTTGAAGTCGAACATACCATTGTGGCTTTCCAAATATTTCTGTCTGTTTCCTGGTTTTGGGGCTAACAGCACCTGTTCCTTCCTACTAGCAAAGTGACATCATTCCTGTTCAAAAACAGTGGCTCACAGGTTGGATGCCCTGCGTAGCTCTTCCCATCTTAAACCCTCTATTATGGCGAGCGATCCAAGTTTTACAGAAGCATGTGGATTAATGTGGGCCCTCAATGTGAGCCCGGTCAAGAAATTGTCATCCCTCGGCTCCGAACAACCAAACTGTGATCCCAACTCCCCTGCGTTATGGTTGCACACACTGTGCACACACTGGATCTTTGAGGATCAGACTTGCGCTACAAGCTCTGCTCTCGCAGCAATAACATGTCAATTAGCATTCGTTCATGTAAACACAAAGATCTAAACATAGTCAGAAGACCTCATATATATATATATATATATATATATATATAAATATGCACACACACGTGCAGCAGCTTGTGCATACTCACGTGTTTCCATGAAAATGTACACATTAGAATGTTCACACACACACATGCTGAGTGAGTCGTGATGCATGGCGGGTGTAGGGTAAGGGGCTATGCCACTTGGTACTTTCAGGGAAAGGGTTTATTCTGGGAAAGAGAATCTTACACTCTCCCTTGACCCCACCTAGACATTTCTCTTTCCCCCTTAACATCCTCACAAACATGGACAAACACATACAGGCTGAGAGCCAACACTCGGGTAACTGAATGATTCTGCCCGAGCTGCTCTCTGATGATGAGTGAACTGGGCGCCGATGTAACTGAACTTTATATTCAGCGACCAATCGTAATGTCACACACAGGACTGGTCAGACACTACTTTTGCTTAGATCACAAGACTCAGCCAGCATTTATCTTTTGCAGAAGTCGTAAAAGAACAGAGCATGGAAACCTGCCCTGATGTTGCAACTACACAAGAAATTCAGTGTTGTTTCCAAATCAGTCATACTAGCAGAGGGTGGATAACAAAGTAGAAAAACAATGAGATGGCATTATATAAAGAGGATTTGTTTATTTAAAGTTCCCTACTAAATATTAAAATAAACTAAATTTACTGGATAACACAGATCATCGTGCAACAATTTATTTAATGAGATCGGTCTGTGCGAACGTCTTCCCTGAACTTTAGCATGAACACATGTTCTCATTCAGACCTGGAGCGTCTGACAGGTCATCACTGATGATGCAAACTACGAAAAGCTGAATCGGGATCAAATCAGGTTTGAGGCCATTATGGTTAATTTAAGAAAAAAGGATAAAGAGGCAGGGCAGTTTTATTTGGGATACTAGGCCACAGCCAAAACTGGCCTCTGCAATCATAAAGACTTGAAGCAAGGGAATGCAATGAAAGGAAGACAGCAGAAAGCTTTTAAACAAAGCCTTGGACAATGTGCAACCACAATTTATCCACTTTGCCTACAGTGTACCCCTGACATTGTGGTAAAAGACATGGCTCTGTGTAACCCTCCCTGGATGCCGCCTGACCTGAGAGTTGTACTGAAAACTGTGAACAAATTTTAAGCAGAAAAAAAAATAAGAATAAACCTGGCTTTTCACACAAATAAATATGTACTATTTATGTAGAGAGACTATACATATATTTTCAAACACACTTTTTCGGTTTTTGTCCATAATTTAAATATTTGGCTATAAAACAACAGAGGAATTCTTAAATCATTATCATGTTATATAAAATGAATGTCCATGGTTTATTTAAAAAAAAAAAAAAAAAACAATGGCTCAATGCTGGCTTGTTCTGACAGCATTCTTTTTTTTTCTGTAAAAAGATATATAAAAGAAATAATAGTAAATATTGCAGTCTACAGTATAAAAATATAAGAATGATGCAATTTCCCAGATCTCTATTCAAATACAACAAAATACTGATAAATAAAAAAAAAAATCAAATTGTTCTTGTGATACAGCGTTTCCTTATTTCAAGCAAACTGCAGCCCACAAATGTCAGAAATTTGTATTCAAGATACACAAAACCAGATCAAACCACGACATGTTATGTCTCTGCTGCTTTAATTAAATCTTCTGTCACTGATCAGTCAGAAACATGAATTATGGTTGGGGAACACTTCAGTATTTTAACACAACTTTCTCACAGCTACAAAATAACTGCACCAAAGATATTCTATAGTTCCTGTAGCAAGCTAACATCTTTCTTCTTGTTTTTTTGTGTACTTCTCCAAATTTCAGTATTGGCTCATATCCAGTGTAAATGATTGTTAATCCGATTTCTTGCTTAACATCTGAAAAACAAGCCTTTGTAAAAAGGGGAAAGAAAAAGCCAAAGTGTGAGGTTTTAGATCAGGGATGGATCCAATAGGAAGAAGCAAAAGGTCAGGTGAGTTCACTAACAATCTTGGTGGCCAACTGGGCTAATCCTGCTGCGCTCATGTGTCATTAGACCTGATTCAACATGTCTGAGTACTGTCACTGCCCCCAAAGACCCAGACCCTTGGCACAAGTAAGCAACACTCACGCTGTCCAAGGGAACCCACAGGGGACCGCTGAGAGCTTCTGGCCTTCACTCGGCGAAGGAATAGGTGCATAAGGCAGAAAACTGCATCATCATTCTGCCACATACCCTGCTAATGTACCCTCTACCACTCATCTTGTAAACACCATAAACAGAGCTTAGTCCTGGCATTGGCACTGGATTTTCTGTTCGAAAGGCTGTTAGTATTCTACTCCATAAGTGCAGATGCAGATTTTTTTTTTCTCCCCCCGAATGGCAGTTCAGGGGTGCAATGTTTTTGTGTCTTAATAACATGTGCCTTAACACACAAAGACAACCAGAAATACAACAGCACATGCAGTGATGAAAAAAAAGCAAGATTGAAAAATAAGCTGGACGTTAACCTCCAATGATGATAGACAGCAAGATGCTGCAGTACCTGGCTGCAGGACAGGGCCTTGCCAGTCACAATATGCTGCCTGAAACCAAAGTCATCCTGCTGGTATTGCTAAAGGGACAAACACCCCATAGTCTGGTCTGCAAATTGCACGACACTGCCTTTGGTAGGAAAACTTCACTTGAAAGAATATATCCTACGGGAATAAAACGATCCTTCCTCATCTGATCCCAATGACATTTACAGATAAACGATGTATGTCAAGGTTTCATTACCGAACCTCAATGTGGAGCGAAGAATCCCTAAAAATCTGACATCATACTGGACTCGGGACTACATGTCTGATCGGTACCGACAGCTGTAAAACAAACGCTATGCCCTCGGCAAGTGAGCCCATTGTAAACACTCCTTATGAGAATATTGGCGGCATCCATGGCGTAACTTGATCAGAGAGACACATTCACGGTCATATCGCCTGAACGAGTTCAGCCAAAAACTAAAAAGGGGGTCGGCATTCTACTCATTTGTTCGTCTCAAACATACACACACAATGCATTTTGGTGACCAGCACCAATCCTATACCTGTGTGACAGAAAGCAAGTCAATAGAGGCCTTTAGATACAAATGGAAAATTTGACATCATGAACTCAATTAATTCATAACTGAGGTATCAATTGTAAAATTGCCTTGAAATTGCTTCCCTGATGAGGAGCCAGTCACACTTATCTTTGGTCAAACTTTAGATACTATTCACATGAAGTCATAAAGTGTTGTCATGAATGTCAACTGGGCACATAAACACTGGTCATATCAAATGTCTTGCGACTCAACTGACTGTGCAGCACAGGGTTGCCCACCTTCTTTTAAGCTGTGATAGACAGTTCTGTCGTGATCCATCTTCAGCCCTGCCTTCTCTATGTCTTCACCCATTGGAAGAGAGTCCAAGGGGGAGGGTTCAAAGGACAGGCAATGGTTGGTGTCCAGCATTATCATTGAGGATGGATTGGATTTTAGCGATAGGTAATTGCAAACATTGAACTTCTCATCTAACAGCAACTCCTCTTCCCAAGTTCTAGATGGCAAGTGTTTTAGACGAAGAGCACAAAAGAATTCCTCGCGTTCACAAAAGTGCAACGGTTATCCCTTCGATGTTCTGTCCTCTTGTTCCAGGAGAAAAACCATGACACAGATGCTTCAGTGGGCGCTCCTTTTAAAAAAGCAAAAAGAGAAGGGAAACCGCTGCAACAGCCTCTCCTCTTCTGGTCCAATATCTCGCTCTCTCCTGTATCAAGAGTAAATCGATAGGTCTGTCTCACACTCTCTCCTGTTCCTTGCGTCGTCCTTCCTATTCCAGTAGCAGACAGCAAGTCACGACAGCGCTGCTCTGCGAAGGTCTTCCCCGAGAGACTGTGAAGGAACTCCAGGGGGCGAGTTGTGGATAAAAAGGAGCAGGATAACTGAGGGAGGACGCCGAAAAGGGGCCAGTGGCCGAGCGAGAGAGAACAGCAGTGAGCTCAACAGTGAGACTGCTCTCCTTGCAGCTCCTCCTGTATTCCTCTCTCACTGTCTCTACCCCCCCTCACTTACACACACACACACACACACACACACACACACACACACACACACACACACACACACACACACACACACACACACACACACACACACACACACACTCTTGCTCAGCTGTTGACATTCATTCACTGCTAAAAGCTGGAGGGGGCAGTGGGGCTGCAGCATACACATAAACACACCTTAAATCACAGTACCATCAATGAGACAATCACTTCTTTAACTCTTTCTCAACACCCCCGATGACACAATCCAATTTCCAAAGATCATGATGAAATTTCGAAACGGAAAACAGCGGGGAGGATTTTCAGTGATGACATCATCAGGAATGATCAACCTGAGTCAGAGATGCTGGAGGGGATCTGATGCGGTGACGAATCCCACGCACACTGCTCTCAGTGATTGATTGATCGATCGATTCACCGATAAGAACACATCCTTGCAATTTTGAGACAAGGTTTGAACAGGCTGCCCTTGAGAAAGACGGCAAACATACAGGGACTGCAGCTGAAGGAACCTCAGCTTTTGGTGCCTTTTTCTGCTGATCTTGTTGACCGACCGACCATACTCGTTTTTTTTTGGTTCATTTTTTGCATTCTAGTTCCACGAGCAAACTTCTCCTGATGAATGCTGATGGTAAACGGTGTCCCTGACCACAGAACCCCCCCTGCCCCCACTCTGTTTTAAATAGAATGGCCAGCTGGCCATTAGGGGGCTATATTCAGCATGGTATCACCTGTGCACTCACAGGCTAAGGTTACATTGAAGGCGCACACATCGCGGCTAGTAATCATATTGACACAAACTTGAAGTCTTGGTTTAAAAGTATAGTACAAAATATAATAAATAGTAAAGCATTTGTGACACATTACACAAAAGCAAATAGTGATTTTGTACTTGAGGCTGGAGTATAAAATGCAAAAACTGTCTCAGACTGTCTGTTGTAGCAGACACACACTGCCCAAGTTCACCAGAACACAGAGGCAACACCTTGAGCAAACAGTCAAGGGGTGTCTACAATAACTCAGCGTGAGTGTATGGTTAAAGTCCACCTAGTCTTCTGATTCACAGTCTGGACAGGAAACACCATGATGACCACACTCTCTGGGATTACAATGTTGCTGTGCAGGTTGAGCTAACCTCAGAAGCCCACACATATGATAAACATGCACACGGCGCATGCCTTGCGTGTCTGTTTATTTCCATCCCCCTGGCTCAGAATTCCAATTGATCTCCACTTAACAAAGGAAAGGTCCATGTCTTACTCGCAACATTACTTTTCTCCATCACAAATTGTGATTTCATATACACATAGCAATGATGAGAGCACCTAAGAACACGATTTAAAAGTTAACAAACACACACATGTGTCTGTATTGTTAGATTATTGTTCTTACTAGCTTGACTGGGGAGTTCTTGTGTTTTTTATCGTTTTGTGACCCCAATTTGTGAAAGGCATACTCAGATTACTTCACCGATTTCTTCCACAAGTTGAAATAAAGAGAAAAATATCATGCCAGATAATCTTAATTCTTAGAAGGGAAACCAACATGCATACTTTGTATCAGTTCGGCGGTTCCTCGGGAAAGAGTTCGGAGGTTCTGTTGGGAAAACAGAATAATAGTCACAACATCTACACTTGGCAGTGAAGTTGGCCTTTAGCAAGAGAAATAAACTGGTAAAAGTTCTGGCTTTGAGAACATTCCAGTGAAACTATCTGGCCTTGGACATCATTATCTGCCCTTTTGTAATCGGTCACTAAAAAACAATTTTGAAACTTGGAAAAAAAAAAAACAACTTGTTTTTCAGAAGTGGGACGGCTATAATTACAATATGATGTTTGTGCAGAAATAGTGAGTCAAAAGACTTCCTTCTGGGTGGCTAGATTGCTGGAAAAGTCTCTCCCACGGCTTCCAGCAGGTCAGATCAACCTGAACCACCAGGGGTATGAATAAATGGTTTTAAATGATATGAAACAATTTTTGGTTTGCAGTCCAATTCAATTTGATTGTTTTTTTTTCTTGCGCCAATTAAAGCCCAATCCCCGTCAAAAAAGCTAGAGTTGAATAACTGCACTGTAGTTAATCAAATGAAATGAACCTTGAAAATAAATACATAAAAATAAATCCCCCCAAAATTTCATTAAATGCGAATAATCATCACAGGTGAGACAAAGCTGCAATGGTTTTCACAGGACTGCACCAAATATGAATTCCTTCACTATTCAAACATACTTTCATATTTTGGAGATTGAGGAACAATAGAATCTGAGAATTTACACAAGGTGCAGAATGATACAGGATCAGCAACCAAGACAGTTGCAAGTGCAAAAAATGGTGAAAGAAAAATCTGTTTTTGCAGAACATTATGAACTCATGGTAAGGCTGAGCATTTTATATTGTAAAGTTAGTGCCAAAAAAAGGGCGTTTTTGAGATTTGACATTCATGAAACTGGGATGTGTTTGAGGGTGTGACCATGTCACAAGCACATCCCAGTGTGTGATCAGTGTGACCATGACACTATGTCATGAACATCTGGGAATCTTGTGTAAAATTTTAAAAAGAAAGAAAAAAAAACCAAAGGCATTTCCAGCTTGAAGGCAGTAAAGACAGGAAAAAAACAAAAAGTTTCATTTATCAAGGTCGGCATGTTTTTGCTTCAGTGTTATGGCAGCTTCAAATGTCAACAACTGCAACTTCTTACAAAAGTCATATCATACTTGACTATTGATATACCTATTAAACTGATGGGGACATCTAAAGAAATAATTTGAAATGTTATTCAGTATAATTTAAATATTCCAAAAATATTGCATTTTCTAAAATGGGGGAAATGGATATAAAAATATTCTTGAACTAATAAATAATGAAATCATTTGTATAAAAAAGACAGATCATTTCAAATATTAGAAAGGAAGAAATTAGATTTCTAATAACCTACAGTATATGGAACACATGGTTAATTATAATCAAACTCACAATAAGTGACTTGCTGATTACAGAAGTTGACCTGTTGATGTTTATGGTTTATTGTTTATTGTCAGCCAGTGAACAGCAATACAGGAGAAGATGGACCGTATTTACCTGGCAACACTTTTCAACACTCACTTCAGGACACTACTGTACAGAAGTGAGCAGCTTAAAAGTGGATTAGTGTCCTGGAACCAAAAATATATTAACATTGAACTTGCATTACACGGCAAAACATATTACAATTGAAAAAAAAATCAAGAAATTCAATAAACAGTATAATGTCAAGTATGCCATTATGTATATTTTTGGACATATCTATAACAACGCTGCAAGGAAAACGAGGCAGGCATGGTGTCAATCTAAACCAGGTCACACCGACCATTAACATTCCATCAGGAAAAAACACAAGGTGTTAGTTTCTCATATTTCCTGGTTTCCCCACCTGCTCTGCTGTGGAATTTACAATCAATGTGTGCTTTTGGCTTTGACTTCACTCTGACATAAATCCTGGTATTTCAAAGTGTCGATTCAAACCAATAGTATCACTGAACTAAAGGGACACACAGCCAGAGGAAAAGTTATTGATATTTGAACCAAAAGTGGACACTGGGGGAGTCTGGTGAATGCATGGTGGCCCTGTGTGTGATCCTGAAGAAAGGAACGTGGAATCTGGCACTAAAGCCAAATGTCAACTTTGCTATAAGCAAGACAGCACTTAATCACATCTCTACTCACTCTGTGTTTGTACAAGAAAAGGTTAACTTGCCACCAGACCCATGTAAGCAGTCTCCTCATGTGCTTGGCAATGAATCCAGGCGAGTCTTTTCAGGATATCAAATAAAAAAAAAAAAATTCTGGCTGACCCACTGCTGCACTTTCACTTCACAACCGCGTGTAGAATCCAGTGTTGTTTGTCTAAGATTTAAAAAAGCTCCTACTGCTTGAAAGAGTATATATGTTTATACAATGCACAGATTTAATGAGGATTATGTCATCCTCTTGAACTACTGTACACGAGACAGTGTGACAAACTAAAAACAAACTTGCCAAAGCCTTTTTTTTGGGAGTTTGTGACGTTTATCAAAAAGCAGAATGCAAAAACACCACCCAAGCACAATTCTAAGCTTCAAGAGACAGAATGTACAATAGCGAACTTTACACGATGACAGGGAACAAACCGATCCCAGCCATCATTTCAAACCATGATATTTATGATCTAAAAATGAATGGTTACCCGGATCAGCATTCAAAATTTAGAGCCTTGAGGCATGTTGACACATCTGCTCCAACGGGATTTCATTTTTTTTTCCGAAACTAAAGGAGAAAATTGCTAAGAAATGAATCTCGTAAACACAGATGTCTAGTCGAGAATTTCCTCAATCTCTGTGTGCACTTACATAATTTTCCAAAGATGCTGAAAATCCAATGCCATGTTCATGTTAATTTAGGGTATTAAGTGTGCCCTTTTTTCTCGCAAATAGCAAAAGGATTCGGCTAAGTTGTGACTTCAATATTTCATTGAGATTCGATATAGTTTAGTGAAGTGCGTATTGATTTTTAGCCTTTTTCGACTTTTAAGGCGTACAGGAAAAAATGTTGAGGGGACTATATGCCGAGTACTATCTGTGCCATTTCAACACCCTAACAAAGAACACTGGGAAAAGAAAAAGGCCCCTGAATGGCATTTTGTTTTGTGGTGGGCAAACAAAAATGCTCCTCGAGACCCCTGAAAACTAACACATAGTCAGTGCTTCCTTGTTGCCAGACCTGCAGTTGCACCCTCCACCTTGTCACGTCTTGTCAATAAAAAGCGGTCACACTGTGGTCTCATTGTATATTGCTGAGGGAAATAGCAGCATCTCTCGGAGCAGGAGCATTGGATGAAAAACAGAGGCATAGGCCAGCTGGCAGCTGTTAGTCTATAATAACAACGACCTCACTGTAGACCAGAGAGGAATGAAGACACGAAAGTTGCAGCTTTCAGGAAGGAGAAGAGGGAAAAAACAGAAAAGCATAACTTAAGAGAAGGGTGGACCCCGTTCAGTGATCATGCCTATGTCAAAGACTCTTACATAACGCCGACATCTGAAAATAATCTCTATTGTAACGAACCCCCTAACCTCCTGCCCTACATAAAGAGGAAACTCCATTTTATTTCCTCCTTTATGATCCACTTCCATTTGGGTCCTAGTAAACAGCAGATTGGCACCCAAGGCAGACCACCAATTAGCACAAAGGGGAGAGATGACAAACAAGGGCGACCGAAGTTCAGCGTTTAAGTGAGGGAAAGGAGCCTGTGCGCGGCACATGGGTGAGTGTAAGAAAGGCCGTTGAGCCTAGATTTAAAGAAAGTCTCCAGTCAGTTATGTGAGTCAGATCTCTAGCTTTCCTTCAGGCTGTAGTTTTATATGACGTTTCTTCCTGTATTACTATCCTCTACTATATTACTAAGAACGAGCTGGTTGTTAATTGTTTCAGCAGTCAAAATGACAGGGCTTTTAATGGGTACTGACATTCAAAGTTGAAATCAGAGGTTGCCATTTTTGATTTATCTATACAGCTCAGCTGCAGAAACATCCTCATGTGACAGATTTCAAGGAGGGGAGCGTAACTAAAAAAAAAAAAAAAAAAAAAAAAAAAAGTTGACTTTCATCTTCATTTTTCAAAACAATACATAAAATATCAGCCAACTCTATCTGGCACAATTATTTCAAGGTTATGGGAAGAACGTGGTTTGGCTTTATGATAAAACACAGTTTTAATTCTCTCATTCATCAAACTGATACGCTTTAACATCACCCAGGAAATTTAATATCATATTCCAGAGGCGAACAAAGCAAGTTAACTGTTAACTTTCTAAATAAGTTTCAACATGACTGAGACTTTGTCACAAAGACCCCACACATGACACACTACCCTCCTTCAGAGATACAAGACAAAAACGGCCATTTGTGTTTCAATATTAGAAAAAGAATAATTAAATATAAAATACAGAATTCTTGAGTCGGGTCAAACTGTGTCCACACTGGTGACCATGAGCTGGCAGTGGGAAGGTTGAGCTGAGTTTCTCAGGATTCTCTGACACGACTGGGGCTATCTGCTGTGATCAACGACTTCCTCTGTTTAGGTCTCAGACGGACAGCTTGATAACTTGGCAACCGGAGCTAATAGAAGTAAAGTGTCGGGTATTTAAACGATTGCTGCAAAGTTCTGCAGAAGTTAAAATCAAAAGAGTAACTGATGAAAAAGATAAATTTCAAAAAGTTTTGCAAAATGCCATTTATTGTATTCAGCCTTAAGAGTTTCATGGCAAGAGGAGAGTGATTGCAAATCCCCAGGCATTGATGGCTTTAAATACCAACAATTAAAAATAGCTTCATATTTATTTCTCTTTGCTATTGTAAATATTGAATCCCGATGTTCTCCCATAGACTGAGAATTTGAACACTTTGTGCAAACTTGCTTTCACTTCCTGCTGTCTTCATTGCTGTTTTTTTTCAGTGCATTGGTCGAAAGTCACAGCCATCTGAACAAGAGTCCTGCCTGTAAAAAGTGACCTCTGCTACACTCATCACAGTGGGTGAGTCACTGGATAATGGCTATTCCATTATTTAGACACATGAGAGCAAGTTGCGTTGAAAATAAGGCACAAAGTAAAATGGCAAGAGGATACGTGTCCTGCAGCAGCATGTTTGTACCTGTAATTACGTCTCTGCGTGGGAGTGTATTCGTGTGTGTGTGTGTTTGTGCGCACACTGTATTTAAGAAAGAGAGAGATTTATGTAAAAAAATGAAAAAAAAAAGGTTATTCAAATAGTTCGACCACTTATTGTATAAATATTGATGCAGTAGGAGATGGATTTTAGTTTTAAAATCAATCAATCATTCTTCATTATGTTAGATTTTTCCAGGAAAAATAATGCCACTCAGATTTGTGTTAGCTACTCAGCAGAAACACATTGAGTTCATTCTCAGTTGTAAGACATTAACACGGATCATAACCAAAGCATGCAACAGCTGCAAGTAAATCATAAAGGTTTTGGTTAATTATGTTCTTCACAATTATCTATTGAGAACAATGTCTATTCTTGTTATTACACACAATAAGATGTATTAAGTATATTATCTGGGAATGCAAATCCCATTGTCTGCACTTATTGCTACCACAAATGATGACAAACACTGACATTTGATAGAAATGTATATAAATTCAGCAGCTCCATGCACTACCATATTAGTTTTTAGTGAGATGAGATGCCCTGAAGTGCATGGTTAAAGAAAAACTTGCGCGTGTGCGTTTAAAGAATCCACAGCTACATGAGTGGGCTTGTACCTGTGGGTGTGCATTCACTGTGATCCTGTTGCTATGAGCAGCCCTACGTATCAGTCTGTGCTTAGCTGATAAAGCGCTTCTCTTTAGCTTTAGGCCACAGATCTGAGTTAACGTGTTCAGCTATGCTGTCACGTATCATTATTTAAAAGGAGTTGGCTGGACCACAAATACAGTAAATGAGTCTGCTTGCTGAGTGACTGCTGAAATATTGAGCTGTCAGAACATTGTGATGAAATGATAAGCAACAGGAGCCTACAAGTGCAAGACCAGGTCACACAAGTGTATGAGTTGTGAAGTGGTGTGTGTTCGTGTACCTATGAGTCATACCCATTCTAAGGGTGTGTGCTGAATCTATTTAAGATTGAAGCCTTTTTGTTTACCCATCCATCCATTTATCGTCTGCCGCTTATCCTGGGGGATACTGGAGCCTATCCCAGCTCTCATTGGCCAAGGGTGAGAGGTGGGATACACCTTGGACTGGCCAATCACAGGGCCACATACAAAGACAGACGATGTTCACTCACTCATTCATTTGGGGCAATTTTCCCAATTTTTTCCAATTAATCTGCTGTATGTTTTGGACTGTGGAATGAAACTGGAGAAACCAAGGCAGACACAGGGGGAATATGCAAACTCCATACAGAAAGGTCTCCTTGTCGGAATCGAACCAGGGTCCTTCGAACTGTTAGGCTAAAGTGCTAACCATGGGCCACCACTTTGCATATACACCAAGACTCATAATATGACTCTTTGTGTATTTGTATTGGGCTGTTTGTGGCACAAAAAATAAACTTATCTAAAATGAAATTTTAAAAATCTCTTTTTATTTCTCTGAAAAGTTTGGGGAATGTTGAATTCCCTTGCAGGAGATAATTAACCCTCTGCATTTAACCCTTCATGGATGACCTGCACCACTTCAACAGGCTAGAAAGAGCTCAGGAATCAAACTAGAAACTTTTGGTTCCATGCTACTGCTCTATCACCTGAGCCAAGCAGCGCCAGATGAGGATTATGTAATGCAAGGATGGAGTCGCTGGCAGTGAGGTGAGGAGATATACAGCTGGACTGTGTTTGCTGCAGCTGCATGTTTTGATTACATTGAACAAAAGACCCCCTTCCTTCCTTCCTTCCTTCCCAATGTCCACCTCTCGTGTTGTTTCTTGCGGCTTAATATTGAAATTAGTCGTCTTCGTCTCTTGTAAGCGTTACTTCTTTATTCTCTCTATGCTTATTCCTCGCATGTCTTGTTATCTATCGCTTTCTTGATCTCATCCCGCCTTCTTCCCTCCTACTCTCGCCCTGACAGAGTGTTGCTGTGGGGGACCCAGCTTCTGGCTGCCTCCCAATCTGTTACATAACAGTTCCATCAGCCTCCCTGAATCACTGCTGTGCGGGGCTAGCTTCAGTCAGGCTACGAATCTCGCAACAGATCTTCAACACTGCCCAACAACACAAATGTGTGGTTGTGTGGGGGGGTTCGAATGAATTTGCATTTTTAATTTCTAAAGGCCAACAAAATATTGCTGCAAAAAGCAAGAAGCAATTACATCAAATCACATTTTGATCTATATACTGTCACGACTGAAGGGTGGAGAAACAAAGGAATTTCTATTAGTCTTTGTTTACATGTCTGGACTATGTAGTTAGCCAAAAGCCAAACACTGAAGGTATTTCATCATGAGTATACCAAGCTACTAACCCTCAACATCACGACCACAGCCTGCATTCTGCTTCCTATCTGATGACTCTTTAAAACGTATTCAGTCATGATTAGTCTCTCTTTAGCCTGCACTATTGAAGATAGTGCAGGCAATAGCATTCAGAAATCGGAGACTGTTTTAAATTTTACTGGCTATATTCTGTGATGAGCTAGGCTGAATCTCAGATCGCAGGGGCACATTGCAAAAATCAATATCGAGCCCTCTTAAACAGCATGAAAATACACAGAGGGGAAAAAAATGTCTTCTTGTACTTGTCATTTCAATAACACACTTGACAGCACCAGACACTGTCCATGTCATGATCTGGAACAAATTGTACAGACTGAAAAGAAGGGGTAATTTCCAGTGAAATCTGGAACAGAGTCTGTGGGGCTTCTAACCTAGTTTTCCCTCAGCCTCGTTGTCAGGGCTGTGTTTTCTGGTCTTCATGCAAAAAAAGTTAAGCTCCGGCTCTACAAGCCTATTTGAATCCTGCTTCCTGGCCACCACTCGGTCCTCACAGGGCAGTAGGGATTTTAGCTGGACGGATGACAGCTGCTGCCGGCGGGGGTCGGGGGACAAGGGACAGTTTCTCTGAGAAAAGCCCAATTCCTCAACCACACCTTTCAGTCTGACCTATCGCTGGGGTTAGGCTCTGGTGTGCACCCAATAAGACAAACTTCACAGCTATGTTCACTTTGTAAAAAGAGACCCTTGATTTTAATACCATAAAAACACATTACATTCTAAATCTGGATGATTTGCCTGACTTGTGAAAGTGCAGCTTATAAACATATAGACTTTGCATGATTAGATCAGCTTGAAGAGCGGGATGCATTGCTCCCTCAAGGCTAATCTTTAAAAAAAATGCTGCTTCATGCAAAATCAAACTGATCTACAAATGCGTCGCTGACTGACAGATAGATAAACAGCAAATGAATGGGGGTGAAAACGCAACCTTGTCGGCAGAGTATTACATTTCACTGGTGTTGGTGAGGTCAAAATCAACAGCGGGGCGTCACTAAGTAACCTGTCAGTAAAGTTCTGATAAATCTATCAATCTAAAAACATAAACAGGTTTGCCAGTAATAGTGATACATGTCAAAGCGAGGAAGTAGTAAGAGCCCTTACAAAAAACTGTCATAGATAATGACACATGCGGGACTCCTCACCACACCTGTTCTTAGCAACTACTGCCTTCAGTGACTTAAACATTTCTCAAGAAAGTAAAGAAGTAGCTCAATATGTGGCTTTACCTGACTGGATAGTCATGTCCCTCTGCACCATGCTGAGCTTTAGGCTCCCGCCAACATTACTGGCTCAATCCTCTGACACAGGCGGAGTAAATAGTGTCAAGAGACACATCGGCGGTAGAAGGTTGAGGAGCGGTCCAGCAACAGAAACACCACATTAAACACCCCTTTTTCTTTTCACCGGCAGCCAGTACTCCACAGGTTAGAGTGTACCTCACATTCCTTCTCTCCGGATTGTCTGGCTACAAGTGCGTGCACGCCCCAGCAGAGAGGGCGTGTGTAGGTCGGTGCCTATGTCCCTTGTTGCTCTTTGGATAACAACAAGGTCCACCCATTGGTCTCAAGCTCTGTGACTACACCGCTTTATCTGTGTGTACCCTCATACTTTTTTAGCTTGACTTAAAAAGAAAAAAGAAAGAAAGAAAAAAGCAAAACTTGTTGCCACTCATCTGTTCTCTCTCCGTAAGTTTTGAAGTGGAACTCGAAGAAGAAAAAAAAAAAGAAAGGCCGGTGCCAAGCCTCCACTCCTCAAGTCTTCCAAGTAACACACCACCTCTTTTCTTGCTTTTCATTTTCCCTCGCTTTCCTTCTGTTCCCTCACCAAGTAGTTATGCAATACTGCCATTTCAGACATGACCTCCCCCTCCTCTCCTCCTCCCTTTCCTTCTCATGCTAATGCAACCCACACTGCCACGGACAAACTACTCGACCCAACTTAAACTTTTCAGTGATTTCAATCACTGAATCAATCTTTTCCATTTAAGTGTTCCTTGGAAAAAGCTCCAAAGTTTGTGATTGGGAGCACGGAAATTTAAACTGCCTTTATGCTCGGTTGCCAAAAGATGTATACCTGGAGTCAAACTGATTCTCTCTTACACACTGAGGCAATGAAAGTCTTACATCTGCCTCATCCTGGGAAAAGTTCTCTGTCTTTATCTCTCTGTCTTACGGTCTGTCTGTCTCCACACGTGGTTGACGATCAATCTTCCTGTGTTTGTCCAGGAAGGAACACTGTGCAATAAACAGATTGCATAACCTGACAAGAAATAGAGTACTGATAAACTTTACTATGGGGCCATTCCATTAGATTCTGATGTCACTTAAATCTGCATAGAGGAAAGTAAACCCAGTCACAAACCATGCATCTGTCCAGTGGTCTAAATGCATCTTCACATTAGATTAGCTGCCTGCAGCAGCATGTCTGCTCCGGGCTATCAGAACGAAGACTGATGAACGGGCCAACAAGAGCATGAGTTCTTTAAATTTGGGAGTGGTACCCTGAGGCTGTGCATGTTTCTGTGTGTTTCTGTGAGGATTACGTTGTCTTGTGAGATTCCGTTCCACGAACATTCCTAAACACTAAAACATTATGTATGCAACATAAGCAAAGACTACTCATCTTCCTTTACCATCACATGCACTACTCTTATTATGATACACTATGCTTCCACTAGCTTCTCAAAAATGTTTTCACTTAAAACATATTATGATCAGGCACCCTCAATAATAATGATGATGAATGATTTACGAATCTAACCTTGGCCCGACTGTGTTTCATGCTAAATCAACATCTACAGTGTCTCCAGACATCAGTGTGGCCAACGCCCAGCTGGGAACAATGGCCAACATGGCCGGGCCTTCTGAAATGACAAGGTCTATGCTAAGAGTGTGTGTGACAAACAGGATTACATGGCTGACCAGCGCTTTCATATCTCTACATGTCAACTGAATGCTTCTACCTAGCATGCTGACCCATTCAAGCACTTGGTCATGTTTAAATCATTTACTGGATTTGCAAAAATGCTCCTACACATTTAAGCAAATCCACATGATTTGCACAGAGGGAGCATTTCCATCGTACATATCTCAGACATTGAGGAAAATGCAGTTTGATTAACATGCAGTTTGATTGACATTTAGCACAAAGCAGCTAAACCCAGTTTTTATCACCTCGTGCTTGTCATGGAACTTCATGCCATGTGAGGAGACATTAAAACCAGGAAATGACCTAAAAAACCTTTTGAAATGCGTAACACCTTGATGTTACATGTAAATCCCTTATACAACAGCAGTTGCCGTTTATAAGAAAGAAATAAAATTATCAAATATACTGAGTTTGAATCTCCATAAGGGAGAATATTATGCTTCATTGCTGTTTATTCACATTGTTTTCACACATTTTAAAATGTGAGGAAATATCGAAGTTTGCCTCCAAAGAAACAAAACCAAATACTTCAATCATTATAAATGTAAACAATGGCTCGCTTTTGTTCCACTAGCAGCACAAAAACAATCAAAACATTTTTGCAAGCGCAAATGAAATGCGAAACAAATCGCATTACCATTATTTTGTTAGTTAATGACGCTGCATAGGGATACAGGGTATTTTCATTTAAACTCAAAAATGTTTCAGTACCAAATAAGAACATTCCTTCACAACAATATGGTTTCTGGCAATCATTTTATTACCATGGTATTATTAATATGTCAAAAGCTCCTGCGATTTGAAAGTTGCTCTGTGCCAATCAGTGATTTTGATCATTTCAATTCATTGAAATACATTTCAACAGCAGCGCTCAACAAGATAGCCCTGAAAGTATCACAAAAACTACTAAAAGCTACAGGATTAAAAGACATTGAACAAGCACCTCCAAGAAAGCAGAATCAATTTCTTTCATCTTGAATGACTTGAGTTTGGATTTCTTCATTTGGCCTTCATATTGCAATATTATACAACTATTTGCTGACAGAAGATGAAGAACAGTGGAAAAACCTCTTCATGCTATGCTAACATTTCTGTACTCTGAGTCAAAGTACTTGTGGTTGACTTCTGCAAGAAGCTTTTGCTCTGTGGATTTAAGGCTGGTTCTTACTCAGGCTGCTGATACCTTAAAGCTCCAGAGGTCAGTGAAGAGGTGCAAACCAATTAGGCAAAGCAGCTTCTACATTACCCTCTTTCCAATGATCCCACTGCAGTCTCTCTCTCTCTCTCTCTCTCTCTCTCTCTCTCTCTCTCTCTCTCTCTCTCACACACACACACACACACACACACACACACACACACACACACACACACACACACACACACACACACACACACACACACACACACACACACACACACACACACACACACACACACACACACACACACACACACACACACACACACACGTTTGATAGTATTTACCTTCTTGACAGCTACGGAACATCAACAAACACTTAAGACTTTAAAAAAGTTTGAATATTTTTGTTTGTTTTATATTGAGATTAGTTATTTCAATAAAATTGATATAACAGTCCATCTTCAGTCCACAAACTGAAACCTGGCCTTCTCTTTTTGACAAAGTATTGATCCGATAACAAAGTTTAACTAGCCTGATTAACTTGAATGAACAAGATCTCATACCATTAGTCAAGTCTGGGTGTGCAATGCTTACTGCAAACGCTGTGTATCAAACATGGTGTACTTTCTGTGATCAATAGATGGTGCTCTGGCATTATTGCATAATCTGGCAGGCAAATTATATCAGGGGCTTTTAATTCAGGAATGGGAAATTCAGTCAAGATTATGTTACTTTTGGAGGATATCTGAGCATTGAAAATCAAGTCCTACAGTTTGAATTGAATTGTAATTCACTGAAATTTTACAAATATTCAAAACAAAAGCCTCCCATTTTAACATTGTGAGAGTCAAAACTATGCCCTGACCACGTTTGATGACAATTCCATTGCAACCCCAAGAGGAACTCATGAAAATAAGACATCCGAAAATGTCCATGTTTATTGTAGTTCGTCATGTTTTGTGTGCAATGGCTTGAGGAATCAATCCTAGCAGAGAAGTGGGACACACGACTTCTGACTGAAACAAGGAAGAGCTATTGTTTAAATGTCTTACCGTTCTTGCGTTCCTGCAGAGGCAGCAGGTTAGGAGCTGGCTGAAGAGACAGCTCCTGAAGCTCATTGGTCACAGCCTCACTCTGGGGGCTCGGAGCCGAACCCCCCGTCCCGACAACTTCCACATTGCCTGGACGGGGCTCCACTACTTTCTGTGGGTGTAGCATTACCAGCGTGCTGGAGGGACCTGCGGCGAAAATGCTACAAATATTACACATGCATAATGTATTTTATATCTCATTAAGGAACTTGTCTTGGAAAGATCAGCCATGTGGATTAATCTGAGACGGTGAAGTTTGATTCAAAAGTTCATTAAAAAAATTATATAAAATCAACTACCATTATTGTTCATTTAAAAGGTTTAACAAAATCTAAACTTAAAAAAATATGTTTGTTTCTGTTGTCTGATCACTTCAATAGAAACATGCTAAATTGGGGGCAATTTTACAGGCTATACAAAGCCAAAAGAAATGCAGACAATCCGAGCCCCACAGTTTTCCTCTCTTGCCCTCCCTCACCCACCCCCCCTTTTCTCTCAATTTTCCAGTCTCTCCATCTCCCTCAAACACAAACAACAAGGGAAAGAGGAATAACACAAGGCTGAAGGCTGAGGGATTAAAGCAGCCATCAGGGAGGAATTTGCATGTTTGAGCTTTTACAACTGTTGCTGTGGCTGCCGATTTCAAAGACAAAACTCTGTGTTATGGTTTTCCTTCCCTATTTTCCCTCAACAAACCAATTCCCATGCCATGAAACCACCTATTTACTTACCCTTTGCTTTTAACAAGAGGATTTTCATGTTACATGTTCTCTATTACTTTAAATTACAGCTGACACTTAGTCTAATGTTGTGATCATATATATACATATATATGTATATATATATATATATATATATAAAGGGAGAGAGAGAGAGAGAGAGAGAGTATTCATATTGGTTGATTAACATGGTGATTAAATTGACTCCTGCATTTCTATAC
Organism: Fistularia commersonii; assembly: GCF_037954325.1. Lineage (NCBI taxonomy): Eukaryota > Metazoa > Chordata > Actinopteri > Syngnathiformes > Fistulariidae > Fistularia > Fistularia commersonii. Next base: position 5,795,583 of record NC_141316.1, on the reverse strand, counting down.
TACAAATGAGATTAAATGTTATTTCTATTGAATAACACTTTTATTGACACAAATATTAAACTTCATGACCAGCTGTTGGCAGGGATTGTTAGATAAAACACAACGTGACATTTTATATACAGGTGGTATACAGATTTTCTTTGCAAACTGGATAAACCTGTGGGGAAGCTCTGCCTAAAACCTGACCTGCCCTGGATAATACAAGTATCATATATGCAACATTCTCTGAATATAAGCTATGAAGTGACAAAAGACAGGGTCCGCACAGGCTCCGCATCACTAATGCTTGTTTATAAAGGCGAGCGCGCTGTTGTGCTGTGCGTTGATGGCTCTCCACTGCAAATGTGCTTTCTGGCCATGGGGTTCTGATGGGGATTCTGTCATTATTGCACAGTGGGCCTAAAAAACAATGAGTTGTCTGAGATGTCATTCTTCTCACTCATGATTAAATGCCAGTTAATGCATGTCTGAATAGTACTCATATCATGTACTAAATGCTCATCTGATCTTACACAGGCCCCCTGGCTGCTTGCCAGCTCTTTCACAGATTTTTCAATATTTATTAGAATAAAACACAGCAGTACGACATCTGCAGAAAAATTACATTGTAGGTGAAAGGCTCGTGCCCCCAAAGAGAAGCTTTTGAGTTTTTATAACAGGGTTTTGAAATAAGTTCTGATGGTTATGTGCAAATGACTTGATAATAGTGTCATCTATACTTATTCTGAACCATAGTTCTTTTCATGCACACCAATATCAGCAGGGTATAGTTACTCAATTCCTGTCAAATTTAATTTGCTGTGTGATACAATCTGTTACCAGTGACAATCAAGGGCATTTATAGCATGAGAATAAAAAATACATTTTCAGCCTAAACAAGCACATTAACAGCCTCTTAATAGTAATATATGCTTTGTCATGACAGCATTAATTTGTAATCACTAAGATATCTGCCACATAAATGAAGCACTCAAACCCAGCGTCATGTGACAGGTGTTGACAACAAAAACAAGCCAAGCTTCTCTAGTTGCTATCCACTGAAGCATTGTTTTGGATAAAAACAGAAGACAACATAAGAAAGTTGTTCGCATAACATCCTAATCCTGAGCAGATACAATAATTTGGCACAGATCTAATGTTTTCAGTGGCTTCAAAGGAATAAGTAATTTCCATCTTAACACATTACTTAGAGATTGCATGGCAGCTGTCAAGGTATGCAAATGTACCTGCTGTTGTGAGTTACTGAAGCACTTTACAGTGACACCCAACTCAAAGCATAGTGATCAACCATCCTCAGCGGTGACTTGGGTATCATGTGTTACATAACTAACAAAAATACAAAGATACCGAGGTTCATTGCTCGCTTTGCCAAGTGTTGCTGTCAAGGCACGTAGCGTGAATGGGTCTTGCTTTTAGGAGAGGCATTTGTCTCAACATGCTAACATAAGCCGATCAGATATGTGTTTCAACAACCCTTGCTCTCCTTAGCGCACATCCCAAAGAAAAACATATCTGCTCACAGCTACCTAAGGATCCTGTTTGGCCTGCTATCTTCAGGAACTGTGTGCAAACTTAAATTTGTTACTTACCTGTGACACTAAATCTTGAAGGGGTGTGTTCCCATTTCAGCAGTTCAGAGCTTTTGACTCGTCTGTTGAAGATTGTTTTTAAAAAAGAAAATCATTAAGCGTAAGCATATTGAGCCTTTTGTCACGCAAATGTATAATTTTAACCGACTGATGTCTATGCTTGGGAATATCAACCACACATGTGTCAAAATGGCTTAACGTTGTACACGGGCCCTCATTCAGTAAATCTAAATGTCAGAGAAGAAATGTGAGCGTTGTGAACGCGGAGAGAAGATCCACGTTGCAGCAGGCCTTTTCATAGATATCATGAGGCAGCAGCCTACAGCTGTCACTGTCCAAAACAGACAGACATGCTAAGCTATTGTTAGCTTTTCTGGGTGGGACTTAATCCAGACTGCTCAAGCGTGAGAGAAAGTGAAACTGTTTATTACCACACATAATAAAAATAACCAGAAAAGAACGGCAGCTTCAGAATTACATGGCAAAAATCGCCACAAGCTACATCCGAAACGTGTTCGGCAAAACTGCTAGCCAGAGACATTGAAAGAAACAAAGTTAGCCAGCTACCTAAGGCGTGCTATGCTAGCCTGGCAACAGCGCTAACTCTCAGCTACTTTTTCACGCATTGTCTCTCTGTCACATTGCAGTTTTCTTGAATGGCCACCTAGCCGATGCTAAGACGACATTATCATTAATATGTGGTTATTCTTACTTGTCATGCTCGACAGTTGTGTGTTTTGTCTGCGAGGGTACACGGCTTTGGCATCACTGCCACTTCCTGATCACAAAGGAAACTTTAACCGGAAAGCCCTCCTCTCAGTGTGACGCAGGGAGCTGTTTCCCTCACAGCGCAGTTCCAACTCGCGCTTTACAAATGTTATTTGCAAAGCGTAGTTATGTAGGGAAATAAGACAATGCATTGACCACGAATTTTAAAGATCAAAAATCTGGCTTCTTCCTGAGCTCCGACTTGAAGAAATATAAATACACGTTAAACGTATTGCCTTTTGGAGCACACAAGTGTAGTCTTTGTTGTCATCTAGTGGTCAGTTAAAAATACTGCACGATGACAGTTTTTGTATTGCATTGTGATCAGGTGACACGCTGTGCACGATGGTTCAGTGTATTTCGTGGTTTTCTTGCCATAGCCCAACCGGACTGATTGTGCCAAAATCTAACCTATGGAAGCTGGTTGAACCTTTACCTGCTGGTACGTAACCTCATCCTTTGCAGGTCACATAGGTATTCTGCTCTGAATGGATGATAGTATGTTTCATTCAACAAATTACACAAATTACTGCTCATGCAGATGACAGCCGAGATGAGGTTCGTCTGAATCAATGTCCAGTAGCTTCTGTAGACAGTTCCTCACTACTGTGCTTTCATGTTTTACATATATAGAATGCTGAAGTACCACAAAGATGTACAACACGGGCTATATTGCTTTAAATGTGCTGTTTTTAGACTGAGGATATGATCGTCTCAGGCACCAACAGACTTCCACACCTGCTGCTGACAAACTTTTTTCTCATTTACCAGCAAGACTGCTAATATGTGATATTACAAGTTCACTTTTCTAAAAATGTGAACATGCTTCATCTAATAATGATTTGATTTTGGACAATATTGTATGTACTATGTCACTGGGCATTCCCAATCCTTGAATAAGCAGCGGTAGAGTGCACATCTTCTGTGAGGTTTTACATCTGGCAAAAGCCATACTTCCTGACTTTATTAAAGGGTTGAACAATCTAAGGAGTCCCTCCCTTTTCTCTGACTCATCTGCAAATGAATGCAGATGTTTTGCAATAACGTGGCTGGCTGTGCAGTATTTAGTAGATTTCTACAATTTAAAGCATGGGTTTGATGTTAACAATGAAACAGCTATCAATATATCAGGACATCTGTTGTTTGTGTGACATCATGGGATTTGTTACAGGAGTGGCTGTTATTTCACAGGGAAAGGTACATATATTTACACTTTTTCTGTGTAAAGTGAGATTGTGATGTCATAATAGTGACATGGAAGCTCCACCAGTTTGCAACAGCTGCTTATCTGCTTCACATTAGGTTGTTGGAGCTCACATTCACAGTACTTTTTCTAGACTCAAGATAGACAAATAGTGTAGCCAAGGTCGCCCTGAAGGCAGCAAGCAATAACATGTAATGACATCACATTTCAAAACACAACATAGAAAAGTATTTTTCGGGCAAAATTGTATGTGACTGTAAAGGGAGCCAGGGCTGTGAAATCAAAAGTTGTGATGTCTGTTAGAACTATAATGTCTGTGATGAAAACTTTGCAGTGCTGAATGAACTGAAGGTCTGTGGGTTAATTTTGCTGCCCCCTCTTGCAACTGTGACGTTCCCTTCAGGCATCCCTACATAACACGTGGGATATCACAGAGACCAGTGCCAACAGGCCACAATATTTCAATTTCCGCAGTGCTGACATCACAGCTGACTGTCGTGGACAGGCGTTTGTATACAGTGAAAAAGCAAGGTGAACAAGATGCAGTTTTTTTTCTTTTTTTTTTCACGACACATTTTCATTACAAAAATGTACTGACACACATGATAAATATGAATCCAGAAGCACCTTTGAACATGTTTCTCAAAAAATAATAAAAATAAAAAATGCTAAAGTAGCAGACTTCTTGCCCAGTTTAGTATGTGTGTGGCTAAACTGGTAGCCTGCCGTGGACCTTGAAGCTGTAAAGGCAGGTGTACTCGTTGTGGCCCCAATTACTTTCTATCTGTAGTTTTACATGTCTGAACACACTGTTTTCTTTATCTGGTAATGAAAATGTCTGAAACGACGAGCCCTCCTTATCATACATGAATGTTCCCAAATAGGTGCCTTCCTCGCCTGTGGCTGTCATTCCATAGACAGAGAACGTCCTTGGCGCACTTGCGATGTTGCCGGAAGGGGATTGGCTTTTAGTTATGTGGCCAAGTGTAACATCACTGATGGCGGCTGGGTGAGACAGCGAAATAAAAACATGTCCCCTTTCACCTGAAAAAGGCCAGCATTCACCTGTCTGTAAAGGTGAACGCCCCTGTATCACACTTTGAGGCCCCTTAATCCCATTATGTCGGTCAAATGAAAACTGGCGGCGGAACATTTTATACCATGTATTTCCACTTTCTCCACTGGCCCGATATGTGCTCGAAGACCTGCCGTGCAACACTCTGGCGCCCAGAGATTCTGAAGCAAAGTTTGGAATATTGCTGGAATGGGGCATGAACTCGTCCACTAGTCGTTTGAGTGCCTCTGTCATCTTCTGGACGTCTCGTAGCTGCTCCTGTGTGTCCCTCAGCTGGAGCTGTGTCTCTCTGAGCTCCATGTTTATGTAGTTCAACTGCATACGTGCGTCACTCAGCTGCATGTGTGCCTCTCTCAGTTGCATGTCTGTGATGTGTGCAATTTTGTAAGCCAAAAGGAATAGTGGGAGCAAAAAGTAAATGCCCCTCAGCAAACTGCAGAATGTTCTGAATGTACTTCCATATCTCAAGTTTGTCAAACTTAAAGGGATCCATTTGACAATAATGTTCTTCCAATTCCTTGTCTGAATCTTCTGTGCATAGTCCAGTCTTTTAAATGGATCCAGCCTCCTGCCATAACTGTGACTCTGCCAGCGTCTTCTCTTTCCAAAGATCTTGTGTGGGGTCTCTTTGTATGTAATAACCGGATTACCGTTCTCCCCATAATATCCTGCTTGCTGAAGGCGGATACTTCTCCGCAGCATGTCTTTTCCTCCAGCCGGAAAAAAAAAAGTTCTGGACACGTAAATTAAACAGGACCTTCATTATTACAGTTTCTTATACAATGTATGGGGCTGTGCTGCTGTGATCTGCGGAAGAGATGACAACATACAGCATGTGTGACTTTACAGTTACGTAGTTACGTAACGGAATATCTTAGTGGGTTAAAAACTTTTCAAGTGAGTTAACTAGTCTTCAGCAAGTTTGCTTTGACTCCACCACCCACTATTTCTTCAGTCTTGCACGTAATCTTTTGCCAGAATGTGTTTATAGTGTGTTTTTATGCAATTCCTAGGCAGAAAGACTGTTGATGGGAGTCCTCTGGCGGCCATGCTGAGTCATATAAACGATAACCAAAAGCAGCATGGGTTATGCACAGTGCTCCATTTATTCTGGGAAAATTTATCAACTGATGCTCTGGACCAGAAGATCTTTGTGGCGGTAAATCGGCGAGCCATTTCTTTTCAGCTCACAAGCCCCATGGTGCGGTAGATGGCTCCCCCTCCCACAGCAAGGTGTCCTGTCTGATTCCATTCTGTTTGCTTGTTCTCCCCTTGTCTATGTCTGTAAGTTCTTTCTGGGTTCTCCTCCTACCTCCCATATTTTGCAAACATGCAGTAGTTTGACTTAAGAGTCTTATTTTCTCTTGGTGTGAATGAGTGAGTAAATGGTTCTGTCTATAAATGGCTCTGTGATTGACTGACTTGAGGTGAGCCCCACATCTGGACCAACAGTAGCTGGGACCTGTGACCCTGCAACACTGTGTGCAGGATAAAATACAAAACGCTTGAAAGATGCAAAGTCTCTGCAGATCTTGCTTCAAGTTTGGGGGTAACAGGGGCCATCACGATTAATCCTGTATTATAGCTTCTCCTGAGCAGAGAGGAGGTACATGACGGAAGGTGAACACCCTCATTTTGGACATCGGTATTTTGAACGTCGCTCATTCAGGTCAAGTCAAGTGTGTGTGTATCGTAAAGGGATTGGATAAAACAACTTGGCTAGGTGGGACACCTGTGATCTTCATTGTGTGTGATAGTGATGCATGAACCACTGGGTACAATTGAACACACTACAAGCCACAATTCTTAAGGTCACTCTGAATGTTTTGCATGCATCATGGGAAATGCATGATCTAGTACGGTACTAATAAGTATTTGTGATGCACTCTGTTGAACAAGTGCCTTTCTACACCCAGAGAAAAACTGACCATTTACTTCACAAACTATTCCGATGATGGTAAATACAGTGGAAAACAACCAAAGCCTTTCACAGCAATTTGTCTGTGATGATATAACTGCTTGAAAGTAATCACAGTGCAATTACGTGTCACATAAATGCGTCATAAATTATGTTACGACATGAACAATCGGGATAAATCACTTGCGGCTTGTAATGCAAAGATGCTTCAAGCAATCGATTTCTTCAAAATCAATCATTTTTCAATGTATATCACTTGCGAGTAACACTGTCGATGGAGCCCTGCGTGTCGGTGGCCGCCCACCCCAAGGGTGTGCTTCACCACGCCGGGGCGGACACCGGGCAGCTCAGCTCCCGAGCTGTGCGTGGAAGCATCCCATCTGCACGCCGTGGAAGCGACTGTGCTTCCACACACCCACGCCCACACCCACTACCCCGCTACGGCAACTGACGAGGGTCTGTTCCGCTTAAAGCCTTCCGGTTTTTCGTGTCAACGCTCAGATAACAGCGCGACCGGGGAGCAACAACGATGTCGGAGCCGGAGTCTCTAAGGTGCTCCAGTGCCAGGAACCGCGGTGGCGTACAAAGGGTGGAAGGAAAACTGCGAGCCAGTGTAGAAAAGGGGGACTATTACGAAGCTCACCAGATGTATAGGACGTTATTTTTTAGGTAAGACTCCTTCGTTTATCGTACGCTCTCACAATCGGAGCTGTCATTTGGGTTTGAGGCCTGCCTTTTCCAGATCATTCCGATGTCAAACTTGCTTCCTCGCCGCCCGTTTACCATTGGGGGACTCGCACCGCAGACCCACCCTCCGTCGCCGGTCCGTGGGCTTGTTTGGACAGCCGAGGCGTCCATTCGCACGTCTAAAAAAACACAAAAAACGGGAACCCAAAGCTTAGCCGAGTGGCTAACTCACATATTTGCAACACAACCGACTGCGAAGCCGAGCTAGCTCGGGCCGCTTAATCACATCGCTGAAATAGTTGCAGCACGCTAGCTGCCCGGGGGCTTTGCTAATCTCGGGGTTTGTTAAACGCTAGGCTTTGTTCGCCCCGTCCAGCTGTATTAGCATGTAGCCAGGTAGCCACGATGCCCACCCAGGCTAGGTGCTGGGATGGATAGGCGTGTTGTGTGGAGTATTATTCTGTATGGAATGGGAGCCGAAATACCCTAGGCGACGACCAAATATCGAATGTAGTCAAAAATACCCATGTCCTGTTGTTTCTGTTCTTTTATATCAGTTTTTTATGTAGTAGTCTTAACTTAGCGCCGAGGCAAAACTGATAAAAGAACCATTTGACTCTTCAAGGGCGAGACGAGTTGTGCTAGTAGCACTAGTAGCTCTGAGTAAGAAATAAGTTGTGTTGAGGCGGATTCAGCCAGAAAAAATGAGCTTGCTGGCTGTCTGTTTCTTTTTCTCGTCGACTTTTCTATTGACCAATACGTCTCGATCACTCGTGAAACTATGTGTGTGTGCGAACGGATTCTAATTATAGCTCATGCCGTCTTCAACACCCAGTTGCGTGTGAAGTCTCTTATCTTGCTGCTCCATGTGTGTGTGGACAAGTGTACACTTCGTAGTGTTGACGTGTGTGTCCCCAACAGGTATATGTCACAAGCAAAACATGCTGAGGCCAGAGAGCTGATGTACAATGGAGCGCTGCTCTTCTTCAGCTATAACCAGGTATGGCCCTGCTAGATACCTGATGTGTTGGGACAGGTACACACCATCCAGTTATTGGGGTTTATATGTTAGTGGAAACACCCTAGAAGGGAGGGATAACGCCACAGATTCGAGATTTCAGACGTGAAAGAAATACATTGGCTGCAAAGAGGTTCATGCTTGTATTACGGCTTCATGTGATTGAGGGGGGGAAGAAAACATCTACCCATATTTCCAAGGTACACGTTGGTTTTAGATTTCTTTGTGTTTTTATTTTTTGCTTACAAGCAAAACAGTGCAGCCGATCTGTCCATGCTGGTACTGGAGGTGTTGGAGAAATCTGAGACAAAAGTGGAAGATGATATATTAGGTGAGTGGGTGCCTTTTGAGAGACTAAAAATAATGGAAACAGCTTTTTTTTTTTTTTTTTTTAATTTAGTGGGACCATTGTAATGAGGTGTTTCCATTTGTGCAGCCGAGAAGTTCCCTGTAACAACTGTGTTGTCACTGTGTATTGACCATCTGTCAGTTGAATACAATCTCTTACGAGTTTTGCAACATTCAGTGCCTCTTTGACTGAAGAGTATTTACAATATCCACTTTTCAAATGAGGTGTATAGAAAATTAATGTTTTGATAGAATAAGAAATGGTAGTAATCGTATGTAAGTCATTACCAAAGGTACCCTTTGTATTTTCTTAGATATTTATTTCCTATCTTTTTTTTTCAAGTGAGCCTGGCAGATACATCTGTCAGATCATTTTAAGTGATATCAATGTCCACTGCGTGAGTTTTTGGCTGATATGAAGACTGAAAACATAGCTTATATGTAAAGGATATTTTCCATTTGGACTTTGTACGTTTCCATCTCGACACTTTTGTAATTAAACGCTGATACTTGATTGAATGTAGGATCAAATGTTATTGTCAGGATGTAGTAATAAGACCAACCGTTTGATTTTTACATAATGTTAACAGCGAATGTTAAGCTGTCTTATCCGAACATCAACTCCCGTATATTCTTTACCTTATGGTTTTCTTGTATCTTGTTTTTTTTCTAATGTCCCCGCTGAGTAGAAGGCCTGGCAAAGTTGTTCAGCCAAATGGACCAGAACTCTCCAGAGAGAGTAGCATTTGTGTCCAGAGCCTTGAAGTGGTCCACGGGAGGGTCCGGCAAGTTGGGTCACCCGAAACTGCACCAACTGCTGGCTGTCACCTTATGGAAAGGTATTTCAGTTAATTAATTGGGGTTTTATTTGATGGCGTTGATAAATGGTCCTTGGGTTTGCTTTCAAAGAACAATTGCTTTAGTAGAACTCAGATGCGCTACACAACAGCGGGAAAAGCTTCACTTCTGATTATGAAGGGAGTGGAAAAAATAGCAGTGGGAGATTGTGGGAGCATTTTGAAAAGTACAGAAAATGTTAATGAAACAATATCGATGCCCGTTGTTACTTGCCTTGTCAGAATCCCAAATTGCTGCTTTAACACTTGTATCAGTAAAGACCTCTGATCCGTTCTCCTCATTTGTGTGTTCAGAACAAAACTACAGTGAGTCTCGCTACCATTTCCTGCATTCGTCTGACGGGGAGGGTTGTGCTCAGATGCTGGTGGAGTATTCAGCATCACGAGGCTTCCGCAGCGAGGTTGACATGTTTGTGGCACAGGCCGTTCTACAGTAAGTTAACGGCCACCTTATCAGTATGGATGTGACATAAATTCAATTTCAATATGATTACACTTCAGATGTTTTTAAAAAGCAGCACACAGATGAATACTGACTGATTCTTAAACTGAAAATGAACGTCACACAAATTTGTCATGGAATTATGAAAGGAGTTGTAGAAGACATCAGGAGTCCGATGTTGTTCATAATCCCTCTACAGTGTTATCCTCTCCCAGCAGTTACTTTCTGACTATCACAAGTCATCTGTTCTTTTTCCTCTTTTACACTTCTTTTTTTGTTGTCCCGTGCAGGTTCCTTTGCCTAAAGAACAAAAACAGTGCTTCCGTGGTGTTCAGCACGTACACAGAGAAACACCCGTCCATAGAGAAAGGCCCACCCTTCGTGCAACCTCTCCTAAACTTTATCTGGTTTCTGCTGTTGGCAGTGGATGGGTGAGGATGTAATAAATGATCATAACATATGTACAGAAATGGTAAAACTCTAAACACGAAGCCACCAGTCTAACTTGCACTCAACTGTCATGGCCATAATGAAATGCGTAATTTCCAACTTCTGTTTGTATGTTCAGTGGGAAATTAACAGTTTTCACCGTGTTATGTGAGCAATATCAACCTTCCCTGAAGAGGGACCCCATGTATAATGAGGTAAGCTGATGAAAATCCCTTAAAAACATTTCAGGCGGGAACAATTTTGTGTGTTGGTAAATCTGAGCATAGTGCTCTGATTGATTCGATTAGAAACAAGACTTATCTCAAGTCCAGAGCGTAAACATTCACTCAGATATAAGGAAATTAATGCGGGCAGAGGGCTGTCAAGACAGACTTAGTTTTCTCCTCTCATTTTTTCATCTGAAAGGTTAAAAAATAAAGCTTTTTCATTAATCTGATAAAAAAAAATAATTTCAGCAATATCTCAAAACTAAGGGTAATGTATCAATGGTCATCGTGTATTGTTAAACCATGAAAATGTTTGTGAAGTTCCCAGACAATATGATTCAACCCACATCAAAGTTGCATAAGTGGTGCAGTTAAATTATTTCTGAAATCAACAAGTATATCTCTGACCTAATCAAAAAAGTACCGTATGAACAAATGTCAAGATGTTATTTTTGAATATGCACAGGCAATTAGTAATCAATTAAGACCGCTAACATGAAATCAAGAGCTGAAATTATATCTTTGAGTGTTGTGCATTGTTTTAATCTCAGATATACTGCAATTATGAATCATCATTATTTCTATAATGTTATTCAGACCAAAATTTCTACATAAATGCTGTTCATTGGAAAATAGTGTTTGCTGTGCTCCTCTTTATTTTCCCTTTCCTTTTTTTTTCAGGACTCAATTTCTTGTCTGTTGTTGTAAATTCTCATTTTCCTGTCCCACAGTATCTTGACAGAATAGGACAGCTTTTCTTCGGCGTTCCACCCAAACAGTCCCCTTCGTACGGTGGGCTTCTAGGTGAGTTTGCTTGAAAAAAATCAAAAAGAGGGACCAGTATGGAACTGGGAGTACAACGTTGTTGTAACTGAAACATCTTCCAACAGCAACTACTAGCCAAACAAAAACTATCTGATATATCGTAGAAAAGGTCTAACTGAGCAACATCGACACGTTCGATAATCCGACAAAGCTCTTGCCTTGTTTCTCAGAGTAGCCTGCAAAGCCAACAAAGTCGCCTTCCCTTGCTTACCTACATACTGAGAATCTTTAGTAGGACAAAAACCTACAACATTGACCCCAAAACCCTCTCCGAACCCTGTCTTGTCACCCAACCTTGACGGAGTCTCTTGGAATGAAGAGCCTTGCTTGTAATATGCTTGTAAAGCCGTAGTTGTAATGTGAAAATGATGTTGTAACCTGCAGGAAACCTGTTGAACAGCCTGATGGGCTCGGGCGATGACGAGGACACGGCAGAGGAGGCCCAGGAGGACAGCAGCCCCATCGAGCTGGACTGAGCTGCAGCCTGGAACATGAACAACAACCCCGTACAAGTAGGGGGCAGGGATACCACCTTCCTCCCTCACTTCCACGCCAGGGGTGGAGGGGGGGAGGCGCCGGTCCACGTTTTCACAAATTGGCCCCCCCTGCCTCGTCTCGTCATCCCACCCATCCGGTCCAAGCTCAGAACAAGTATCAGGCTGCTAAGATGTCCCTCTCAGCACTGTCTGGACTGCCTGCTCCAATCTGCAAATTCTTTTAACGTCAAATTACATTATTTTTAATCATCATTTTTGTTAGTTTTGGGACTCTTACTCTTATCAGTAGGATTTGGCAGGTTTCAAAAGAGGATGACCAGGCGTCCTTTCCCTGCAAAATCCTACTCCTGCAAGAAAGAACGTGAGTCTTGGTGGAAAGGAATGCTTCACAAACGAAGCCTCTCCTTTATGTTGCGTCTCTTCAGTACATAACTCTCTCCTGTTTGCCAGATGACGTGTGCAGATCCCCGTTTTTCTCTTAAGTTTCTGTGTAGTAATTTAAATTTACTTATAGTCAAGGCTTCCTCTGTGCATTCCAAACAGGATTTTCCCAGTAGTTTTCTGTTTGGAATGACTGGTTGAATTATCAGAGGTCCTTCTGCATTTTCAATACCATGAACAGCTGCTGAGCTTCTTTACATCTCCAAGAGGAATTGTGTGTGTGTGTGTGTGTGTGTGTGTGTGTGTGTGTGTGTGTGTGTGTGTGTGTGTGTGTGTGTGTGTGTGTGTGTGTGTGTGTGTGTGTGTGTGTGTGTGTGTGTGTGTGTGTGTGTGTGTGTGTGTGTGTGTGTGTGTGTGTGTGTGTGTGTGTGTGTGTGTCTCTCTTGAGCACTTTTTTTCTTTTACGGTCATCATGTAAAAATATCTGACAACTAAGTATGTGAAGCACTAACATTTAAAAGTGAGTCTGCTTGTTTTTTAGCTCCATGTGCCTGTCTACATTTGGCTGTCAAAAGTAAAATAAAAGGAAAACACACTTGGAATTAGCCTCCAAGCTTGTACTGTCAGAAGCAAAACATGACACTGTGAGAATCTCTTGGTGTGAAACTTTTGTTGCACTTTTTTTTTTTTTTAAAGAAAAGCAAATATTGAAGCTAAGTTTTCCGTTACCTTGTTTGAATTTTGTTGAATTCCTCCTGGGGATGGATCACATGATCAGCTGCAGTAATTGTTCATCAGTGTTAACCAATCAGCCTGCTGACCACTCACCATGCTTGGTGTCCTTTTTATTTTATTTTCTCCCCTCTGTCGTCTGCTCCATGGCGTCTTTTTTTTTTTTTCGTCCTCGTGATGACAACTAGTCGGTGTGCTGTTGGAGGATTTTAAAACAGGGCGAGTTTCTGTGGGGTAGCAGTCACCATCCGATACAAGGTGTTAAAGTCTAGTGGTCTTCCAGTGCAGAGCAAACTTACTTTTCTCTATTTATCTGCACCGGATTACAGACCATTGAAAGGGGCGAAATGTAATAATACATTAGAAAAACATTGTACCAGTGATTAATTAATACTCATTTCAAGTCCGTGTTGATTCGGAATTACAACATTCAAATTTGACTAACGTGTTGTCAAATTAAAGGGGTGTTTAAATGATCTTTTAATTAATGCGTTTAATTCTCACAATTCTGGGGATCAACAATCAACCGGTTGGCTCAATGTGACGCTACGCAAGAAACGGGTAGAATAGTGTTGGGACGTCTGTGTACATGCTCTGCTGTGATTGCATCTATTTAAATGTTACCATGGATATGAGTGATGTGGCAGATACCAGCAGCTGGCTTCAGAAATTGACAGTATTTATTATTTCTTTCAAAAAAAAAAAAAACAAAGCTACCAAATCTCGGATTCCTGTAATAAAACACTTGCTGTCAAATACTTGAGAGTGAATTGTAACCGAACATTGCTTCGTAAGAAATATGTCGATCTGCAGGCCTCGCTGCAGCACTGGAGTTGGAATTCAATAAAACAACATTTTCCAAAGAGTTCAAGAGCTGAAGTCTTATGTCACGCAATGACTGACAATACTTTCTTGTGATCTGTGTTCATGTTTTTAAGTGTCAAAGGCAGGAACAAATAGAAGAGGAACCAATAAGTTTGTTTTTGCCACCCTGGAATCTTTTTTTTTTTTTAATAAATAATTCTTATTAATCTGGCAGAAAAAGTTTTGTGACCAAAGGCATGTGTGTGTCCACAAACATGACTGCTGTTTGTTTTTCTTTGAAAACTTCTGTTTTGGCTTTTTCATCGATTCAGAAATTGATTGAATAAACAACTAAGAAGATTGAGAATGTCTTGAAACCACTGCTGTCCTGTCCATTTTTCATTTAGCATGAAATTCAAAATTCAAAAAGCTGGTGTGTGAAGTGAAGAATTACAATGAGGTCATTAAATCAGGGAATTTATGTGTTCACTGTAACATTATATTCAAGTTATTTATATTCAAGGAAGTCCATTGCAAAACAATGAAAAAGAGTAAACACCTGTAAATAACCTGGTTAATACCTACACATAATTTCCAATTGTGTAGAAAAATTGTCAAAATTCACTTGAAAAACAGCTATAAATTTGACTATAATCAAGAAATTAAGAAAAAAACCCAGTGAGACATTTTTCCAAATATCAGCAGGAAGTTTTTGTAAAAAGTAAAGTCACCTTCAAAACTGCTATTTGCTGACAATGTAAATGGAAAATGTCCAGAAGTTTTTTTTAACAGCTTAAAAGTAAGATTTCAGTCTGGATTCTCAAATAATTATTCCACCCCTGCATATGGAATCATGAATGAATCAATTGAAAAGTAGATTAAGAGGTGGATTAGGATGAAAAAAATGCATGTTGACCAGTAGGACAAACTTCAGTCAACGTGTAAAAAGGGTACTTTATATTCCTGCATATTACAAAGCCGTCTGGATGTTTAGTTTACCAAATACATCAAGAGGACGTTAAAATAACATAATTAAATAATAGATTATATACATTAAATGCCTGGCACATGGTACAATACAGAGAACCACAAAAGGCACCACTTCAGCTTGTTTTTCTTTTTAACATACAGGCTCTCATTACATTAACTTGTTCAATATTAGTTTTCTCTCCACATTATCATTATTATTAATATTTGCCGATTAACTAGCTGCGAGTGACTCGACTGACACAATTTGCAGCCTCAATGAAGATTAAAAAAAAAAAGAAGAAAAAGACGGCCTTCAGTCTTCAAGTATCACCAACTGACCTGATGCTCGCTGTCCACTGGGCTTATTATTCACTAATGTACCTGTCAATGCTCCATTTGTTCTCTTTTAACAAAATACATTAAGGCTTTTACTTTTTTTTTTAATTCTCTTCATATGTACAAAAAAATTGATTTTTTTTTTTTCTTTTTTTTCCTTCTCTCTCTTCAGGCTAGTTTTTAGGTACGGGACTGCAGTGCAAGCCTCTGGACCGTATCTGACAGGTGAGCCATGTCGGCCTGCTGGGCCTGCTGTTTGATGGACTCCAGTGTTCGAACCTGGAGAGGAGAGACGGAGGTCAGCACTGAGTGGGAATGAGACGCCTGATCGTCTCTGCAAACGGCTGAACTCACGGAGGTGCGCGTGTCGCAGTGTCCGTGTTTGTGGCTGAGGTTCCACAGGTTGACGGCCAGCTGGCTCATTTTGTTGTTCCTCAGGTCACCATGTGCTAGTAGAGCGCTGAACAGGGAGAAGGCCAGGGCGCCCTGGCGACGGGTGCTTTGCTGCTGCAGGGTGGAAACGCCATGTCAGAGCGAGGCGTTTTTTTTGGGGGGGGGAAAGCGTGTATGTTTATTGAAACGGGCAAAACATTTGGAAGTTTCCAGTGATGGAAAGCCTGGGTTTAAAATGTTGAACATGCTGGGACTGATACACTCACAGTCTTCTTCTTATCTCATCAGTTTTTCCCTTTGGGAGTCGCCACAGCAAATCAATCCTATTCTCTGTATCCTCCTCTGTCACACCAACTAACTTAAAATCCTCTCTCAGTACGTCCATAAATCTTCTCTTTACATCTCTCTCCTCTGTACATCACCCAACCATCTCAGACTGGCTTCTCTGATCTTCTCTCCAAAACATCTAACATGTGCTGTCCTTCTGTTGGACTCATTCCTGATCCTAAGAGAACCTCAACATCTTCATCACTACGACCTCCAGCTCTGCCTCCTGTCTTTTTGTCAATGTCGCTGTTTTTAGACCACACAACAAGACCGAACGCCGGTCTAACCACTGTCTTGTGCACTGATGCACTCACGGTACAAAATAAAAATATGAAAACCATCAGGGAATGGGTTACAATGTTACATGTTCTATTTTTATCCTTATAGATCACGTTGTCATTCTGTTGTCTATTTTTATCCCTGCAGTTGTTGTTGTCACTTGTTTCTTTTATCTATATGTCTCTCTAATTATATTCATATTTATATTCATCCATCAATCTTCTGCTGCTTATCCTGCACTCAGGGTCATGGGGGATGCTGGAGGCGGAGTACACCCTGGACTGGTTGCCAGTCAATCACAGGGCCACATACAGTATACAGACAAACAATAATAATAATAATTTATCTTTTACTAATCCCCATCGTGGATGAACCATGAACAGTAGGCTGCCGTCCACCAGCGCCAGGGGGAGCAGTTAGGGGTTCAGTGTCTTGCTCAACAACACTTCGACACACTAGGAGGAGCCGGGAATTGAACCAGTAATGTTCGGTTCCAAAATCGATTGCTTTACCTCCTGCTCTACCTAAATTGGGGCAATTTTCCATTTTTGTTTCCAATTAACTTGCTGCATGATTTTGGAATTTGGGAGGACACTGGAGAACCCGGAGGAAACTCACGCAGACACGGGGAGAACATGCAAACTCCACACAGAAAGGTCTCCTTGTCGGAATCGAACCAGGGTCCCTTGTGCCGAAGCCCTAACATTTATTAACATTGTTTATGTTGCACTATTGGGACCAAAAATTTCCCCGATTGGGATTAATAAAGTATTATCTTATCTTATCTTGAATGCCCGTCCTCGCGATCCTCACCTCTTCCCGACCAAGGAGCTTCAGGTGGTCCAGGATCTGTCCGATCAGGGTCTCGCACAGCTTGTTGATCTCTGACAGGAACTTTGGGTCTCCGCCGTAAAGCGTTTCATTGGAGTCCACTGAAAAGAATGAGGTGAAATGACAATGCGGTGTGTTTTCACAACACACTAGTGGTGGGTGTGTTTGTGTGTGTGCTTACTGTTGGGGATGGAGTAGAGATAGGTTTCTTGGCTCATGGCGGCCAGCAGGGGCAAGGCACTGATGTACACCCGCACTTTGGCGTCACTGTTTTCCTCCCAGCTGTAATCCTGGACCATGTTAAGCAGACCTCGGACAAGGTAGAGCACGCCGTGCTCTGGGTGGTCCTGTCAACACGGACGCGACTATTTTTATTTACCAAACTTTCAAGCTAATTGATCCCCGTGCCTTAGTAAATCAGGCGTAATGTGCAGCGTTACCGGGACGACCAGCAGCGTGGCCAGGAAGGCGTTGATGAAATCCAGCAGGTAACTCTCGGCGGAGCGAAGCTTGCCCTCAACACTGATGGAGCGAGGAACCTCCGGCAGAATGCTGACCGCCGCCGTCAAGAAGGAGTCCGCTGGGGGAGGACGGAACAAAGCGGGTCGGGAAAAAGAAAATGATGGACGCAAACACATAACAAGGCATGGAGGGAGGCATCAGGAAGGGTACTGCATTATAATGATTATCTTCTTTTGGATCTTCCACTAGTCTGGAGGTTTGACCTCCGTTTTTGCAAGCTGCTCACCCTGAGAGAGACACTGGTTGGCCAGGGCAACCTGTCCGGAGAGCAGATACAGGCTGAGGCGACTGAAGATGCTGGTGAGGGATGGGATGGTAATAAAGCTGTAGGCGGCACAGGCCTGCAGGACAGGGAGGGACTGGGTGAGTGGCTGCATATATTGTCCTCTATAAGCGCATGTGTGCGTGTGTGTTGCCTTACCCTGACGAACGCTGCTGTTTTCCGGGAGTGGTTCCCTCTCATCACCTTCCGGGTTTCCATTGCGAGCTGGTTCACTGTCTGAAATGACAAAAAGCCATGGAGAGTGTGTGTGTGTGTGTGTGTGTGTGTGTGTGTGTGTTTGTGTTCCTGTTCAAGAAGTAAATACTGTATACTATATTGCTATATTTCAAATATCTAACTGGATGTTATTGTGATGACGAAAAAAGCGACTAGAATTAAAACATATCAATACGTATTAATTTTCAATTGATTCACTAATTTATAATTGTATTGAATATATTAATATTACTTTAAATTAATGTTATAATATAAATATTAAATAAACCAAAAATATCAGTAATAAAAATGAAACAATGTTTGCATGCCATCAAATTTAAGTGAAGGCATGCTCTATTTGATTCCAAATTATTCAAATATTTAATTGCACCATGGGATCTAAGATTTTTTTAAATATTAAAAAGGTGACACAGAATTTTGTTGGCAGCATCCAAACATTGTTTATAACTGTCATTTTTTTGTTTGTCATATTCTAATAATATTTTGCTCCATTACAATAACAAAGCATATTACCAATGTAAGGAGACAATGCCACAGGTTAATTGCTTTACATCCAAGTCAAAACAAACACATGCATGCACACACTTAAACTGACGTGAATAAGCTGCACCAGCACGGGCTCCAGGTTACAGAAAGTCGATCTGGCTTCCACACAGAAACTCAACTGCTGCTCGAAGTCACGGCCGAAAGAAACCTGAAGATACAGACGGATAGGAGGTGATGAGTGAAGAGGCATTTTGCGATGGACAAACATCACCGGGGTCGATTCTTGTTATGAGAAATAAGCCGACGCCCTGGTCTAATAGATCTCACCATGCGGATGAAGCCGATGATCAGCAGAGCCAGAGACCTTTTCTCATCTTCCAGCGTGAGAGCACTGAAAGGCAAAACCAGAAGTCATTACTAAGGACCGGTTCGACACAGAACGCCAACAGAAAGCTGGGGATGTGACCATCTGATATCGAGCTTGTTATTCTGAATGAATCTTGTTCAACTGTTAAATAAACTGTGTTATGGGGTTGATAGCGCTGGTCAGAGGAGCTGGACATGGGCTTCACTGTTCGGACGAGATGTTTTAGCGTCTGACCGACAACTAATGATGTAAATTGAACAAGGCATTCAAAGCTGGTTGGAATAGGTGGAGAAAAACAATTTGTGATAAAAGAGCGTCAGCCAGAGTGGGGGGAAAGGTATAGAAGATGAAAGTAGGACTAAACATTGTTAGATTATTTTGTGTTACCATTCTATTTTCTGAGATTTCCCTGTACTTTTCTACATCTCTCTCTGAAACACACTCCCATTGAAGCTCTCAAGGCCCTTCAACGGTCTTGACGATTGGTACCATTCCACATTCCATCTTTATCCGTACCACCGCCTGTTTTGTGTGCAGCACTGTGCTCCTCAATTCCTTTTATACTTCTTTGTATAAAAGGGACTCAACCAATAAAAATTGGGAAAATCGCCCTGAATGAGTGAATTGTTGCACCGGCCAAAAATTAATAAATAAAATAAATAAACAAATAAATACATGTGTACATATCTAGGCCGCAGTTGTCTATAGGCCGCAGGTGTCCATGTTGTAACATGTGATATTTACACAGAAACATCTTTTTTAACTTTTATTGAGATAAATACCGCTAACATCCACAAATCCACAAAACATCCGAACCGTGCCTGATGCAGGGCTGATGAAAAAAAATGAATAATGAAGAACACAAAAAAAAGTCCATCTGTCGATCCGTTTTCTATCCCTGCTGTGTCCGACTCCAGCTGATTGTTATCTTAGTCTTCCTCCTGCACACTAAAACCATTAACGTTGTCTTCAGTGTTGGAAGTGAACAGCTTCAGAATTTCACGTTTATTTCATTGGTCTGATGTGACGAGGCTAAATGTTTTTGGTGGCATGAAGCTCGTTAGCACAAAAAAAAAAAAACAAACCATGAATTAACTGCATCATTGTTTAAGCCACAGTGCTCAAAGCGTGTGAAAAAAGCAGTGGTTTATTGTACAAAAAGTACGGCGTATACAACATACGGTAACCTCTGATGATAGTTTCCTCTTTGGGAGGGAGGTGGATGGCTAGGAACGAGAATGTGTCCACCAGAGGGAGATCACACGCTAGATGTTCTGGAGACAGAGTTAGACTGAGATGCTTTGAACATGAAGAGAGGAGTGATAGCGAAGATGCTGAGGTAGGAACTGCCAAGCAGGAGGCCGAGAGGAAGACCAGAGGGATTTTATGGATGGGGACATGAATTTATTGGGTGTGAGAGAAGAGGATGCAGAGGAGAGGGTCAGATGGAGGAGGACGATTTGCTGTGGCGACACCTGAAGTGAACATAGGGAAGGAAAAAAGGAAGCAGAAGAAGCGGCGAGGAGAAAAAAATGTAGGTCTCCAATGCCTCCCTCTGTATTCTGTCTTTAGAAAAAAAAACACACAGCTTTCGCTTCACTCAATGATCTAGAGGACTCAATAACCATTCCTACACACACATACACAGCCTTACTTGACAGAGTCGTGCATGGTCTTGCAGATGTGCAGCATGGCGTTGAGGATGACCGGGTCTCGGGTGGGTTCCATCTGGTGTCTGCAGGACACAGAGGATTCTGAACTCTGTACAGTTTCATTCTCGCTTGTTTTCAGGTAAGCTTGCAATGAATGCAAGAACAGTGATTATTGATACCAAATAAGCCAAGACAGTGATCCATCTTTATATGTAGACGGTATCAATCAAAATCCTCTAAAATAGAAAAGAACGTCTTTCATTGTCCCACAGTGGCGAAATTTTACTTTACACGGCAGAAAGGGGACAGTGCAATAGAGGAAGTTAAATATTAGATGTATTTGATACATTTTACAAGTTAAAACAGCATACAAAAATATCAGAAAATGTAAAAAATTAAGAATACAAACGGGCTTGTGCAAAAACTCAATTTCCCTGCACGGTTTATATCTCATTGGGATAATGTGCTTATAATTTATTATTTTTTGTGCTACCGATCAGGTTTCACTGTAGACAGCAAAATAAGATTTGTACAGGGAAACACGTTTCTACACTGTGCATATGAAAATAAAGACTTTGAATCTTGAATCTTTGAATCTTACTTACAGCAGCTATATCTTTCTTGAATCACTCTTAACTTATTTAATGCCTGTTACATGTTCTCTATTTAGCACTGTTAACCAAAGCAAATTCCTTGCAATGTAGTTGTAAAACTACTTGATTAATAAAACAAAACAATGATCTTTTAATATGTGTTGAGTCTTTAAATCCCCCGACCAGATTTGTGAGGCTCTTACTTAATGAAGACCTCCATGATGGATCGGCAGACCTCCACCCTCACGCTGTCCTTCTGGAACATGTCTAGAAAGGGGAGGAAGCGTTCCTGGAAAAAAAAAAAAAAAAAGGAGTGACACTGTAGTCTTTCGGCGCGACAAGAGGTGAATATAGAATTTAACAAGGAATGCAAAGGGACGCTGCCGTCTCTACCATTGAGAAGAGGACGGAGAAGTCGTGGAAGTAGGTGAGGATTTTCCTGATCACGGACTGGAGCTGCGCGCAGGATAAAGCAAAGCAGGGTAATTATTGGTGGTGGGACAAGGAACGCCAGTTCACCTGTCCTTCTGTCTGCTAACCTGAGGGTAGGCGTCCTCGAACGCGCGGTCAGGGGTCATATGTTTGATGATGTCGGCGAGTACGGTGTTGACCTCGCGTTTCTGAGAGTGAAACAGATTACAGAAAAAAAAAAAAAAAAAAAAATCATACTCAGAGTCTTCCAAAGGCCTCTATCTGCTCCCTCCTTTGCGCCACCCACCGTGAAATGTCGGCACGTGAACTCCACCCAGATCTCAGCGCAGCTGACATAGTCCTGCGAGCCACAGACATTCAAACGTGTCATAGTTGTGTTTGTAGACGTAAACCTGTGTGCGTGTGAGAGGGCAGCCATGAAGCGTCTAATACCCGAGGACTGCGGACTTTGGTGATGACCTTCCAGGCTTCGTTGAGGATTGTAAGCCGCTCGGGCTCCGGAGGGTCGGCGCAGGCCAGGCTGCGACCCAAAGACCCAAACAAGAGATGCTGGAAAGGAGAGGAAGAATGAGCTGAAATGGCAGTTATTTAAGGGCTTTTTTCGGGGTCCAATATGATGTCAGCATAGTTGTAAACTGTTTATAACATGATATGAAAACAAGCAGCTGATATAGTAGAGAAAGTCCCACCGTTCAATTCAGATTACAGTAATACCTTGACTTATGAGTTTAATTTGTTCCGTGACCGAGCTCAATTTTCTGCTAAATTTAATTACGTCTCCCCTTAAAATGAACTGAAATGCTGTTAATTTTTCAAGCTATTTTGCTACATGTTTTTGAATGAGAAAAATTTACTTTATAAATAACAATTAATGTATATGAATGCACAGTAAAAGAGAATTTAATCAATAAACTTGTTTTATTCATTGTGTTTACCTCAAAAAGGTAAGACATTTCTGTCCATCCAGGACATAGCAAAACTAAAATATGATCAGCCAAGAAATGTGATTTTGTGACAACTATACAAGTATGTTGGAGGAATATATGACCTCTGACCTTTGGGAAGCCGGCCTCGTCGCAGTCTTTTATCATACCGATGAAGTCCGTAGCTCTGGTTGCGACAAAGTCGGGCCGGAATGCCCGCATAACCGAATTTAGCAGCAATGCGCTAAAGGGTAACGAGACAAAAATATTTGCTCAAAAACATCCTTTAGTCAGCCAACTGAAACACGTTTGTAGCGACGCTCACTTGTTCCCCAGCTTCTTGCATCTCTCCATCATCTCTGTCAGCAGGGGCTGCGTCGAACCAAACAAACAAACAAAAGAGAAACATTTGAAGCTTTAGCACCTCTGATTTTTTTTTTTTTTTATAAGAACGTTGGCAAAACAAAGCTTGTTCTCGCTCATTTAGATTCATTGTTTGCATGTATCCTTCAGACAACCGTGTAGCCTCTGCTGATCATTATTTTGCAACCGCGCAAAACAATTTCCACTGAAGACCAAATGTGGACGCCATTATGCGGCTGCTACAGGAAGAGTACACACCTCTGGAGCTCTGTAGGCGATACACTGCAGGATCCAGTTGATGGCGGGCGAATAAAGTGTCAGGTATTCTGGAGCCTCCACCCTCTGCAACACCAGCTGGTTTTGCACAGTCTCACTGCTGATCTGCCTGAAGGTGCCCAGCAGGTCGAAGAAGTTGCGGTTCAGAGTCTCCTTTAAGTTGGGAGCGACCTCCATGCCCACCTACAGACGAGAAAAGCAACTGAGACCGGGTGGGAAAGGGGACCGTGGAGGTTCAATTCCCGGCTCCAACGGCTCGGGTGGGTGTATGGCTGGATGAATGCTTTCTAGTGTAGAGCACATTTAAAAATTGTCGCGTAAACACTATTATTACTAAGTTATAATAAGGCATAATTTAAAATAAGTGAATATTCTAAATGGTTTCAGTGGTCTATGAATGAGTTTTAGAGACATAAAATCCAAATAATTACAGAAACAAGCTGTGGATGATTTGAAGTGGGGGGTGTCTCACCCTGCAGAGGTAAGCTCTGGTGTACGCAGCCACAAGGGGGTCTCCGATCCCCCTGATCATGGCTGTTAACCGCGGGAGGGTCTCTTGGATGCCACTTGAGAGGGAAGGAAAAGAAGAAGGGATGGAGCAGGCAGGCTTTGTTAGTCTAATGCAGGGATGTCAAACTTACGGCCCGTGGGCCGGATCGGGCCCGCAAACAGGTTCAATCAGGCCCGCGAGATTATGTTGCAATGCATAAAAATGAGCTGCAATTTTTCGATAAGAAAATTAGAATAGAGAATGGAATATTCCTTAAATCATCCCACAGTGGGGAAATTTCACAGTAGAAAGTGGACAGTGCAAGAAACGTTATCATCAATAAAAACTAAACATAGACAAAAGTGTTAGCAATATACATATTTACAGGTAGATCTTGTTTAAATTCCACATAAATAATATGTTGGCCATATCTAAACAGTATAAATATGTGCAAAAGTGGTGACTAGCAGCAAACCACAGCAGTACTTGCAGTAGGAACAGTGCAGTAGTAACACCTATGGTGTTTGAGTGAGTGGATGTGTGGGAGACTGAATGAATGGACACATGAATAGATGATTAAACAAACTGTTGTTATTATGCCAAGATTTTACCCGTCTAGCACACTTGAGAATAGATTTTCCTTCCTGTAGCCCTTGAACTAAAATGGGTTTGACAATATATGCAAAACAAAAATCTAATAAGGATTTATTGCAGATATAGAGCAAACATTTATACCGTAATTTCAGGACAATCAGCCACTACTTTTTTCACACGCTTTGAACATTGCAGCTAAAACAATGATGCGGCTAATTCATGGCTTTTTTGGGGCGAACGAGCTTCCGAAACTGAGGGAGACAACTTTAATCGTTTTAGTGCACAGGAGGAAGACGAAGATAGCAATCTTAGCTTGAGTAGGACAAAACGGGACTAAAACATGGATGGATGGATGCACTTTTCCTTGTGTTATTTATCATTATTCTTTTTCATCAGCTGTGTTACAGGTGCTGTTTGGAAAAAAAGCATTTCCAGTACATATTAGTGGACGTTACCAGTATGTATTCAATTAAAAGTTAAAAAAATGTTTCTGTGTATAATCATGTTACAACGTGAATAACTGTGGCTTATAGACAAGTGCGGCCTCCCTCTCTCTCTATATATATATACATATAGACACACACACACACACACACACAAGTATAGAGCTCTCCCTCTCTCTCTGACTGACACACACACACACACACACACACACACACACACACACACACACACACACACACACACACACACACACACACACACACACACACACACACACACACACATTTATTCGTTCATTTTTAGCTGGTGTGACTTATATTCAGTTGCGCTTAATAGTCTGGAAATTACATTACTCCATATATGATGAGATGCAAAGGGACTGACTGAAAGTCCTGAAAGATCAATAAACCCAATCACTCCATCACTCACGATTTGTTCAGGAAGCGGTTGCATTTCAGGATGGCGGCCTCCACGTATCTGCTCTCAAGAGGTTAAAGGGTCTGACCTCTACATGAAGCGTGGCGATTACAATGGTCCACACCGATGTGCAGATGTGTAGCTGGTTACGCATGTGTAATGACACATACATCCTCGGAAGAAACAGTCTTCATAAACAGGTCTAGAAATTGGTCCCAGAGCGGATGTTGGGGAAGGATACAGCCTGGGTAGGAGTTCTCTGATGGAGGCGATCTTAAAGAACCAGTTGAGGCACGTCTCCTTGGCCGTGTCGTTGACGTCCTCAACCGTGAAGCAGTCTGTCGGTACACCAGCAAATTGATCAGGAGACGCGGATAAATCGAGAGAAATGGCTGCCTGAGTCACGGGGAAAACTGGATTTTAGATCTGCTTTCCATACCTGGCAAAGGTTGCGGGTCAGAACACATGCTCCAGATCCTGTCATACACAAGCCGGCCTATGGGAACAGACAACCATTAGAAAATATAGCAGAAGTTAAAAAAAAAAAACAACAAAAAAAAAACAACAACCTTATTTACACACCGAATGTGTCGAGGATGTCGGTGATGAGAACGAACTTGCTGGGGTAGAACTGGATCACAGAGGTGTCCGACAGAAGCTTAGAACACTGTAAGAGAGAAATTGAAAATTTCGTGCGTGTGTGTATGTGTGTGTGAGTGTGTGTGTTTCTGCATGCATTCAACACGGTCTGATGCATTATTTTGTCATGTACATCCAGATGTGAGTCATTTAATAGTCAAAATGAATTTGCGGCTACCTACAAATCACAGGTGCCAAAAATTTAAACAAAACATTTTTAAAATGTGTCACTCCTAAAAATATATATAAATATATATATAATATAATAATATAAATTAACTGATGAAGGCTCTCGGATGAGGGGAGAAATGTCTCCAAGTGAAGAAATTCAAGTCCTGTCGCTATGACAGGAAGATTTTGACAAGAATTAAAAATATATATTTCAAATGTGTATTGGAATTTCCAGTGTAGTTCTTGTCAATACACTCCTACTGTATGCTGAGAATGGAAAACATTAACATAATGTGGAGTGAAATTGCTTTATGGTGATTTTTCCCCCTTTCAGGGTCTTCAAATTACAGAATATCTTCTCCATTTTTTTTTACATTTATTTTATTTTTTTTCGAATGGCATGATCCGAGGCCGGTAGGCGAGCACTGTCACCTGGATGACAATCTTCAGGGCTTTGACTTTCTGGTCAGAGGCCCAGGCCTCCTTCAGGGACTGGTTCAGCTCCTCGATGCGGTTTGCGTAATCCTGCTGGGAGAGATTCAGAAGCTCCCTCTGCGATCCCTATACACACACACACACACACACACATACACACACAAATGAGCAAGTCCAAACAACCCTATAACACAACAATAAAAAGGCATATATATTATTCTACTTGCAGATCATGGAAAACGGGTGAATTTCCTCACAAAACATGTTTATTTTTAAGCTTCGGTTGAGGTGGGACGCAAATACTTTGAATTATAATACATTTCATTTAAGGCACCTGACTTGACATTAAAAAATTAAACAATTGATAATACATGTAATTCTTTGGCAAGAAAAATGACAAAAAAAGAAGGTCAGGCTGTTCCAGATTAAGATGAACCTTTCAGGGAGACTAAATCCCTACCTCCTCCAGATCATCCAGCTCTTCCAGGCGAGTGCGAACCTTCTCTGAAACAGCTGAGGAGCCCGGATTGGGAGCTGTTCCTGCACAAACATCACACAGCAGTCAAATATCATTATTATCATTATTTTCCTGCTCGAACCTGAGAGCCAAAAATGACTCTTCGGTCAGCTTTAAGTTTGAAGTTTCTCCAATTTGGATTACAATGATGAAATCATGGAAAAAATAAATCTTACCTCTGTCAGAGCCCATGAACAGATTCTACAAAAACAACAATGAAATGCATTTAGATATCCACTACTATATAAAGGAAAGTATGGAATGTGTGATCAACCATTTTCTTTAATTTCATTTTTAATAATTATAATAAATATTATACAAATAACATAATTAATAGAATGTATGCAGCATAACATATGTGCATGTTCTACAGAATGCAGTGCATTTTTTTCAAGTTGAGAAACTTTCAATTCTATGAAAATATCTAGCTATATAGGCTATGTTTGTTCATGGTGAGTTTTTGTATGACACAATGCAAGACCGGGGAGTGCAAGTTTTTAACCCGAGACTCAATGACATCTTTGGAGTTTTCTTTTACGGTGACGCAACATCTCGGCAGACTCACAATTGAGAGCTTTTCAGTCGTGGTGAACCTTGCCAGGATCTCGGTTCTCTTCGCCGACCAGGGTTCGAAGTCGGGTCCCACTGAAGCCTCGTCCCTGTCGCCCCTCCGCCTCCCCTCCTTGAAGCAAATGATCAGAATCGAGTTTAGTTATGCTCGTTTCTCTGACAACTGAATGTTTTTTTCCTCTTTATTGTCTGCATTCAGACATGGATTATTGTCTGATAATTTTTCCGAGACAATTCTTTACAAATCAAAACCAGTGTTTTTGGTTTTTCAAGCAATGAGCGGAAGAAAATATTATGTTTTCTTAATCATAGGAAAAATGCAACGAATAAATTGAACTACCCCCAAAAATAAAATAAATCATGTGATCATCAGATCCCTCATACTAGTGGTGGTTGAAGCTGGGGGTGGATGCTTTTATACTAAACAAAAATCCATCATCAGGATGGCAAGAGGCCTGACCCCGATGGAGGCACTGTTAGACGCGGCTGGGATCTCATTTGCAGAGGCTGCGGCGAACATGGACAGAGGATCGGTGCCGTCCAGCATGGAGCTGAGGGGGTCTGCGGCTGCGCTGGAAGAGGAGGAGGAGGACGAGGAGGTGCTGCCTTTGCGAGTCCCGCGGCGGGTTTTGGTGTCTGTCACCTGGAGGAAATAGGGAGGGATGCAGGGCTGCTGAGCACTGATAAGTGAAATATATGTACTGAAACTTTACGGCAAGGTGAGGAGGCAAGATAGGAGATTTGTGAAACAGAAAAAAGGTAGGTCAGTGATGACTGGAGCCGCTCTACCATGATGGGTTTGAGGGGATGGGGGTCTCCGAACTCGAGCGGGGACGCCTCAATACCAAACCTCTGCAGCTCGCCTTCATAGTTCCGCGCACGGGAACGCCTGGATGCACAATAGTGAAACAGGAGAGCAAAGGTTACTGAACTGTTTTGTTTACAGTGCCAAGTTAAATTTTGTGAGCGAGTTAAGAGTGAGGTGTGAGTTTCCCTCGCTCTCTTCTCTGGTCTCCTTCTGTCTTTACTAACATACCCTTCACATCTGCCAATGTGGACTAGAAGTCAATCTCTGAGCCTTTATGTCCACCTCTATTTATAAACGTCTATCTGCTAACATGTATTCTATTTTTCTCGGCTACAATAAAAGTAATGATGGGAAGTCCTGTGTAGGTATGTGTGAGTGGATAGGCCTGAGCAAACAATCCAGTAAATAGATTTTTACGATCAAACTAACCAAAGTACATTCATTCATGTAGCGAATGCGAGAGTCCTGCAGCACACGGTACAGTGTGTGGTACGTAAACGCCTTATAATGCTACACTTCACATGTAAGTTAATTGGGAAATCTGAAAGCTAACTTGAGATCTCCTCTGCATTTCGCAAAAAAACAGAAATCAGTCACATTCACGCACACTGAAAAGGGTACATATTAGTTAATGACGTGATTTAGCCGATACACAGTGTCATTAAGATGGATAATACTTATTTACTTTGACATTGTGCAGTGTTTTATTAAGGAAACAGCATCTTACCACACAATCGCGGCCATTTTTCTGTCGTCATGTGACAACTTTGCACTTCCTGGGTATGCCAGTTATTCTAACATGACTTTACGTTGCAAGTTGAGTTCCAAAGTGTAAATATTAGCCACTCTCGATGTGTCAACAGACGGGTTTTAGTTGATTTAATAGCAAAGACGTCTGCTAGGGGATTTTTTTAATGACAAAGTCTTATAATAAAACATCATGTCCCACAATGCCTCATGACCGACGAAGATTTTCATATAGAGACGACAAAATACGATGCGTCACTCTGGAACTATTTAGGACACATCGTAAAAACTGCGTATTAACCTTCCTTGCCTGGAGAAAAAAATTTTTAGTTTTACTTGCGCTTCAAAATAAAGCCCGAACGTAAATGTCTAATTTAAACGATGGCCGAATTCCGTAAACGTCGTGTGTGAGATTTCAGACATTATTTTCGGAGACGAGTACAGCTTTTTGGAAATAGACGACCTTTGTCAGCGCTGACATCTGCCTGCTGGAGAACGGGACCGGAGCTTTAGGACCATTTGCGGCTTAACCTCACCGCACCTGACCATGACCTGAGAGCAGTTCCGCTGGCTTGCCCGCCCATTTCACCCGACCAGGTATGGAAATTAAGTATCTAGTTTTATTCAGGTTTAGTGGGAGTTAATTTTCAGAACGCGGGTTTATGGCTGTGGGTAGCTAGCATCTCGCTAGCGGGAACTAATCGTGACTGGCCGTGGCTAATTAGGGGAATGCTGTCATCTGCCGACCGGCTAGTTGTCCGTCTGTCCAGATGTCGCCCTGTCTCATATTTTTACCCTAAACAATAAATCTGATCACATTCAGAGAGAAACTATTGTGCAATTTATTGACATTAGTGACATCACAAAATGTGCAAACAAAAAGAGCAATGTACTACCTTTCTGACAGATGCCGCCAATGTCTAAACCCCTGTCTACTGGTTCATATATAATTTTATAACGGGTTAACTCTCTTTACCATAAACTCTATCTGTCTAGATATCAAAAGATTATTTCAACATTCTTTACCATATAATAGCTCATACATAATATCCGTTCTACTCTTTCTTCCCCACCACACACATATTATAGAATACTAAAATACAACAGTTTACCCTGCAAACATTTTCACATTGTGTTTAAATTTTCAAAATGTACCTTAATACCTTTCCCTGTGAAACCTCTCAGATCTATGACTATGCAGATATTTTGATCTCGCAAGTTCAATATGATGCAATTTTCCCTAAACCCCAGAAATGAAAGAAATTATCCAGCTGGGGAGATATATTTCCTTGCTTTAGGACTGTGGATCAACAAACAGACACAGTAGTATGATTTTTGTGCAACCAGCTCATTTTCCCAGTATGATACCTGCTCGTAAGGTCAGGTCAAATTATTTAAAGAGCACACTTTGTACAGGCTGAGTTGCAACAAGAATCAAGATTACAAAGAAAGATAACATTCAGAAAGCTGTTTCACTCACAAGATCAAACATAAAACTTAAAATGAGAGGAGTGTTGGTAAAGTTGATTCCATCTTTTCAATCTGTTTTCGGATCAAAAGCGAAGTTAAGTCCTCAACAGTGCTTTAAAGGTTCCCAGAGTCTGTGTGGGTTTTGCATTGTTAGATAAACCACTCTGGACGAGCAGCCACTGCAAAGGCTTGATCGCATTTATTTTTGGTTCTGAGTGTCTCCACATCCACAAGCATCTGGTTGTTACGGTGATGCACTACTGCAGTTCTGCTCAATACCGCACATGATAGAACATGATTTATACATCATTAGGGCTATTATGTATTTCAGGGAGTTATTGGAATCGACTTGGATGTTTGCCAAGCTACAAAATGTCCCCGATTACCTTCTAAAATTAGTGTGTTATGTGTAGCATACATTTCCAGCAGGGAGCATGCTCCACACAGTACAATACAATAACTTTCAATACATGTCTTGCAAATGGAAATGAATGCTATTTGTTCAACAGTATCCTCTTTTCTCTCTTGTTTTCATGGCTCAAAAGTGAGCTGTTTATGCACTGTAGGATGGTGTCAGCTCAGAAAGCTGAGGCTCGGTTTGCATCAACCCATTTGAAATCGAAAAGGTCTGTAGTGTCTTATAATATGATAGGGGACTGTAAAATGTTTTCATACTTATGACAGTAACAATCCAAATCCATAACATTTGAAATGCACTCAGGGGAATTTCATTTATTCATCTTGTGGATGTCTTGATCCTGGCAAGATTCCTCTACTTTGCTTTCCAATTGGAAAAAGAAAAATGAGTAAATGCATTTCATCATGACGATGTATTGTCCTGCAGTATTCTTTCACAAATGAAACTAAAATCGCTACGTACATCTCTGACTGCAGCCACGAAGGGCTTTCGTGAGTCAGTGCAAACTGACAGTGGTGAGAAAGAGTGTGTGTAGCTGCTGCCGGTGGGCGATGTAATAATTGCAGAAACTGCTGTTAACGCCACCGTCTGAGCCTCTTGCAAAGTAAAAGTACTCGGCCTCCGCTCCCATTCTTGCAGCTCAGAGGAACACAATGAAGTAAAGCTTATTAGGGTGACACACACTCACACACACAGGCGTTGGTCGGACCAGATTTAGGGCAGCGGGTTGCCATAGAGACTGCAGCGTCCCGCTGGGTGCAGCTCTCATCTTCTCCTAGCCTTATTCAGGAACACAGTATAGATATTCATTTTTTGGACATGGCTTCATGTGTAAACATTGTAAACTACACTTTTAAATATCTCAAGGGAAGTGGTCTGCCCTTGAAGTCCACCTCTTTGTTTCTATGAATGCCATATTCCCATCCCTATGTCATCCAGTACACTGTAAAGTTAAATGCAGCTTAGAAGTAAAGTGAAATAAACAAAATAATTATTGACTCTCCTACACAAGATTCCCTGCAGTCTTTATTCATTTGTAATTGGCAAACACCAAATAGGAAATTCAAGATTAGTGAACATCTCACGCAAGTAAATTTGCAAAATAAAGTTCCCTGATCTGGTTAATTAACTATCACAGTGTTTTCTTGGATATCCTGTGATCATATTAGTATAAATAATTGAAATGATGGACCTGTGTAACTCACCTGACTCCACTTAAGAGGTCACATTGGCGCTGTCTGCATGCTGTCTTACTCGGGGACCCCCACCGAAGAGACCACTCCACTGTGACAAAAACCAAGATTCATTAGAAATGCATGCTGCACCTTTTAATGAAGACGTAACTAAGAACGTCAGCGTCCACATCCGTCTGCGACTTGGACAGACGGGATGTGTGACCGGTCCAGTGGTGGGTTGCTTCCGACCCGAGGGAGCAGGTTCAGCACCACATTTCCACGACACACGCCAACGTAGTCCTCTTTTGGGCAGAAGTGGTATTTACCGCAAAACAAATCTAGTTTGCAAGTCAATTTAGTTGACTTAGTCAAATGTGATGTGTAAATGAAGATACTTATGAGGTGAATATTAATTACTATTTTTAAAGTTATTACAGACCTTAATGTTGAGGTCACTTTTAAAGACCCTGATTAGCCTTCTAATTATTAATGCCAACCAATTTTAGAGTACCTGCACATGTTTTATCTTTGTAATCAATACTCACTTTCCTCCATGATGCTCAGGATCAGGTGGCCACTTTATTTCCTTCTTAAGGCATTCACCTTTCTGCTTTTTGCTCATATAGGGTTACCATTGTGCATTTTTATGAGAGGGCTTTGGCCCCCGAGACATGGATCTGCTGTGAATTATTTAACCGAGATGTTTATTTGAAGGGGTTGAGGGGTGTAGCTCCTCACCAGAACACACCTGGTCTCGCTCCGTCCAACACCCTGCGTGAAATCGAGTTTTTTTTTTGGTAAAAAGAAGGTTCTCGAGGGCCCCGTTTCAATTGTTCTTACAGTTCCATCCTCCTCTGGCTATAATGGAGCCCTCCACTGGTGTCAGGCTGCGCTACGAGGAGCTTTTGTTTTACACGGCCTGTGTTTGTAACTCTTGGTGTGTGTGTCTGTGCGTATTTGTGTGTCTGGAAGGCAGAGTTTGTCGGAGAGGAGGAGGCGGTGTTATGCGCGTGGGCAGCAGCTGGAGGTGGCAGCTCTCTCGGGCCATGAGACCGGCGCTGCGTTGGTGCCGGCTGTGGCGTCCGAAGAGAGGAGGGCCAGGCGGAGGGAAGCAGGCGTGGATCACCTGGAGACTGCTGGAGGTGTGGAGTTACGGCAGGCTGCTGCTCAAATCACTGTACTTCAACAGCCTCAGCAACTCGGACACACTTCTGGACTGTGTTTTCGAGCCTGTGTACTGGATTGTAGATAATGTGACTCGCTGGTTCGGAGTGGTGAGTAGGCAGAAGTCTCCTCTTCTTTGTCAGATCTCGGTCGGGCACCGTATGAGTATACCATGTCATCTGACTGTAATATTGTCAGGGGGGGATTAACACTCGAAATTATAAATCATAATTTAATCAAAGATAAAAAAGTTTTAAAGTGTTTCCTTTTTTTAAATCACTAACTCCATTTTGTCTTCAGTGAATTCACTTGTTTTTAAAGGGAGAACAAAAAGTTAGTTATCATTTTGAATTGGGAAAATAAGCAGTTTAAATATGCAAGAAATAACCTGAAAATTTAAGGGTAAAAAACGATGAAGAAGTTACCTTAAGAATTACCATATTACTGAAAAAGTTGTCCGATTTGTAATGAAGAACTGAGCTTCCAACTGGAAAAAAGTGACCAGGGAAAAATGGATAGCTTGGAAAGAAAAATGTTTTTCTATTATTTATTTTAAAAGAGCATTCAAATTTCATTGCTGTAGAGTCTCGTGAAAAGCTACTGCATGCAAATGAAAGTGCAGTTCAGCATTTCATCAAGCTGCGAATTCTCAATTTCTAGTTTGGTTTGATGGAAATTCATCCAGGCTTCAAAAAATTCACAATATTTATATTTTTTCCACGTCGCCCTTCGTCAATTTGCTTTCCGTCCGGCCTCTTTTCCCTCAGGTGTTTGTGTGTCTGGTCATCCTGCTCACGACCTCAGTGTTGGTCATCATCTACCTGTTTGTCCTGCCGACCATCCTGACCACCTACTCAGTGCCCTGGATCGTCTGGCACCTCTGCTATGGCCACTGGCTGCTCATCATGGTGGTCTTCCATTACTACAAGGCCACCGCCACCTCCCCGGGACACCCGCCCAGGGTACATTTGTATTTCTAGCTCCTGTGGTTTGTCAGTAATTTTAGCTGAGAGTTGTCCAGTAATCTAGCATCACTTCTTATTGTATAGCTTTTCAACATTTTTTTTTTAGCTAAATCGAGCTTGCTTATGTGTTCTTGGATGTAGCTTTGTTTCCAATTTACTCAGTTTCTGCTGTTTATTTTAGGAAAATATCCATATTCCTTCAGTATCTATCTGTAAAAAATGTATCAGTCCAAAACCAGCCAGGACGCACCACTGCAGCATCTGCAACACGTAAGATCCTCCCTCTGTAAAGACCGCCATGTGAAACACTTTCCCTGTCGGTTGTTTAATGCTGTCGTGCTTTTCATTACAGGTGCGTTTTAAAGATGGACCATCACTGCCGTATCCTTGTGACAAAACAAAACAAAAAAATAGAATGACCTCATTGTTTTAAAACGTCGTGTTTTTGTCGTTGTTCGCACCTTAACGCAAATTCAGCTTGGTTGAACAACTGCGTGGGCCATTTCAACCATCGCTACTTCTTTTCCTTCTGCCTCTTCATGACCCTCGGCTGCGTCTACTGCAGCGTTAGCAGCCGAGGCTTGTTTCTGGAAGCCTACAGTGCCGTGGAGGTGAGGCCGCCCCGCTGCTGGGAAGAAGACTGCCGTGTACAGTTGAAGCTCAAAAATGGCTGGCTGTGGGTTACAGGGTCGCAGTCTACCCCGTGAAGACATTCGCATATGAAAGAGAGAAACGCCGGCATGTTTATTTTGTAGTTTCTATGTTATGACGTTAGTTGGTGTGAGAGAAGATGATAGAGAGAATAGGTGATTTGCTGTGGAGACCCCTGAAGGGAATGAAGAACCCCTTGCTGAAAGAAAACACTGTCAGCGGAAGTACATAAAGGGTTTTTCATACCAAAATCTGCAACGATTGGAGAATTTGAACAAAATCAAATTCATAGTTCTTCTTTTTTTTTTTTTTGACTGTTCCCATATTGCAATATTGAAAAGCTCTGCTGTTGTCTGGTCCCATTTCAGAATTTCGTTATAACATCAATAGAAGTCCCACCGCAAACTCAAAAGTACTGAATTCCTATATTGGCCTCAGCTGAAATAAACTAGTAATGTCTAATGAAAACCATGTATTTAGACCTCTATCAAATAGAAATAAAAACATTCCCAATTACAAAAATATGCACATCAGTTTGGTTAAAAGATAGACAGAAGTTCAGCCTGAGTTTGACAAGCTGCAAGCCAATTCTGCTGACTAGAGGTTTGTTTTGCAAAGCTCAACTGTCTGTGTTGATATAGTCAATCTTTCACAGATGAAGGGGAATCTGTTGATAAGACAAAAGAGACCAGCGCTCTGATCACTGGGGTGGAAAACGACAACTGTCTTTCTCAAGGCCAGTGTCGGTGGAGACGCGAACCCCATTGCAGAAAGTTTCCATTGGACATCCCAGTAATGGGACGGGTGTAAACTTGATAGTGAAGTCAAGTTGCTGTTTAGAAATCATCAAGACTGTCAAAAGAAGTGCACTTTTTTTTAAAAGGCGGCTATCTGTTACATAGATTTAGTTCGCTGATTTGTTGGAGTGCAGCACTTCTAGATTCAAGGTAGTCAACTCCATGTAGAAATCATAGTTTGTTTTTAATAAATGTTTCTGTTCGTTATTCACTTCCATTTTCCCCCAAAAAACATGGATAGTCTTCATTGTTTTTTAACCAACATGGATGCAAAATGCTGTTCTGCCTAAAAAAACAACATTTAAAGTATATTAATAGCAACTAGGGATCCTTCAAATATCCTGTGAGGAACCCTATGCATGGATAAAATCATTTTATATTATTTTGTTCACTTTCAGAACTCCTTCCAGACGCAGGCACCCCCTTTCAGCTTCAGAGAGAGCACTGCGCACAAGTGTATCATCTTCCTCTGGGTGCTGACCAGGTGAGACCAACTCACGTCTGCCCGTTTCAAAGGTTTTTATAAGACGATTGCAAGCGAGTCAGCGTGGGGGGGGGTCTCCTTCCCTGCAGCTCGGTGGCCGTAGCCCTCGGGGGGCTGACCCTGTGGCACGCCCTGCTCATCAGCAGAGGAGAGACCAGCGTGGAACGCCACATCAACCGCAAGGAAACCAGGAGACTGAAGGAGGTGAACAAGGTGAATGGAGGTTTTGTTGTCAGTACTTTGTGTAGTCAAGATAGCCGAGTCACTCCAAATGCAGAGTACAACTACAATAACGGCAGCACAGCAATCTATAAACCTCTTTTTGACTGCAGGTGTTCAGAAACCCGTATCACCAGGGTAAAATGAACAACTGGAAGTTACTGTTCGGAGTGGAGAAGAAGAGGTGAGACGGCGGAGAACTGCAGTTAGAGCAAAACAACATTTGAAAGCAGCCTCCATGTCTTACTGTGTTTTCTGCCCCCCAGTCACTGGTTCACGCGGGTCCTGCTGCCCTCCAGCCATCTTCCGTCGGGTGACGGCATCATGTGGGACTGGACCTTTACCAGAAGAGACCCCATGGCCATCTGACTCCTTGGTGTTACCGAATCAGTCTCTCTGGATCGCTGCAGCTGCCGGCCGGGCTTCTGCCGTCCCGCAGCTGCCGTCAGAAGATACGACTAGAGAAAAGCAGGTTCAACATGCAGCCTCGGCCGCCCTGATACCTGACCTGCGACGGGACTGAAGCCAAATCGAACAATCAGCAGATTCTTTCAATCCTCAGTCTGTCCGTCATCAGTCCACCGACTTCATTGGATAAACTGAAACCATCACTCAAGCTCTAGTCCGTAGATTCAACTGCTTTATCAAAGGTGTTGCCGGTCAGCACCTTTTAGTTCCCAACCGCCTTTCGGAGCTACACCGTCCCTCCTGTCCTGATGTGCGGACGCTACAATCCCTCTGCTCGGGTTGACGACGGGGGGAAAATCAAAGACAAGCTGTTAAGGATGGACTGACAGTACCAAGCGTTGTCGAGTGAAAACACTGTAGCTTTTTAAGGTGCTATTTGCCTTTTGGGTCTGAATAGTTGTGTCTCACTGCCTGGTATGTTTACCGAGCAAATTTCAAGCCGAACCTTCAGGTCTCGACCCCAATTCCTCCCCAAATGTAGATGGAAGCATATCTCTGCAAGCCGTTGAGGTTTTTAAAGTTCTCGCTGATATTTTTGATTTTAAAAAAAGATGGTTTGTGATATTTTGTATTTTTGATCAACCCTGAGGTAATGAAATGCTCTTTTCAGGCAATTTCTTACTTATGTTGCAGGTCATTAATTATTGCTATTTAAATTTTTTTTCAGTAAATGTTGTGTCTGAAGTCTCTGACTTTTTTTTTTTTAATGGGAAGGTCCGTTTTTTTCACGATTTCCTAATTGATCACATTCTTTGAAGCAATTATTGAAAAAATACAGCTTCAGTAAGAACTGAAAACATTTTGGTAAACGCTTAAATTTACATTTTTTGACAAATTTCTACAAAAATTGACTTTTTTTTCCAGACCACTAAAAATAATCTTATCAACACAACGTGATCCTGACCAACCATCACTTTGCGAGCCTGTCACAGCAGCTTATCAGCATCAGGCTGCATTTGTTGTGTTTTGTAGTGCCCCACACAGGACACGGGCCGTCACGGCAGTCAAATAAGTGACGGGCATCGGCATATTGATGTTAGCCTTCTGAAGGGCAGCACTAGAGCTGTGTGAGTTTGTATCTGTTTGCATTAAGCTTTAAACTTATTTGTGCCTGAGGGGCTGTCATGAGCGGCCACTTCTGGTGTTGATACCGAGGGAAACTGCATGAACCAGAAGCCCAAACCTTGGCTTCTCATTTGTTCTTCAGTCAGTCCTGTCAGGCCAGAGACACTATGAAATGCTTCATTTTCTTTGGTGTTCTACTGTTGGAAGCTCCTGGTATTATCTTTTAGGGTATTATCTTTTAGCTTTACGCACAGTTTTACTCGCCATTTCCAAATGAACTTGGAACACTAATTACCAGGCGGACGGGCCGTGTGATACGTGGCTCAGACAAGGGTCGACTTGTTGTCGGCGAGGCGAGCCGCAACAGGAAAGCTCGTTTCTTTGTTCGTGAAGCTCTGTGTGTTGTTTTTATAAGTCATTTTCAAAAATGTAAATTAAACCATTAATACTCTGCATGTAAAATCCTGCAGTTGCAGTGAAAGGTGTGTGTGTGTGTGTGTGTGTGTTGGGTAGCGTGTAAAAAGACTTTCCGCCGCCAAAGAAGAGCAACAAACCGAGTGCTTCAATTACGTGTTTATTGCCGACATGAATATTTTGATCTAGATTCTTGTTATACAATCTTGACATAATCATGTGCCTTCTTTGGTCGTTCAGCCTTTCACTTCAGACAATTCAAAACTAATGAGGCACTGACAAAAAAAAAAAAATCTACATTTTTTAACTCCTCCCTCAATATCAATGTGCCTACAAATTGAGTCAAGTAGTTGCCAGAGAAAAGACATAAAACTGTGAGCGATATCATTTTTAACCAAATGGGAGCTGTGCTCTACTTTGAATTACTGTCTTTTTTTTTTTGTTTGTTTTTTTGAAATAAAACAAGTGTTTTATATCTGGCTCCTGCTGTGCTTTAATTTAACATGTTTAAAAACGACAAAGACCTTTTACATAATTACAAACATTTAATTACATCATAAGTTAGACATTTTAAATAGTCTATTTCCTTGGCATAAATCAACGTGAGGTCCAAAGACAAGCATTTAGAAATGACTGACCATCAACCGGGACGAAGCCTTGATATTTGTTCACGTGCCGACAATGAAGAAAACACAGTTTCTGCTTCACTTCATGTAAAACCAATAATAGTACTAAACCCGTGTCGGTGGAGGCTCGACGAGCAGAGAACCTGCACCTCTGCATTTCCTGTTCTGCCCGCCCCCTCCAAAGGTTACTGCAGTCACACATTCATCCACGCCACAATAGAAAAGGCCGTTAGAGCCGCTCTGAGGTTCCACTTGGCTTTTGCGTCCTCGACTGGAAGTAGTCTTTACATATTCCCAGCAGTTCATTCCCCAAACGGTTAAAAGGTTGAAAAAAGAAAAGTATTTCCTCTCGATCACATTTCGAGCACGACGGCGTATTGGGCCCATTGGAAGTATTAAAATAAAAAATGCAAAAAAATTCGTATCACATAGGGTCAGAAACTTCAGGCATTTTTTTTAAGTATAAAGTAGTGAACTATGAGGAAAAAGTCACTGCTTTGACTATGATCACCTGATAAAGCCATTATAAGATTATCATGTTATTACACGAACCAAGGCTGAAGAGACGCTGCAGTGAAACTGGAACATGTCAGATGTAAGAATAATACTGGAATTTAAGAGTTAAACATGCACATGCCGTTTACCGCCGTCATCTTTGGTTCGAAGATGTTCATTGCCAAAACAAAAGGATCTTTTTACCTCTTGGTAGATTAGCCACTTTAAACTCAAATATGTGTATTCTGTAATCCCAGAATAGCAAACGTTTTCTCTGAAATGTACCCTGATCTGGTAGTTTATTTTTTTCCCCTAAATATGAGCCCTAATACACCATCTTGTAGACAGAGTGCCCATGCTGTCCTCACTGTCGAATCACAAATGATTACATAAAAAAAAAAAAAAAAAAAAAATCAAACAAATCATATTTAGATATGCCGGCATACAGCTCGCGACTGCGTGCACTGAATTAAACTTTTCACCGAGTCCAGACCAGTTTGACCGGATTAGTATCTCACGAGGTACAGGGAAATCCCGAGGCTATTCGGAAAATCCAATTCAGGTGTTTTCCTTGAGAAGTTATACAGCCATCGGATACATTTCAAAACTATAACGTTAAGGCTCTGGTCATTTGTAAGGAGCACTGAACTGATTCAACACTGATTCTGCACTTTCCATCACAATATCTGCAGATGATCATATTTGATATTTTCTAGGCTACACACTCAAAAAAAAAAAAACATACCGAACATGAGGTGTGAGAACACATCAACAATCTTTAACATTACATCTTAAGACGACGTTTCGCGGTCGACCAAGATCTTTATGTGCGTTTACGGAGATACAGGCAGTTACAAGATAAAACGTTTCAGTTGAAAGGAGGGGGATGGGGGGAATCTGGTGCAAAGGAGAAGAGGTGGGAGATAAAGGGGGAAGAGGTCTGAGGAGGGGAGAGAAAGCGCTACGCAGCTCTGAACCTGGAACACGGTCTCAACGGTTGTAGGTTTCCACCCCTCTGCTCTGCTGCCTCGCTGCTTTGCGGGGGCTCGAGTCAGCCCAAATCACCTTCCTCCGGGACTTCCCAAAAGGAACCTGTGAGAGAAATGAGACAAAGGACGTGATTTGGCAAAGAGCCGAACGCGAGCACAGGCTCCTGCAGGTCAGAACTGATTTAACAACTGTTTCACATGTAAGAAACGAAGAACTTTGACAGGGTGACACTGAACTGTGGCGTAAGCTTAACAGAAGAAATACATTCACTGTCAGAAAACACTGCCGATCGAAAGAAATTTAGGGTGCCGATGTGGATTGTAACGCTGGGCTGGCGTGCCGGCCTCTGGCTCTTACCACTCTCCTCGTGCCTGGACCGCCACGTTTCTCACCAGCCTCTTCTTGTCATCCAGAGGAACGGCCAGGGCTTTCAGAACGCGCGCTCGATATGGCAAGATCTGAAAGCCAAACATATCGGGGCGGCGGTGCAAGGTACCACTATCATAATTCTGTACTTGGTTTTAACGCGCATACAGATCAACCAGTAAGGTAAACGTATTTGTATTTACAATTCTTTTTTACCGAAATCAGTAAATCAGTTTGAAATGCCATTTTTGTAAGAATTAGAAAAATAGTAAAGTGGGAATAAATCAACTATTTCTTATTTTTCCAAATTAATTTCCTTCCCACAGTTATCTGTCCTTCCCTATGAGGATTTGTCAAGAACCAAATGGTGAAATCCCTGACAGATAACAACCTCCACCGTGTTCTTTGTTAGAAAAAAAAAATGGCTTATTGTACAAAATTCTGAAGTATTCATCAACTAAATTATAAATAAAGGGAAATACAGATTTATTTTATTAATATTTTTATCATTTTCCTGCGTAAAACTGCATTGTGTTTTCCTGTATTCAAAATTATTATTGTTTCTGTCAAAGGCGAAAAACAATGTGCCACTGCGAGCAGTTTAAGTTTTTTATCGCTAAAAGAATTTTACATTACAGTCATTGGACAAGCAGTTTGATGGAAGAACCTGGACTGGACACTGTGAGGCGATCGACCTCTTTGAGTAACTGCGCTGCTTCGTGGAGACACGTTTGACATCCCACAGTTCATGCTTCAAAATAAAACACCAAAAACAGGCACTCCAAAGCCTCTTTACCTCATGAACAGGGAGGCGGCAAAGAGCGTAGATGCACTGCAGCGAGGCAATCTTCACACTCTGCAATGCAAGAACGGGACGATATTTCTTTACAGCAGTCTGTTAACATGATGACTGCTGCTGGGGGTGTCGGTTGAAAAATGATAGCGGCGGGTGGGGAAGGAGCCACGTCCCGAAAAACAAAAAAAAGGCCTAACTAACCATGGCCGGACTGGACACAAGGCCCAGCAGCCTGCTGAACAAAGCCTCCAGCTGCTGGATTAACACCGGTGGCGGGTCGACGAGGACCGGCTCCAGGCAGGACAGGGTGGAGAGCTGGACGCCCTGGTCGGGATAGGACAAGGCCTCCAGCAGCAACGAGAGGAGCTAGACAGGGACAAAACACACTTCGCGCCATCAGGAACTAGGAACTATGTAGGAACATGAGAAGGACAGCTTGGCCTTTACTCACCGCGGGCAGTTCACTGACTTGGACCTGCTTGGGGAGTTTGTTGACTATATTGGACAGAGCTTTTAGGTAGTTGGGCTTCTTTTCTGGAGGAGGGAGAAAAACGAGTAAATTACCATAATTTCTGTACTATTGAGCACACCTAAATATAAGCTGCACCGGCAAAAAATAACTAAATTAACATATGTGTACATATATAGGCTGCACTTGTCTGTAAGCTGCAGGTGTCCATGTTTTAACAGGAGATATGTACAAAGAAATATTTTTTTAACTTTTAATTAAATACATACTGGTAACATCCACAAATACATACTGGAAATGCTTTTTTCCGAACACTGCCGGTAACACGGCTGATGAAAAAGATTAATAATAAATAACACAAGGAAAAGTCCATCCATTTTCTATCCCTACTTTGTCCTACTCCAACTGATTGCTATCTTCGTCTTCCTTCTGCGCACTAAAACCATTAAAGTTGTCTTTTTCAGTGTCGTAATCGAACAGCCTCAGAATTTTATGGTAATTTCATTGGTCCGATGTAACAAGTCTAAATGTTTTGGCGGCATGAAGCTCGTTAGCACAATTAGCCACATCGTTGTTTAAGCTGCGGTGTTCAAAGTGTGTGAAAAAATTAGCGGCTTATAGTCCTGAAATTACGGTATATTTATTTGAAGAACTTTCATCCACATGTATCCACGCTCCAGTATCATTTGTTCATGCGGCGTTACCATTGTGGTACCTTGGGGAGCTACGTTGAAGCCCTGGACCAGCTTGCTTGAGTTCTCGCTGAAGAACCGCTGGCGGTACATGATGCGCACGTCGGCGTGACAGTCGCGGTTCAGGACGTCGGCCGAGTCGCTCATCAGTAGGGAGAAGCTGTCGGCCGCCTCGGCGCCAAGGGCCACGTCGTCGAGCAGAGAGAAGAGCTTCAAAGAGAATCAAAATAACAAGAAATGCTGGGCTTATGCCTAACAATTTCCGCGGTCGCAGACTAAAAACCGAAACACGGAAGGAAATTTAAGAGTCATGGCGCGCTCCTGTCATCTCGGTCGTTATAGATGAGCTGGTAATCTGATCAGTCCTTTTCTAGTCTTGAGCTTCTGACAATATCAAATGTGTTTGACATTATAGCAAATCTTTCAGTCTTTACGGTGACGTAAACAGTCAACAACCAATAGATGACCTCCGACAGAACCGAAAACAGGAAACCCGGTAGACAAACAACGATCAGAGCAGTATTGGCGGCAGAGACGATATTTGCTGGCGGTTTTGGATGAACGGGAACGGCAAAGGACGTCCAGATCAATAAGGACCGCCCAGAAAGGGGAGCGGATGGAGGCGCTGTGGGCAGAACAGCCCAGCTTGTAGGATGCCAACTATCCAACATATCACGACCAAGCAGAGAAAGAAAGGAGATGGACTAAAATGTGCAAGGGTCTGCGAAAACCCAGTGAAAACATTGCACGGATGGAAAAAAATTGCTGAAAGAAGCTAGTGGTAGTAATGTAAATATATGTAATATGTCCTCGTCTACTGATTCTACAGAAAACTCTACTGCTATTCTCTCTATTCTAATTACATATATTTATACATTTCGAGTTTTTATGCTGCTAAATCTGTCATACTTTCACCTCTGTACCAGTAGATTGTTTCTGCGTACACTTTACAGTTCAATTTCTGTTGTACACTTTACTGTTGTGGGCCCTCTATTATTATTTGACTAATTTCATGTCACCATGGGAAAGTGAGAAACGGCATCTCGATTCCTCTGTCTTGTATATGTGGAGAAATAGACAATAAAGGTGACTTTGGAACTTTGTAAAAATCTTTGAGACTAAAAAAAAAATCCAAAAACTTGTCTTTAGATTGTGAGTAGGTGTGAGATGATGGTTTTCCATGAGTCTTTTCCAAATCTTTTCTGATGAATGGGTAACTTTCGGCAGCTGATTCTTGTGTGTTCGGCCGATCGGGCTTTACCCTTTCAATCAGAGTCGTGGCCATGGGGTGGTATCGAAGAAGCAGAGCCTTTGCAACCTGGAGGTGAGAGAGACGTAACCGTGAGCTTTTTTTTTTCCCCCCGTCATCACAATCGAGAAACTCTCACCGACGGACACGTTTCAAATGGAAGCTCTCACCCAGATCAGCAGGGTGAATGCCTGCGTCCGTACGCGTGACGATGAAGAATCCAGCTCACTGTGCACCCTCTCTGTCGTCCTCTGGAGGAGGCTGTCGAGGGAATCACCTGAGGAGAAAGACAGAGGCGGCCGCGGGGTTACACAACATAAGGCGGATCTGCCGGCGTGTCTACGGAGACAAACTGACCCGGGGGGCTCTTGTTCACCAGGCCGGCAAAACACTTGGCGGCAGAGGTGTAGGACAACGGGTGGCTGCAGGTGCAGCTCAGCTCGGCCAGCTCGGCCAGGAGCCGCTCCCTCTGGGGCACCTCCGTCTGCCAGAAACCATCTCAGTATATCACCGGCGATGTTTTACGACGGTGGGAAAGGCAGGATTGAATGCTGAGCGGAGACTCACAGTGCGGGGTAACGAACACACACAGCCCACCAGTAAACACACCAGCTGGGTCTGGCTCCACGAGTCCCCCTGCTGCTTCGAGGGAGACACAGAGAAGGCATCTTAACACACCGCTCGGGTCTCAATGTTAAAAAAACGCTGTTGATGCACGCCCGAGCAACCTTGAGCAGACGGATGTTTGAAGGGAAGGAGTTGTCTGGCAGAAAGGAGACGTCGCCA
Organism: Fistularia commersonii; assembly: GCF_037954325.1. NCBI lineage: Eukaryota > Metazoa > Chordata > Actinopteri > Syngnathiformes > Fistulariidae > Fistularia > Fistularia commersonii. The sequence goes on along the minus strand of NC_141316.1, from coordinate 5,750,943 downwards.
TCGAGGAAGAGAGACACGGCTCTGGATGCTGTCTGGGCCGCCAATCTGACGACAGGAAACGACATGAGCGGCTCTCCGGCGGGATACAACTGTCAGTTCATTCCCCGACATTGTCCTTTTGCGTCAGTGCAAATGACCATAGTCAAAACCATGAATTGCCATAAAATATGTTAAAAATGAAATAAGCTGGAAAAATGTGCCTGACGTTTTTCATTTATGGAATTTTAAAGGATAGCTGCGATCGAGCAAGAGCAACATGGTGAAAAGAAGAGGACAACAAAGAAAAGGGACTTGTAATCCACCAATGGTGTTTTTCCTGACCACTGAATGGTTTAGAACATTTGCTGGCCTGGTTTTGTGTAAAGTTTGATTTACAGTATGACATTTGGGGAAATAAACGCCCTTTCATAAAGCAAACCTGGAGAGAAACAGGCGGCAGGCGCTTACTTGGGCTGCAGCCTGGAGCAGGAAGTGCTGATGACAGGGATGGCGGCAGACAGAAACAACTCCTCCACCAGGGGACTGTGACCGCCAGGTGACCTCTCACCTACAAACAGTGAACCATGGAGGTGTCAGTCGGAAAGTGCGAGGTCAGCAATGAACCTGCAGCAGAGGTGGACGTGCTGATCGGGCAGATAGTGAACTTCTATAAATGGCGATCATCTATCAAAGCCATTTGTAATGAACTGAGAGGAAAAACGACGTGGAATGAAATTAGGGGAGCGTCCACCTTGAAGTGCTGCCTGGAGCGCCAGGGACAGCAGGCGTGGGATGATGACGTCGTGGAAACACCGTCCGGCCTCCTCCGTGTCCTCGACCTGCTCTGCTATCCTCTGGAGGCAGCGGCACGCAAGCGCTACGTCCTCCAGTGAGAAGCTAAAGTCGCCTAAAACAACAAAGTGGGTCAAGCCTCGAGGCCAGCTCATGGTAGGTGTGCGAAAGCTGATGTTCATGCAGGTGGTCAAAATGTAATTAAAATAAAATAAGAAAAAAGAAATCACATAAAATGAATTCAAGAAAAACACGTTACCCTTTTGAAATGTTTACTTGAATGAATTCTTGCCTTTCCTGTGGGTAATTTTATTTTCCTATTATGGGTGACACACCTACCAACTGTGATAACAGATCGGCCTACACATTTACCGGCGTGCGCGGAACGGAGAACATCTAGGAGGACAGGCGTGCTCGCCTGGACGACGCCGGGCTGGATGGACGTGGCCGATAATGCGGACATGCAGCGATGACGCACGGTGGGACCGGCGTCTCCATCTTGCTCCATGGGCTCTGAGCACGTGACAGTGTCTTTGTTTAATTGCAAATCTACACGAGACTTCACTTTGCTCTTAGGGACGTGGCTTTAGCCTTACCACAAAATATCACCGTCTGCAGCCTGGGAATCATTTGTGTGATAAAAGCTGTTGGGTGCTGCTCAGCCAGACGCCCGGCGCACTCTGTTACAGCGAGACTGCAGGGGCAAAAACACAAGAGACGGGTTTAAGGGGTGGCTCACCATGGATACAGGATTTGACAGGAACCTGATGGAGGGTCTTTCTCTGTAAGAATCATAAACTTCATCAGCGCGTGCAAAAACAAGGCTGAGGACGATTTTTCAGTCGCGAGCAATTATTTATTTTTTTGCTTAGCTAGCTAACCTCCCATCTGAATGGGCTCTTTCTTTTGCACAATCCAAAGGCTTTCCCAGTGTTGTTAAGGTTTTGAGTCTGCAAAATAAAGCTCAGAGCACCATGATACAATAAGAGCATTGGTGTCTCAGATATGCATGTATATATATCTGTTTTTACCCCTCTAAGTAGTTTTCATAAGTTTGTCGTGAATGAATTTCATTCATGCAATGCCTTCAATCTTATTTGCAGACTGAGCCTCGATCAGTAATGACATCCTGCTGTGCCTCCGGGCTAGCTTAGATATTTTGCAAGCAGTCGATGAATGTGAGTGAAAGATGAATGGATTCAACCCTCATGAGAGGTGGCGCTTCCTCTGCTGTGACTCAAATAACAAAAAAATCCCATATTTGGTTTTCAAATTTTAGATCATATTCTTGTGAATTACCTTAATTTGTCATTTGGATTTACATCATCGTGAAATTTTGATACAATGGCTCAGAGCACAGCAGGGATATTTACAGAAACACTCTTAAACCTTTGTATAAAAGATAAATAAAAGTAAATATATACCCTAATTACAGATAATAATATTAACATACTGACGCATGAATGAACTAGTGATCTAAGCCTTGAATGGCTCAATTGTTTTGTTTTTTCCCGGGGGGGTTGGGGGTGGTGGTGGTGACAGAATGTTTACATTTCCATGATTTGAAATAAAGAGAGGGTGGAAATCCTGAGAAAAGGGTACAAATAAAAACCCCAGAATGACTAGATTAGTAGAGATGATCCCAAGGTGATCCCACTCCCATCATGAAACTCACTATCGTTAGTAGAATATAGGATTATCGAAACAGACTGTATTAAGGTGTTATGAATAAACAACGAGGCGGAGCTGACCAGACTCTGTTGTCGGCCTCCGTCAGCAGCAGCCTGGTCAGGTGATCCACGGCCAACTCAATGTCGGAGCTGGACAGCAAGCCTGGAGAAAAGACACAAAAGCGCTGATCGGACCTGAGCGTTCGCGCCGTCTGTCCGGCAGGTTCGCCTCGCCTTGCCTCACCTGTCTGCTGAGCCAGCGTGGCGAGCGTAGAGGAGGCAGTGACCTGGAGACTGGCGTTACTCTCTGACAAAGCAGAAAAGACCAAGCCGCAAAGAGACGGCGAGAAGACCAACAGCACGTTCTCCTCTGAGATGCGGCGCAGGCGGAGACAAAGAAACAGAACAACATTGGCGATCGTTATCTACAGGCCGGCTGGGAAATGTATTAGAGCATATTTAACATCCTGCTGCAGCTCTTTTACATGCTGACGCTTGTGACCGAAATCAAAGTTTTCGGGAAATTCTTTTGAATGCAATTTTTACACAAGAGAAATGTGACCCAGAAATCCCCAATCTTACCACGATGTAATTGTAATTTTACATTTCATTCTACGGTCACTGATAATAGACACTGTTGAGTGACTGTTCCTTGTTTGGTTATTTGGTTTCCCATTTTGAGTAATGATTTGCTAAGTTTCCCTATGATTTCTTGTGAATAGTATTATCTTTCTGATTTATCCATCTACTTAGTGCCGGTACCGCTTGCTCCTAGCTGACGCTGGACAGGAACACTTTCTCATTTACTAAGAAGCATTTTTAAACGGTATGGAAATATCTGGGCGGTCACGCACCGATCTCTGAGGACTGGCCGCTTTTTACTGACTGGATGAATTTCTGCACCACCTCTAGTAACGTGCGCCTGTGGGAACACTGCTCAGAAAGGGGGGGGGGGGGGGGAGAGTGAAAATGGGATGAGGCATAAAACACTCTACATGTTCGGCTCGTGAGACTACAACAGTCCCGTCCGGAAACTTCAACTAATGTTCAACATCTGTACCTCTGTCATGCTGTTGTACTGCTCGATGAGAGACGGCATGACTGCGTTTATTATGATGTGACTTGCCCTGATGGAGGCGCTGCAGGCAGCTTGCAGCAGCTTGGCACTGGGCCACACCAGCTTCAGGTCTGGCTCACAGAGGTGGTGCTTGCAGTCTGTAACCACATCACATTCTCCGTTAAAAAAAATAACTGGAAATAAAAAGGATACTGTTGTAATTTTTTTTTGTTTTGGATAGTCCAATAAATTCGCAGTGTATGTAGGAAGCTTTGCTGGCTTGCCACCCGCCCAAAAATAATCATTTGGAATTCTTTACAGACAAAACATAGAGTTGTATGTGTGTTCAGACTGTAAATAAAAGACAATCAATCACTATCAAAAAGTGCCTGCTTCAATAAAAATGAGTGATGTAAATGTTAAAAAAAAGAGATAAAGGAACAGTGGTGGAAAAATAAGCATTTCGTTGAAAAACTTTGATAACACTGTTGCGCTTTTGTAACATGTTCAGTGTTACAGTGTACAATGTTTCTTCTATGAATACCAGTCTTAATTGGATTTTGAGAAAAGATCCAGTCTTGGCTCTGCAACGTGAATTTTTCTTTTTTTTTTTTTTTAACGGCCCACCTCTGAGAACGAGCTCAAGGAAGGTGCTGAGGGAGTCTTCTGAGTTGGAGTTGAGGACTGAGCGAGAGAGACAGGAAGTGAGTGCCGTCAGAGCAGCCAGACCTGCAGCCTCGATCCTGTCACTGGATGTCTGAAACACCTGCAGTGAAACCACAGAGGAAGCAGAAGCTGATCGTCTAAGCCGCCGCATTCAGAAAAATACTATTCATACTAGTTATATTTATTTGCTTCCCAGCATAATGAGTTAAAAAGCCATTGTTTTGTTCAAATAAAACTACAGTGTTGGAGGAAAATGATCGTGGCTCCTGCTTTTAAGGGGAGCAAAATTTCAAAAATGAGGCAAGAATGAATCCAGTCGTTTTTACGGTACATTACCTCAATAATTTTAAATACATTTAAAAGAAAAGAGCAACAAATGCTTTCCAGGCCAACTAACATCGAGCCCGACAAAAAATCTCTTTCCCCTGCAGGTAAGAATAGATTGAATCTAAACTGGCAGAAGACCTGACAGTTTGATAGTTTACTCGAAATCTTTTGAACTGTATTCAGGACACATTTATTCAATTTGTACAAAAATCACTAAAGATGTGTCTCGAACAAACCTCTCGGCGCAGTGACGTCCAAAGTCCCTCGAGGAATTCCGCCAAGTCCTTATGTTCATACTTTGGCATACACGCAGCCTAAAAACAGAACATTTAGTGAAATAAGCAACAGACATTTAAGGCAAACTTTATTCACCTTTTATTTTTTTTTGAACATTTATTAGAACAAGTTCCTTAACAGAGTTTTACACATTCTTACAAAACCTCATAACAAGATATAAATTATACAATAATCTTTATAGGTCACTTATTTCCTCAATAGCACGTGAAAAAATAAAAAAATAAAAACAAAATAAAATAAAACTAAAAAAAAAAAAAAAAAAAAACCCCAAAGAAAAGCATCTAACTCAGTCAAATAGTGATAATATCTTTATTCACCTTTTAAAGAGAAAAGTCATGTTTTGGACCTGATTCAGATCAGCGGAGAGTGCTTTGACCTTTTCTGGGAAAAGGTGACACTGCACTGTGGTTAAATTCCTCACCACAGCTCCCCCGGCTCTGAGTTGTTACTTTTGCGAGTGTAACTTCAGTGACGGAGATGTTTTTTATATTTTTACAGGCCAGCAGAGATTTCTTACCAGAGTCTGTAGAGAGTCCAGCTTTGCACTTAGTACGTCTGAGTCCAGCTTCTCGATGATGAGAGGCAACAGGAACTGTACGGTTGAAGGAATGAAAACTGCTCAACAAACGTTCCCCGCCAACAAAAATATTAAATCAAGAGCATAAAAAGGCCTTGCCTCAGCAAACTTGGGCGTCCCTGTGAGGACGTCCCTTAGCATTTGGATCAGTTCCTCTCTGGTGATGCCATGTGGGTCGTTGGGAGGCTGGGATAGGCAGGTTATGGATATGAGAGGGTTAATGAAGCGACAGAGTATTTTAACATAAACAAGCCATGTCAGTTTGTGTTTTAAAGATGAGTGACCAGGTGTGACAGGGTTAGCATTAACATAGAGTCCTAGTGTGACGTCATTAAATTTCTAATGGCTAAAATAGTGTGTCGGTAAAGATATTCAAATATTCAGCTCCTGATATCTTTATATTATTTCCTAAATACATACAGTTTTGTGTATTCTTTGAGAAATTTCTCCTGATTTTAGATTATTTTCAATTAGAATTTGAGGCAGTTTCTTGCATATTTATCAATTACATTTTCCACATTCTTTAAATAAACCAAAAAAAATGTGAATTAAAAAGGTTTTCTTGCTTCTTGGGAAAAATCAACTGGCTGATATTAATGATAAAGTTTTATAACAAGGCTGAACAGAAATGCACACTGGGGCTGATGAATGATACCATTAACAGCTTATTAAAAAGAAACCCTACACCTCCCTCCCCAGATCATTTTTGGATGTAGGAGTAGCGAGACTTCAACAGCTCCCTTGGCACTTTAAGACAATTATCAAGGATTTTTTTTTTTGGGGGGGGGGGGGGGGCGTACTGCTAATATTATAATGTTGTTTTAACCAAATTAGGTCAATTGTTCAGTGTTGGTGCAACACTGCTGGTCTGAGTCCAGGCTGGTCAGACACCAGACATCCTGTTAGACTTCAGACTATAAAACTAAATATACGTGAGGACCAAAAGGGAAATTGCCTGTTCTAGACAGAAATGGGCTATGAATTATTCCAACATGTTTTATTACTGTGATGATAAGAGAATATGAAACAGCACATCATCATCAGCATTGAGGTGGAGTGCTTGTTTGCTCCAGACAGTCTACGATGGAGAGAAGAAGCCGACGCCACGTGGTTATTCTTTTGCAACGAGTTTGTCTGAGGTCACAGGAAGTGGGGGATAACATTTCTGTCTGCTTCCCTCAGTTCTCACTTGGTAGTAGCTAAGTAAACAGGGACTTACAGGGGTGAAGTCAATGGGAAAATAGCAGGATGTCACTTCAAACAGCTCCTCATTGAATTTACCTGAAAAAGCAGGAAGGTCATTGACAAGAGACCATTCTTGCTTTATTTGTGAATTTTTGCAAAAAAAAAAAGAAATGCATGGGTTAAACTCACCTAGATCGTAACCTCTGTGGATGATGTTCTTGGCAATCTGGAAGGCTAACAAGAGGTTGCGAGGATCCCGCTCTCCATCCATTGACTGGACAAAACCAAAAACAAAGTCTGCTCCCAAAGCCTTCAGTTCTGTGGACAACATTGGAAGACAACAAGACTCCTAAATCATTTCATTCCTTGCCTCACAATCAAAGACGGTTGGTAGGTGATTTAAATCTAACGTCAGAGCCACAAGTGAAATATTCCAGAGTCCATGTGATGAGCAGAAAGCGGCTGAAGTTGTTGATAGTTTGATAGTAAATACCGTCTAACCATGTCATTGCATTAGAGTGTAATTTACTAAAAATATGTGATCTATAGGATAATTGAATTTATAGGATAATTGGCAATCAGTTACATTTACATATCGATAAATTGTCACAAATTAAATATTCACACAACCTAAATCTCTCATGAAACCTGGCCAAAATGAGCCACTTACCAGCTTCTCTGCTCTCCATGAGATTAATGAGCATGTTGTAGACACACAGTCTCTCGGTTATCATCAGTGACTGGAAGAAAACCAAATGGTGAAAAGTGTTGATTTCTCACATTGCATCTCAAATTAGCTTTATAAAGTAAACAGCATTACAATAAGTAACCAATACGAGTGTAAAGTGTATGTGTTTATTCAGTGGACACATGCATGGCTAGCTATATGATACACATAGAGAAAATAGATGATACTGCATTGTGATTCTTTCCAAATTCGGAACGCTACAATATAGAGTGATACTATCTCTGTACAGATGCATATATTTTGAAATTTGTGTTGATTCTCTTTTGCTTTCACTTCTGTAAAAAAACATTTTGCAACTCTGCTTCATTATTTCCAACACTGAAAGACCGGCATTGACCAAGAATTCCTTGTTAAATTGACTGTATTTTAGTTCCTCATAAATATAATTCAATTGTACCTGATGCATCCACATAATTCATATCAAATACAAATGACATGTAAAAATAATTTGTTGAAAGTACTTGTGCATCACCTGAACATGAACATCCTGAAACAAGGCTTTCAGCATGGAAACAGCAGAGCCAGGAGGTAACGCTGTACACTTTGTCTGTAAAAATTGGTTTAAAAAAAAAGAAAATATGATTGTTGTAATCGATAGATAGGCAGCAAGAGGTATAGATTTTTAAACACACGCTAGACAATTTATTGGAGAAATAAGATCCAACCTGATATCTGCTGTTATGTGTGCAACTAGCAAACTTTAATGAATGTCACAAGCCATATATACACCCTAAGTCTGAAAAATAAGCTTTTACAAGACCTCACCAGTGCTCCGAGGCCCTTTAAGACAGGTGGTGTTATGACATAATGATCCTTGAGACGATTTTCATAGAACGCTATGAGCACCTCAACTGTAGGGAAGCAGAGAGAGTTTGCACCCAGAGACCATAAAAAAAAATTCGATTGGCAGTTTTATCATGAGATGGAAGTCTCGTACCTTCTGCCTCTGTGAGATTTCCATAACACTCCTGTAAAACCTCAGAGAGCAGATGGACTCCTCTGGCTCGAGTGTGAGGCTGTGAGCTAGTAAGGCTCTGTCTGCAGCGGGAGGAAAAGTAACATGACTGCACAAGAATCACTTGTATGACTGGATGAAATTGAGAAAACACACCCGTTGCAAGGCAAATTACAATAAATAAACTGCAAGTTATGACACCCTGGTCCTGAAATAGAGGAAAAGGGAGCTCTAGCTGCTGGTTGTTTTCCTTTTAACTACAGGTTGAAGTGGTGACAGCTTACCCCAGTGCTTCCACCAGCTGCAGCACTGTGAACTGTCCATTCTTGACACCTGAAAAGAAAAACCAGGTTAAAGGTCTAGTTTCTTTTTTGCAGTGTTCTGACATGTGATGTGTACACACACACACACACACACACACACACACACACACACACACACACACACACACGCACGCACGCACACACACGCACACACACACACACACACACACTAGGTTATGAAAAGGCATCGGCATAGTTCAAAGGTACGGAGTTCACAGAGGAGATGCTTTCACACGGTCACTAACAGGGCAGCTAGCAAGCAACGTGCGGCAAACACCACTAAACTTGCAGCGAAAATTCACTACGCTAGCCATTGACAGTACATAAATCGAAATGAATACATGCAGAGGAAGTGGGAAATGTTGTCAGACTGCTTCACAGCATGTGTGTTTTTCTCCTGAGCGGTCGAAACAACACACAGGATGTTGTGGCGCTAAGTTAGCTTGATAACCATCATGTTGTGTTACGCATCCTAGATGGGGCTCATTAGCGGCTAGCAATCAACAACCACAAACTATCTTGGAAAGCTATTTGAGTAAATGTGAAAAAAACGACTCATTAACCTGTGGCAGTAGTTTTGGCCTTGCTGTCTTGCAGTCCCGAAACAAATTCCTCCACCAGAGAGAGTAGCATTGCACTTACATCAGCCATCGTGCCCTCTCTCCGACTCCACACTGACTGCGCATGTGCGAAAAGTTATGCGAAAACAGAGATGTGATGACTTTACGTAAATATTTTTAAAGAACTCCGACAGCTATGTGTATTGTTAACACGTAGTCGTTCAAAATACATACATTTTTTATTAAAAAGCACACACTCTTTATGCTAAGAGCTACATTTAGCAGTTTTGGTGATGCCTTCAAGGTACCGTCTGAATTCTCGAAAAATCGTGCTACCATTCCCCCGTCTACCTATGCCACTTACTTTCAAGTATTTCAAATGAAATACCCCCAATGTTGTTGAAATTATAGCCATAGATAAACAACATTATATATATTAATTTAACATTTGTGCGAACTCAACAATCGTTCGAGCATCCCCGTAGGATGATCGCTTTACGTCCGGATGTAAAGGAACTCAGCACCTGCCTGCGTGCTCAGGCGCAGGCGTAAAAAAAAGTTCTGTCGCGTTCTGTTGCCAGTCACCTTTTACCAGCGGGAGGGAAGAAACATTTAGGGGATTTAAAGACTCACTTTCTTGAGGCAGTATTGACGTGTTGCCGTGCTGCGGGCAGGACTTTGACAATCTATCGACCGTAACTTTGTCTGAAAGAAAACTCAACGTGCTGGGGAAAAAAATACCACTAGTGCGTGGAAGTTTGTGTTTACTGATGTTGTGGCTGCTAACTAGCTACCCCCCTTTAGCTTGTTAGCAAGGAAGGTGCCCGTGTTTGGGCATTAACATTTGCCACCAGCATAGCCTTAAGGGAAATGGGATAGCACAAATGCTGCCGGTGTCCGAACAGTGAGAGACAAACAGTCTAGCTGGGTCAACGGTAAGTTTCACCGTGAGCAACCTAACAGTTAGCGTTACTGTGGGCCACGAGCTGGGAGTCTTATGCGGCTGCGTTGAGCACATACGGCGGTGGTAGAGATATTTGACCAATAACTGGGATCCGCACAAATCAAGCAACTGCCCATGACACGTCGCTCGCAACTCTGGAGCACAACATTGTCGTCCTCCTCGGACTTAGTTCATTGTAGTCACCAGTGATGGGGCCCCTGCTCAGCTAGTAAGCCGCGTGGAAGCGACCTGCACCCCGTTAACCATGGGAGGATGTGTGGGGAGATACTGGGAAAGCTGGGAGGACACTCAGAGCCGCGGTTCGTCAAGGAACGGTGGCCGTGGAGGTAAGAGCACACTGTCAGCTGTTTTCATACTGGTTAATCGATGGTCTTAAGCATAACGAGCAAAGAGAAAAGATCAAAACAGTTCAAATACTCAGTTCGGGGACATTCGAATGCAGCCATTCTGTGGGGGTTTGGATCCGATGTTGTCCACACAGTCGCAGATATAACTACCTTGAATGTGGCATAGTTGTATGACTATTGGCAATATTGCGCAAGTGATTGAGTGCTTACGCACAAGTGCATTCCTCAGAAAGGCGACACTGCTGCAGACGTTCAACATTTGTCTTCAGCACTGATCAAATGTTCTTTGACTAAATCACTGAAATGAATATTTGTGGGAAAAATTGCATTTTACTAGAAATGTAACTGACACACTCCAGATGAATCACTTCAGAGCCCGGTGCCTTCTCTGCTTTATACAGTCACTTCTTGGCAACCATTTCAGCAACACAGCAATAGATTTATTTGCTATCACAAGGAATCTTGTGTATCTGCTTTTTTTCCCATTTTTTTTTACTTTGGCACATAGAAACTGTTGTCATCCAATGTTTAAGTTTTTTTTTTTGGGGGGGGGGTTCCACAGACTGTGAATGACAGCTATTCTCACAACAGGGGACAAGAGGTCATTACTATTTCCTTTCTGCAAGATAACATGCTTTCAGAGATTAACATTTGCACATGATCATGCTTTGTTTTATAACCTATATGGTGATTATTGAATGGGAACTCTGATTGCTGTGTATGCACCTTTTTAAAAGAGTAAATATTATATTTACACCCAGGAACATGGTGACAATGGAACCATGTAGATTAGAGGACATGTTCTAAATTGCTGGAGGCTCTACCATACAGAAATGTGACTAAAATCTAGTTTGTCTGTTTGACACAGTACAACAAATATCATTTTTTTATAACTGCTGTTTTAGAGGTTGAACTATGTTACATGCTCCCAGATGTTGTAGATGCTGATATATCCACTTCCAGTTTTCATTTAGTTGGTTTCAGGTCTTGTTTTGTAACCTTATTTTAATTTACAAATAACATTTTAAATCTGGCGACAGAACTCTGACCAAAATGACATCTGAATTTATAGTGATTTAATAACGTTATTGTCTGCATCATGCAATGACATGAGCTCTAAAATAACAGTGGCAAATGTGCTTCAAATATTGGCACTTTTAATACGATTAGAATTTTAATCAGTCGTTGTTAACTTTTTGGTTTCCATTGCTGGATAAACATTTTTAATGCCAAACCAAAGAGGAGCCCAAGTGACTCAAGTGTTGAGTGATCACTTAAGCACACAAAGCAATGCAGAAACTCACATGTAATACCAGTGACCCCCCTTATTGCATTGTGGGTTTGAAAGTTTTTAAAGCAGTTTCTCAACCAATGGCCTCTGTCATCTTAGCAGCCATGAGAGAAGGCACCAGATAACGCTAACATCACACTTTGGTATGGCAGTCGAATGTCTCGGTGCCTCCATCATCAGGAAAGTCTCAATGTGGACCTCTGAAGTTTTATCAAGAAAAAAGGTAGCACCTGCTTATTTAACTCATCGGTACGTTTTGGATTCAGTATCTTTTCTCATTTCTGAGCGAGAGAAAGAGAGATGAAAAGTTATCCACTCTTTTTTTTCCCCCCATTGTGTATTATTTCAGTCTACATTAACACGTGAAGAAATACATATTTTACCTCCCTGGCCATATGCCGATATCCCAAAATGGAAAAAAAAAATGAAATCCATGCGATTTAATTGAACTTAATTTTCCATTACATTGAGAAGTACAAGTCATATCATGCCCATTCCCTCTGCCTTCAATTCCCCAATGGGAATGACTCGAAACTTCTTGACACACCCTGCTACTTACAACTGCCTGAAAAGTCAGTCATGTTCAGTTTCAAATCAAACAGATTTCATCATTTGATCCCAAGAAATATCTCATCAGTATTCACATTATCCTAGTTAGTGTTTAATTCAAGTAAGAAGGCAAACAGCAATTGTGAAAAATGTATTAGTTAACAAATTATATCACATTGTTAATTTGTAAATGTATTCATTTCCAAATTATATCACGTTGGGAATTATTACTCTAAAATTAGACATTTTTGAGTAGTGGAGACCTCCATTTTTTTATTTGACCTTTTAAATGAGCCAAAAATACAATACTTATTTCTCATTGACTGCCATAAAATTCTGAAAAAAATGTACCTTGAGCTGGAACCAATAAAACACCAGTGTAATTACAGGGCCAGAGCAAAAGTTCATGTTGTAGCTGAATGTTCTTCAACCCTGCCAATAAGGACCTTATCAAAGGATCATTTTGTTTCTTGAATACAACCAAAGCAGCCAAACAACAAACACTGTCCTCGTACCCTCATACATACACATTTCATTAACACTCAAAAACAACACGTGGCAACTTCTTTTATGGGCCCATCATTGTGTAAACGCCCTCTTATTGCCTCATGTGTCTGTAATGCATTGCTTCGCGTCTGTGTTATGGTGTGCTTCACTTAGTTTTGATACGAGGCTGTTCGATGAATCACTTCCTTTCCTCCCCATTATGTCCTGATTAGGATTCCCAGTGCACAAAACCTCACTTCACTAAATAAAAAAGAAAATTTTCAGGAGGCCTTCCGACCATTTCGGGCCTCCGGCTGTGTTTGGCTCTTCCTCTAATCAGTTTTGCCATAATGCAAAGCCATCATATGTTGCACATCTGCTTCTGATATCTGTGCAGTGTTTTAAAGGCTACAGAAAATATCAGTTGTGACACTTCCAGAACGTGACACTGTGAAAATAACTTGTGCACCGCAAAGAAGCCCTTAGTTTGCTTATTAGTTACTCACCATTTAAATGCCAAAGACGGATTATATACTGACAAAGGGGGTTTAACTTCCTGAAACCACAACAGCATCCAGTGTTTAGGGGGTTTAAAGGAAAAAGCAACTACTGTAGCTCCATGCCACAAGGGATATATATTTAGGATATTTGTCACTTGCAGGGGGGCCCTAGAGATCACGTCCATGACAAATTATTGTCATTAAAGAAAGCAATACAATGCACTTATATGTTGCAAATACTAACTTAAACTACCAGGTTTGAAAAATCATGCATGCAAGGATGTGTTTTTGAAGGAGGAGGAAATGTAAATATTGTTATCATTTACAATGCAGGATTCCCATGTCTTTGTTTGGATGCATGTCAAAGGCTTGCTTGTCCAGTATGTCTGGTGTTTTGTAGAAAAATAAAAACCATATTGCATGTTGACAGTGTGCCTGTCAGGAAGCCCCTTTGCTAGCTGAGGGACACACATACTCTGCTCCTTGTGCTAATCTAACACCACCACGCCATAGTCTACCAATTACTCCTAAGTTGCCAGCACTATAAATAATTTGTTTAAAAGAAAGCCAACCTCTTGGTGGTGCTCCATTTTTTTTGAACTCCTCATTTTCCATCACTCCCCTCTTCCATGATATACATCACTGCCTCTCAGGCACTGGTAAATATTGAGTCAGGCGAGTTCAGCTCTAGATTTTTCCAGAAACTGCTTTTTGACAACATCTCAGCTGGCACTCATTTATACAGACTACCTCACAGCCTGTGCTGTTTAAGCAAATGTTAACCAAAAGTTACAGAGAATGTGTATTGAAGCTAGCAGATATGCCACTGAATATTAAAATGAGGTACAAAGTTGCATGTCTTTAAAACTTTGTGTGTGTGTGTGTGTGTGTGTGTGTGTGTGTGTGTGTGTGTGTGTGTGTGTGTGTGTGTGTGTGTGTGTGTGTGTGTGTGTGTGTGTGTGTGTGTGTGTGTCCCTACTTGAAAAGGTGTATCTTGCCCTGGATGCACTTTGTATTAATATTGAATGGTGGGAAACTGGTTAGGTTACATAGACGGATATAGGCTACACATGCTTCATGCATCTTGCAAACTGAATGACGTCCTAAATTTAGGTTTGGGTGTTTTTGTAGGGCAGAGGGTAGCATGTCTCCCTGTGCTGTCATCTCTATCCGTGTTAAATCACAGGGGGTGAGGGTTTAAGCAGTAACATTGTATTTGTCGTTCATAATTAACAAACTGGTGAATTTGGGTTTTTCAGATAAGTTACTGGAGTCAAAGCATAGGGCTAAGCTATTTTACTATATATTTTCCTCTGGTGTCACCATGGGATGCCAACAAGTACATGAATCGAACTAATCCACCTTGCCAAGATATCATGTATCTGTAATTAACCTTGCAGCACCAGACAATATAACTGCTATAATATAAATTGATGTTTTTTTATTTTGTAAAGAGAGTACATTTGCACCCTGATTATATTATTTGTTCATGTTTCATTAATTCCGTTTTTTGGCATGTGTTAACTCATGCCAAAAAATCTCATGAGAAGCCTCATTGTGAGAAAAGAGCCAAATTTTTCCAGTTGATTCTAATTTACTGTTTTTTGAGTGATTTGAAGTGACACAGGGTGACTTTTTTTGTTTGTTTTTAGCTTCTTAACTTAGGGTAACACATTCAACAGGGCATGCTGATTTGTGAGTAAGGAGAATGTTGCTGCTTTCATTTCTCTGCTGACCTCCACATCTTTTCCACATCTTCTGAGCTATGTAATTTGAGCTGACCAGGCTGGGAGATCCCACAATACAGCAGTATTGTGAGTAATTAAATATTGCATGCTAGTTCAGAATTCTCTTTACAGCAGTCAGCCTTGATTGGGGGGGAAGTGGGGGGGAGGAGAAGTCCCCGAGTCATTTAAAGACCAGATGTGTGCAACTACTGTTTTACATACTTTGTCGCTGTTGTGAATCTAGGTTCAAGGTGATGTTGATGAGATCAATTTTAAGCATGGAGGTTGTCACACACTTAACCAAAGGTCTTTTCACCTAATGATAAATCTGCTTTCTGTTCCTCTTTTTCCAGATCAAGATCATTTTAGTTTCACTCCACAATTTCTGTAGATAGCAAACTAAAATGCACAGGCATCCTGTGGTGTCCAACTTTTATCAGCAGGAGCTGCTGTTGCTGCTTTACACAACTGCATGACATATTTACTTTGCCCATCTGTTGATATTGACTAGAGGAATGTTTGAACCCTGCCAAGTAAGCGCGAAATGTGTTTCCTTTTTACATCAGTTTCATGCATTTGTTTCTTCTTTTGCTTTCACATCACAGGACGTAATGAGCCACTGAAGAAAGATCGGCCCAAGTGGAAGAGTGACTATCCAATGACAGAGGGCCAACTGCGAAGCAAGAGAGATGAGTTCTGGGACACAGCACCGGCTTTTGAGGGCCGCAAAGAAATTTGGGATGCCCTTAAAGCTGCCGCAGTGGCCCTGGAGTGTAATGACCATGAACTGGCTCAAGCCATAGTCGATGGAGCCAGTATCACCTTGCCGCATGGTGAGGACCAAGAGTAAATGTGCCGATCAGTGTGAATTTGATGAAAAATCAACGAACATTTAATTTGACCACGGTATTCCTTATTTAGGTACTCTGACGGAGTGTTACGATGAACTTGGGAACCGTTATCAGCTGCCAGTGTACTGCCTGGCTCCACCAGTCAACCTTATCTCAGAGTGCAGTGACGAAGACCCCAGTGATAGCCCCGAACCCACCATTGCACCCAAGAAGGAATTCCAGCTTAAGGTACATCAGCAAATTTATATTTGGCTAATAGGTCTATTTCCACCCACCTGTGTTTAATCAGTATATTCTCGTTCATACTTGCTTTTTAAATGCTTTTTATTCCCCTTGGGATTGATTGAGGTGTTTTCAGGTTGCTCATTTGTGTCACCCATAAATATGCATCAGATGTAATCCAACTTTGATATAACACAAAATCTGCAATACATAATTTTGAATCAAGACATGGAAACAATTTTGTAAAATGTGTTTGTGATATTTATTTATTCATTTCCCATTTATTACTTGGAAATCACCTTTTTCACATTAAATTCATTAGGTGATTTTGAAAATCATGGGACAAGGCTATCATTAAATTTGCAATTGGAAAATCAACATTGATCAGGCACGGATTCAAAGTGTTTATAATTATTATGCACACATAAATAGCAAAACATGTTTACCAGTGCAATGAAATTCTTTGCTGTCTGTAGTGAGTGCCAGATAGTGAAACAAATTACCTTGAAATAAGCAAGAAATAATCCAAGAGAGTAATCAGCAGCAGAATTAACCCCTTCTCATCATGCTTCTACACAGTCAGTATACTTAGGTTGTGTTTGGTCACTTTCTTCATAAGCTTCTTCTTTTATACATTGACTTAGTGTTGAAAGAAATTCAGATTCACCGTGTCATCATGATTTCTGTGCTTTTTAGCTAAATGCTAACACTCCTTGTCTCCTAAAGGTACGCATGTCCTCAGGTAAGGATCTTCGCCTCAGTGCCAGCATGGCAGACACCATTGGTCAGCTGAAGAAGCAGCTGCAGGCCCAGGAGGACATCGATGCCGCCCACCAACGCTGGTTCTTTTCTGGCAAACTGCTCACAGATAAGACGCGGCTACAAGACACTAAAATCCAGAAGGATTTTGTAATCCAGGTGATTGTTAATCCACAGGCCCTCAGAAGCGCCAAACCGTCGTCCACCACCATCACCACGTCTCCCACATCCGAATGATGGTGGGATGGCGGTGAGGTTGGTGGCTGAAGCTCAAGGACCAGAGGTGCCTCCTGATTCGTCATGACATTTTGAAAACACCTACTGTTATTGAAAAAGGCTTAAAATGAGCTAGTTGTGGATGTATAAAACAAGACAAGGGAGAAACTCAACAGTGCTGCTGTCACCATCCACCACGCGTCATTATCAGGTCGGCTCCGCTGGGTCCCTCCTCAAAGGAAAGGCATTACAACAGTATCTTTAGACTTCCTCATCCCCTCATGTTTCTGAACCATGTGCGTGTCATGCCTTTGCCTCTGCTCTTTCACCTGAACTAATACTTACAAAGTGCCAATGGAGGACGTGCACGGGTGTAGGTGTTGGTTTGAAAGCGCAGCCTGACTTGGACATTGATGCTCGTGGGCTCTGCACTGAAACAGCCCCCACAGAAACTGAAGGGGGGGGGGGGGGGGTAGAAAGCAAAATATTTTTCTTTTCCTCCCCTCTTTCTTTTATTGAGGAAATAATGTAAACTGAGCTTTTTTTTGCACATTGAAGATTATTACTATACTTTTGTGGTAGTTTTTGTGCCTTCTACAAAACAAGACAACAAAAAAAAAGGCGGGGAGGGGGTTGATGTCCGGAAAGAGTTTAACCGATCGGCTAAGCCTTCTGTATTTTTTAAGATTCTGGAAGTCTTAGGTCAATCCAAGCTATAACCGCTGCCTTTTTCATGAGTTCACAAGTATGGCAGACTGTGCGTGTGAGGGCGCGCGTGTGTTTAAAAGGAACATGTAAGTCCATACCATACATCTCAGCAGAAGTAGCTCACAGGGACAGGACTGTTTCCTTGTACAGTGGTTTTTGAAAGTGACTGTCTAAATCAGGGGTTTTCAAAGAATGACACTTCCCATCTAATTGTTATTTGCCCACTATTGAATTACTGTATACCTTCCAAAGTGACTTATTGTTTTTCATTATCGTATTTGTTAAAGATTTCTCCGTCTTTATACTCTTAAAATGTGAATGTTTTGTGGTTTCATCCTTCCTCGGCCACAAACAAAGAAAGTTAGATAGTATGTCACCTTTGGCTGTGGGAAACATCAAACTTCTCACCATTTTATTCAACAACCCACTAATTGTTGGATAACCAAAGTGACCAAAATACTTGATTTGATGTTTTGACCAGTTGCTCAAAGAATCTTGATAGTATTATTGAAACATTATTTCCATCTCCATTGTTTTAGATTAATTCAACTACACTACATACATGAAGTCTGAATTTGTGATTTCTTGATAAATCAGTCAAAGGTTGCCCCCCCCTCCCCCCAACAATGTTCATTATGTAGTCTTGTTTCATTTTCATGCAATGAGCCTCCCTTTGAAAACCTCTGGGGGGGAGAAAAAAAACTCCCTTCAAATATGGCAGATATTTTTGTTTTGCCCAGGCAGTGAAGAGCTCACGGTATCATCCAAAAGCTCTGCGATCTCTTCAGTTGTTCAGGGCCATGCCACCAGATGAATGTAAATCCAGTCATCATTCACCTTTTTTTCTATTATTATTTTTATATGTGTATATATCTATATCATGATACAGTATACATATACTTGACATGGCCCAGTGACTTCATGGAAAACCCCTACATTCCCGATTGCAAGATGTTAGGTTTTTTTTCACCAGCATAAACAAATATACATATAAGACATATATAAGAGGGCAAGTAACTGCAGGTGTTGTGTAAGCGCTTGTGTATGTACATGTGTGTGTATATAAACGCACACACACGTATGTATGTATGTATGTGTGTGTGTGTGTGTCTGTGTATATACATATATACATACACTAAACACCTAAAATAGTGGTCATCTGTTAATCTCTGTTCTTTCACAGGTATATTGCCATCCTGATCATGTTTTGGAGAAAAATAGATAATGTTTTGGAGAAAAATAAAGGGTTTTAAAGCACACATACACCATGTGGGGGATGGAGGGTGGCGTATCTACAGAGTATTTTAATTTCACAGGATCTTTCTGAATAATGAGAATATATCTCCTCTAGAGAGAAAGACATCACGACTTTCAGTTTACCGCACACTTTGTTCGAGCGTCATACCACTGAGTAGACATAAGTTTCGACTGAAATGCAAAAGGGAGTGTCAATGTTTTGTTTATAATGATGTCCTATGACCGGTCTGTCTGTAGCAGTAATTCTTGGAATTGACAACTTAATAATTGTTGTTATTAGACATTGGGACAATTCTTCTAAGTTGCACCCACGTTTTGTCAGAATCCCCAACCAACACAGTGTAGCATGGACTTTTTGATCAAGTGGTGGGATGAGAATGGAATGAAAGAGATCTACAATCTTACTTGTTCACTGATCACTGAGCTGCCTGCTTATTGCACCATTGTGAATTGACTGGCTGATCGCTGCGCCACTGCAGGATCCTTGGTTTGCATTCATGTCTCAGCACAACCTTTTCCAATTTAGATACCCCCACCCGTGCATAAATATAGATGCTATGCCGTTTTCATTCATCACTCTTGTCACAGATCTCAAGCGGAATAATCATTGAGGAAATACTTGAGCCGTCAGTTTGAAATGTAACTTGAGCCACACCTCAACCCGCGATGGAAATATTTTTGTCTTCCCTGCCCAGTTTCTGTTCAGCCTTGATGCTCGTTGCAATCTTTACTTTTACATGTTGTTCTTTGGGGAGGGGAGGGGGGGTTCTCAATTATTGTATGCAAACTTGAATGAGCATTTTTCTCCTTCTGTGCAATACACTAGACATAGACCTCATGTCATTTGTTCCTGACTATGGATTTCATAGATCACCAGCTAAGAGTATTTTACAGTATGTCAGAATGTAGGTACTGCAGGCGGAGACTGCCACAATCTGTCAGATAATCATTCACCTGCCTCTCCGCTGTTTTAACATTTGTCACTTTGAAATATATTCCAAGCTGTCAGCTTGACCGCTCAGACGGGCGCTCCTCTTTTACAGAGTTAATATCAAAACAATAAAAAATGCCTTTAAAACTTTTATTCCCAGCGTTTCTTTATCCCTCTGTCAAAATGATTTGCATAGCAGTAGATGTTGTTGGGCGTGGAAGTTGATGTGCGGCAAGACACTGCTTTTTCCAGGGTTTCACATCAATTGCTTTACCTTCTCATAACACATTTCTGCACTTTTTGAACATTTAAAGCAAAGTTGACCTAAATTTAACATGACCTATATTTATACATAACGACCTGTACAAGCAGATGAGAATGAAAGGTTTCACAGCAGCTATCTTCATGACGTAAAACTGCTGAAACAAATTAAACAAAGTATTTTACCCCCCAAAAAAAAAGTATTTTATCCATGAAATGATGTTGCGGTCCAAATCGATGTGAAGTTTTATTTAATCATTTCTAACATATGCGGTATGTGTACGTGTCAAGTCAGTGGCCAGGGTAAACAGTTCGGTGCTGGTTTTTGTCCTCAGGATTGTGCCAGGATTGACACATAAGGGAAAATATTTGCTTTAGCATGAGAAGCGTTGGCCTTCTCATGCCAAACTTGGCGTCTTTAACAAACCTGCAACTTTTCAAATTGTATGCCGACCCCTGTTGGATCGCTTCGGCTTTTTTGTGCCCTCTGACACCATTTTTATTCCTGTAATATTTGACTGGTCAAATATATGATCAAATGAGGTGGCAGGAGTTATTGGGGTAGGACTTTAAAATTTCATATCAGCCTGGAAAAACTTATTTCTTGTTTTTTTTTTTTTTGTGTGTGTATGTGTGTGTTCCAGCATATTGTATTGAAAGAAGGCCGGGGGGAAAAAAAAGAATTCTAGATGTTAGCCACCACAAGATGGCACTCTTCTCCTGGACGAATATATTGGTACGCTCAGGAGACCACAGCAGGAGAGGGAACACTCGCATCTTTGTTTTGCCTTCAATGAACCCAAAAACCGAAATCAGGAGATTTATGGCGCATATGTTCCTTGAAAGCTGCACGAGTCATCAGGGATGGATTTCTCTCTGCTTTCATGAACTGATTTCTCTCCAATCTTGAAACTTTTAGTAATTTTAAAATAATGTGAGATGTGTTCAGGAATTGTACTGATACATTTATCTTGCCTGGTCTCCTGTTGATTTAGTTAAGCCATGTCCGACAAAGTTTCCCAGAGAGCCTGTGGATCCCTGTCCCAATTTTAGTAGGCCGCAGATCCCAATCCAAATTCTCTGTGTTGGATGTTCAATTGTTTGGACATGTTTATATTTTGGTCATGTTTCTTTGTACACATGCAAGCTCCCTCAATGGATTTTCCCTGCTTCCATCTGTGCAAACCCTCTTGCCAGGCGTCCACTGTTGCCATTGTTTATTATTGTATCATTTTGGCTATTGCCATGTAACTGCAGTAGATCATTCGTGCCTGCCCTTCTCAACCCTCATACACCTTCTGACTCTATCACACTCTAGATGTCTTCGTCTCTGTCCTTCTCTGGCCCTCTTTTTCGTTCGCTCCCTTTTCACAAAGACTGGTCGAGGCAGAAGGCCGCCCAGATTGACCTCAGAGGCAATTTTTTTTTTTTCTTGCTGCTGTTGCCAACTGCCTGCTCACAGGTAAAATGTTGGGGTTCTCTAAATAATCTTCAAGCGTCTTTTAATTCTTTCCACATGATTTTGTACTATATAGATAAAATCTAACCTGACTTGACCTGTCAGGTAGCACAATGACAGAAATCCAAGTCTGCTCAAGACACTGAAGTTTTGTTGCTTCCATATTTTGCTTTAACTATAACCTTGGGTTTTTTTTGTTTTTTTTTTAAATCTTACAAATGAACCGGTCTCTTCAGACAATTCATTCTTGCAAATTTTAATCCCTTGCATATGGAGAGGGACTTTTCTAGCAGCACACCGCTGTCTCTTTCCCCTCTTTTAGTCTCTGCAAATACAGTCAGCACAGGATCTCTGGAGGGCTGTGGTGCACCAGGCTGGGAAAAAGCCCCCTTTGACGGTGGAATTTCACCAGGAGCCCTGTGCTTGTGGTCACTCGCTCAGTCAGCCCATTCTATACCCACCTCCCCTCCCTGTAAACCCCCAGCGCCTGCCCCCACCAGACCCACGATGACCCCACAACCATGGCACAGAGCGGCGCAGCATTGACAGAGACGGATGTTTCGAGGGTCATAACAGTGAGCTTGAATTGTAATTTGGAATATGTGTCGGGGGGGAGGGGGGCGGGTCAAATGTTTTTCCGTCCTTTCTTTTTTACGATATTCCAACGATGTAAGACGTGCAGGGATCTAACTTGTTCCACTCCTGCCTCTTTTTTTCATGGCACTCCGGTGAGATGTTTGCATAAATCATCTCCGATGAACTGTCACATCTCCCATGTCGCCCTGAATTTAGGACTTTCCCTTTAAGAAATCACTTTATCCAGTATTTTTTTACCTCTTTGCATGCCTTGTGTAATCCATTTTTTTTTTTCCAGACTCCCCAAAAATAGGACGCGAGATTCAGCTTAGGGTGAAAACAAGACACAAAGAGACCTTAACATGTGACACTGACGCCCTGAAAAAAAGGTACGACCATTTTTTTCTGTTGCCTTTAGTCAAAGAGAAAAGAGAAGTCTGGCCCGCAAAGTGGTTGAATATAAAATGAGTAAAATGAGGAAGCTGCACTCACCAGCAAATCTTACTGCATTCCCACCTCTTCCAGACATAATCACTATGTTCCCTTCAAAGCTGGAAATTCCCAACCTATAATTACATCTGCCGGGCTCCTCCACTCTTGGATTTAGCATGAGAAAGCTAAGGCTTCAGCTAACTGTCAGAAATAGTGTTTTCTAGTTCTGCAACCCAGAACAGCATTAAGGCTGTGATTTTGTCAAGATTAGATGACACATTGCTCAAAAAGTAGCTTATCGATGACTTCAGTTGTGGTCCAAGATTCAGCAGAAACTTGTCTGGTGACACAAAGGTTTGTCTTTCACATTCAAGGAAACGCTTCATGATGCAAAGATGTAAACGGAATTCAAGTCACAGCTCCCGATGTTTGGGATACATGGCTACAAATTCGTATCACCTCTTTTTTCTTGTTAATATCCTGGTAAACAATCAAACCCAGAGGGATGGGTTTTGCAATCAGATTGGAAATCTTGGTGGTTTTTCTTGAGAACAGACGGAAAGGATTTGTAGATGTACTCAGAGGGACGTGGGAACGAACTGCAGCAAGCAAAGTCTTTGGTGTGATGAAACCTATCCTGATTTATTGTAGAACTTCTAATGATGGACACATTTTTACCACTTTAATGTTGTGATTTTTCATTTATTTTTATATTTTATTTATTTATTCATTTATTTTTGGCGCGTGGATTTAATGTATAGATGATGATGATGATTTTTATTTATTCATCTATGTATATTTTTTTGACAAAATATTTCACCTAACAGATTCACGTCCCTTTACCCTTTGACCCTCTTTGACAACTTGTGACACAAGTCACATGTGATCATAAACATATGCTATGCCCTGATTATCATAGACAAATAAGGCCTAACCCAGTGAATTGTCCATTTGCACATTTTCTCCGGATGATGTTGCTTAATCTGAATGTCAAGTATTTCATCTAAAAGCAGTCTTGTTTGTATCCCAGCACTGAACTTGAAAACACAGCGACACTCTTATGTAATGTCAGCGTTCCTTCACCATTTCCCATCGTTGACCATCAGGTCGTCAAAGTAATCCTGAGGAGATAAATTGCATATAATCTACATTTTTTTTTCCCGGAGAGAGAAAAAATATTCCCCAGTATTTGGTTTAAACCAAATATGGTTTTCATCTCTGATGTTCAATGTTCACTTGGAGCACTAATTTGCTAACCTGCTGACCCCACTCCCACCCCTGAAACACACAGGCACACACACACATGCACACAGCTCCTCATCCCCAGCTAGCTTTTCAACAAAAACCACCATTATTTCTGCGGCTGATCCTTTTCTGAATACATCGCGTTCATAAACGTAATCTGCTGTGGCGGTGTACAGGAACTGGAGGTCATGCACAAGTCACTGGGATGCTTATGACAGGGGTGTGTGTGCTCTCTGTGGGATAAACACAGGGGGATTGTTATGCAAAGCACACTTTTGTCCAGAATAACAGATGACTAACCAGAATAGATGAAGTACAATCCTCTCAGCCTAAATGTGTATGTGTGTGTGTTTGCATTCATACTTGCAAGGCGAGTTATGTCGGCTTTAAAGCTAATCCCTGCACTCCTGCTCTCACCAGACCGTCATCCACTTACCTAACGCTCACCTGGCGCAGACCTAATGCTCACCAAATGGTGTGTGTGTGTGTGTGTGTGTGTGTGTGTGTGTGTGTGTGGGTGAGTCACCTAATACCTTCTACTGTAAAACTATAACTGTGAACCTGGTCACCCCATAGCCTGACCAGTAACGTCAGAGTGGCCAGTTAGGGAGTGGTTGCTTTCATCGCCCGATCTTCACTGGATCGGATAAGTCGGACGCTCGCGCATGGAGAAAACCTGGGGGTGACACGTCTCATATGTTCAATATGGCAGGCGGAACATGCGCTGGATGTTTGGTTTACACACACTCACACACAAACACAAGTTTTGCAACACCTATAAGAGATAGAAACAAAGTTAAGAGCACTCAGTCTCTGGGATTATCCAGAGCCATGGCACCATTTCCACATCTGAGTCGCTAGCTCTGGCCAAATGTGCCAGCAAGCTACACACACACACACACATACACACACACACTCTGATTCCATCTCCTCATTTCAAATCCAGCCAATCAGGAAGCTCCGTGGCAGCTGTGTTATAACCAGCAGGTGGTCCCTCTGGGTTTTTACTGTACCAGACTGTAGCTTAGGAGAATCTCAGCAGGGTATTAAACACTGATATGAGCTTCGTCAGGTAGATTTTCCCACAACCGGGGGGGGGGGTAGAGGTGAGGTCCTGTGGGGTCAAGGACCAAGGCTGCGACCTGAAGGTTGCAGGTCGATGATGATGATGATGATAAAGGTGCCACAATGGCTGTGGTGATATCAACTTCGTCAAAGAAGAAGTTATAATAATGAAATAGATTCTATAATAATCAGTTAGTAATTAGAATTCCGTAGGATGGACATACTGGTTACCAAGTACAATCGTAAGGATTTGTATCGTTCGGCTTCTTCTCAGACTTTTCAAGATTCCACATTCAAAGTGTTTATTGTCATATGTACAGTCTGTAAATGAAATTCTTATCTCCACAGTGAAGGTAGAAAAAGAAATGAATAATAAGCCCGAACATGCTGGAGGTCCCTGCAAATCTCTTGTCCTGGCGCCGGAGTTGTCTGCTGACCTGGACTCACGGCGTGGAAATCCCCCCTCTGTGCATGCTCTAACCAGTAGGCTCAGACTGGGAGAGACAGTGCCATCGCTGGATTGAAGTACGGAGAGATGAGGTCAGTCCAGACTGGTTTTATTGGCTTAGCTCAGAAAGCACCACAACAATTCCAGTTAAAAGCCCCCTTGACTGAACAGCCATGATGGTGGATAAAATCACTGGTCTCAAGGAGCAGGATTGCTTCCAGATAAAGACAATAATTACAGGGGGTGTTGGAGCCTGGACACCGTAGCGTGATACGGTAAATAGGCCTCTCAGCGGTGCAGCCGTTTGGAAAATGCAGGATGCGCTATTTAGGTCTGGCAAGGGCGACCCTTGCAGGAGCGCTGATCTCTTGAGAGACGATGGAACTTCAGGAAGCGACCGGTCAGATGTGCGTTATCGCCCATTATCGAGATAATGTCGCAGAACGGCGCAAAGAGACGGTTTTCATCTCTGACTTCATCATCCTCAGGGAGGAGGGTGCGACAGCTGTCCTGGAAAGGAAATAACCCCAAAATAGCAGCCAAAACCAAAGCCAGGGTTTGACCCATGGAGGCTGGAGACCGAATGCCGGGGTGTCAGCTAAGCAGCAGTTCGTCCGCTTCATGGTTCTGGCTTGACGAGCGTAGAGTTTTTATAGAGCAGTGAAAAAAAAAAAAACTGAGTAGTGCGGAAAAGAAGTCCAACTATTGGCAGTGGCAGCTGATGGGATGAGTGGCGGTAAAACAAACTGGACATCCAAAAGCAAATTTACCCGTTCAATGATCTCGGTTATAATTGTACAACATGCGTCTTTTAAATTCGCATTCATTTCATAGATATTTGAGTTCCACTTTTTTTTGACATATTTCCAGTAAGCCACTTTTTGTGGTTTTAAAAAAAAAATAACAAAAGCAAAAAATAAAAAAAACAGGGAACTGCGGAGTAGCAAAGCACGCACATGTGAGGTAATCCATCATTGTAATTACAAGGTGTACTTCTCCTTACAATCTCACTGAGTGCTAATACAGATGGGTGCATGGAAAGAATTCCAGCATGGTGAATTTTGGTATTTTGGCCAAACAGCAACAATTTTGAGAGACTGTGAGAAGATGTTGGGCAGCACGAGAGATTTGATCCGGGGCGTCTGAACGTAAAGCCACATTGAGAACAAACTGGTTTCTGGTGACGCTTTTCCGAAAAATCCCCAGAATGGGACCAACTTATATATTGTTTTACACCAGATGGCATTCACCCATTGGGGCCGCATGGAGCGCCTTGTCCAAAGGACACGTTGACATACAGACAGGCAAAGCAGGGAATTAAACCACCAACATCACAAATTCACCCAAAACTTTGCTTTTGTCGCCGCCCCTTCCTGCAATGTATGCTTTGCGTTTCGGCCTCCCGTTTATCAGAATTTGTCACTCTATATTTCCGCTTCGTAAAAATGCCACAACATTTATCTTTGCGAACCCCCGACTGTAATCGAATCGTATGGATTTTCCCTTCGGGAAGGCGAGACGGCAATGACTGCAGTTTTTTTTTCTTCACAACAAACCGTATAAGTTACTGACAGATGAAGGAAAGCTCGCATTCTTGACTGAAAAACATACGCATCTTAAAACCACTGGTCCACATATTGGTTTTTTTCCAAACCGCGTGACATGGCAGGATAGTGGAAAATGACGATTTATATGACAACATTTTGTCCTATCAGGTTGCGCCGCTGTGTGTTTTTCTCTTTTTGCGGCCACTGATGGCATGTGACTGCCTCGCATGGGGTGAGGAGTGACTTTACCCGTGTTTGTTGACAGACCACCGTGGTGACATTGAAGTCAGATTAACGAAATGGGAGGTTGTCCCGCTCCCGCTCATTGGCCCTTAAACCACGAAAACCCTGCAACTTTTACGCCAGGGGAATGACATCCCTGTACGTTTTTAGTGAATACAGAACCGGCAATTGTTCGCAGAAACACCACCGGTTATTTATGTCTGAACAAGGAAATACATGGCTTTTATCCTCCAGTTGCTCCGGAAAAATTAGACAGAGCCTCTTTATGACAGTGAGAACAAGAACACAACCCTGATTTACATCCTTTAGACAGACCTTTTTATACACTCCATGGACCATGATGTTTGCAGAAGACATTGTGATCTGTAGTAAAAGCAGGGAACAGGTTGAGGAAACTCGAGAGAGGTGGAGGTATGCTCTGGAAAGGAGAGGAATGAATGAATCGCAGCAAGACAGAATACGTGTTTAAATGAGAGGAACCCGGGTGGAACGGTGAAGCTACAGGGAGCGGAGATTAAGAAGTTGGAGGATTTTGGGTACTTAGGGTCAACGGTCCAGAGCAACGAAGATTGTGGAAAAGAGGTAAAGAAATGGGTTCAACCAGGTTGGAATGGATGGAGAAAAGCGTCAGGGGTACTATGAAATAGAAGACTGTCAGCCAGAATGAAAGGAAAGGTGGACAAGAAAGCGGTGAGACCAGCGATGCTGAATGGACTAGAAACAGTGACATTGACAAAAAGACAGGAGGCAGAACTAGAGGTTGCAGAGATGAAGATGTTGAGGTTCTTTGGGAGTGACCAGGATGGATAGGATCAGGAATGAGTCCATCAGAGGAACAGCACATGTTAGATGTTTTGGAGAGAAGGTCGTAGAAGCCAGGCTGAGATGGTTGGGTCATGTACATGTATTTGTAGATGGATGCTGGAATTGGAGCTGCCAGGCAGGAGGTCTAGAGGAAGACCAAAGAGAAGATTTATGGACTTAATGAGAGAGAACATGAAGTTTGTTGGTGTGAGAGAGGAGGATACAGAGAATTGGGGTTAGATGGAGAAGGTTGATTCGTTGTGGCGACCCCTGAGGGGAAAAGCTGAAAGGAAAAGAAGAAGATGCTAAACATGTTGTTGCCAGCTCCATGAATGATCAGATCTATTGTTTTTAATCATATGATTTGTGGACTTGTCGTCAAACTAGGCCTGCCAACTCTTTAGTTCATCAAGTTCAGTCCCCAACTTCCTTGTTATCCAGTTACCGTTCCCCTCTTTGCACATCCAGGGATCACTATTACACTATTCATTTGGCTTGTTTCCTTTTAGAGTCCCATTCAGTTTCTGTGTCTGTTGCCAAAATCGTTCTTGGAACAAGTCAAAGTCGGTTTTATTGTCAATTTCTCCACATGTACTAGACTTACAGAGGAATTGAGATGTTTCTCATTTTCTCACGGAGACATGAACGTGCACAATAACATCTGAATGTACTGATGACAAGTGATGTCAAGTTAAACCAGCCAAATACAGCGTTTCCGGTTTTTCCTCAATCAACGGTCATTCCAATGATAATGTGAAATAATAACATCCTCAGGTTTTTCTTAAGAAATTAGATTCAAGTCATTTATTTTTTGGTGGGAAGTAATCTTGCGGGAATGTTCTCTGCTCGCCGGGTAAACCTGGAGTTCTCGATCAAATCAAAAATCCGCGACAGTTAAACGGCAGATGAAATTTCACGAGGCAAAGTGTTCTCCTCCGTGTATTTCCTGTGAGACGTACTTACGCATGATAACGGGATGGTAGGGTGAGGGCGGGGGGATTAATTCAAACCAGGCTGCAATGTACCTAGGAAACGTGGAGAAGGGAGTTCAAATGTGAGCGCAAAACTGCAGGCTGCGGTCGACCTGGCTGCCGGGCTGGCCGAGGTACCCGCCGTGTAAATGTGAGATTTGAATCCAGCCATGCATTCGGTCACGTCATGCTCTTCCTGTCTCTGTGCTCGAACGAGGCGCCGCGAGCTACTTCCAAAAACTCTTAAAAGCTGGAGACCTCTTTAGGTGTGTGTATTAAAACTGGCAATTTAAAAAAAATCTTAAATCCCCATGTCCGGTGTCAGATTTACCGCTACGGGTCAGACCGAGCCAAGCTTAAGTAAAAAAATCGGACCGACTCTTGATGGATTGCTCCATCAATTGTAACTCTATGTCACAGTTCCTTTCCTAAACTCATTCCATCCAGGCCCCTCGCCACGTTTTTGATTTCTTTAATATACTTCTTCACAATACAGCAAAAGCAACATCCTCTATATGTCCGTCTTTACAAATCACCGTTCCGCACAGAATTTCAGACATTTTGGATTGTACCATCGCTTCATCCTCCTGTTCCTCACTTTCCGATAAACCAGCACATCCCAGTGTTTTCTGCAAACTATGTCCCGCTCGCTTCATGTGTGTGTCCGTGACGCGGGAGTCCTGGAACCGACCGTGATCCGTGTTTATCTTTCTCGGCCCTTCCCACGTTCTGCATGGCGGCGGAATTTCGCAAGGTGCATTAATTTTTACGGGAGACAATCTGTGCAGAATGGAACATGAACTAGGAGCTAACTTTCTATTTCTTCAAAAAATATTATACTCTCTGGTGGTGGGTGTTTTTTTTTTTTTTTTGTTGTGTGTGTGTGTTTTTCCAGAGAACCGACTGTGTCTCCGGCGCTATGAAGAGAGGAAGGCCACGACACCGGTCTGGTTTTGGTACCAGGAGATTTATGGATGTTATGGACGTGTCATCAAAGAGGTGAAAATCTAATGGTTGCGCAGATGAGGAAAAGAAAAGATGAAGGTGGAGCTTGGAGGGGGGGTTCTTTGCCACACAAGTTGCCCCTGGGGCGTGAGCAGTTGTGTTGGCTTTGGCAGAAAAAAAATAGAGGAAGCAGCTAAGGGGAAATGTGTGTGTGTGTGTGTGTGGGTGGGTGGGGGCTCTTCAGCACAGTTCCTGGTGCCACGTTTGCATCACAGAACTGTAATTCCTTTCACCGCTGAGCAAAGCAGTGCTGGCACTGGCCTTTTTCAGAACTTGTTTTAATTAAGTTGCTGCTCTGCTGCAGTGCCCAAACTGGCCGCCCCCGCCAGGCCGTCTGGCCCAACCTACTGCTAACATCTGTGCGTGTTTACTGTTGACTCTGTGTTACACTTTCAAACTTCTTTCCTTGAGATAAGTGACTTTGTACATAACAGCAAAGATGTATTGGCCAGAGACTGGAATATGGTTCACTCTCTATCTATCTATCTATCTATCTATCTATCTATCTATCTATCTATCTATCTATCCATCTATCCAT
This sequence comes from Fistularia commersonii, assembly GCF_037954325.1. NCBI lineage: Eukaryota > Metazoa > Chordata > Actinopteri > Syngnathiformes > Fistulariidae > Fistularia > Fistularia commersonii. The sequence continues at coordinate 5,720,405 of NC_141316.1, read as the reverse complement.
CTATCCATCTATCCATCTATCCATCTATCCATCTCAGATGGTGTAAATGGGCCAGAAGGATTCTTATTTTTGTAACGTATTTTCTGATTTTTTTATTTTTTATTTTTTTGTATTATTTACAAGCGTTGGTTCTTCATGTGTGTCACTATACCCGCTCCAAACTTAGTTTTTGTCAAATGTACGCAGATATGATGCTGCTCCCTCTGCTTTCACAGAGTTTTCCTGTGAATAGGCTGGAGCAAAACTCTGTGTCAGTGTCCCAACGCTCATCCCATGCAGACTTCCAGCTTATTTATGTTGCAAGAGTCATTACAAGAATCGTTGATCGGGCCGATGATGATGAAATCTCAGGTTAAGGACTTACGGAAAGTTGATAAAAACAATCACAGTGATCGGGGCAGACAGTGGTCTGTGAGTCTTACTCTTCACGAGCAGTCGGATATATGCGAAGTGCTATTTTATCATTTTGAAAGTGCTTGTAAAAAAAACAATGGTGTATGACACAAAAATGACATCATGTGCTAACTGCTGTCTGTCGTTTGCCCCGGCCCGCACATATCCTGCCTATTTTTGTTATTTATTTAATCAATTACCATTTATTTTCCCATTTTCATCCCTGATATTGTTGTTGTTTGTTCATATTTATTTCCTTTTTTTTTCTCCTCTCTGTCATTATAACTGTTACACTGCTGTGACAAAGGAATTCCCCCTATGGGGGATCAGTAAAGTTTATCTTATCTTAAAAAGCGCCCTTTTTACAACTCCATATCTATGACCTGCATCACACTGTAAAGACCTGCCAAGGAAATCTCCTCATGTTTAATTTAAGACAGATTCTCTACAGGTGGTGACCCTCAGGGCTGTATCCCGAGACCCCATCCTTTACCTCCAACTACTCGACTGAGGCGGCGGGGGGGCGCTGAGCCTTGGTGGTCGGGTGTCCAATGACATGACGGGTTTGATCGCCATGGAAAAAAAAGGCACTTTAAAACCCACCTCACAATCCTCGGTCTGCCGGCATGTTACAAAAGGAAAACTGTGAGCGAGAAACCAGTCGCAGGTGATGTGACAGGCCCGGTTTTAAGACCGGCGAGCTCAAGCAAACGGACTGCTCAGGTGGGGTTCAATATGCATAATAACTCCAAATAACTCCATCTTTTCCTTTGGGCTGCAGCTAATAATCTGCATCCTCTACTCTCACACCGACTAATTTTCGGTAATTTTCACTCCATCCATAAATCTCTTGGTTTTCCTGTCTGACCGGTCCATCCCCAGCATCCTTCTACCCAGATCTTCACCAACCCTTGTCTATACATGTTCAAATCATCTCTATGAATTTATCTCGTGGACATCTAATGTATGCCGTCCCTCTGAAGGACACATCCATCTTCTTCACTCCCGAAGAGAACCACAACATCTTCATCTCTGTCTCCAAACCGTCCGACCACCTTCTTGTACACATACTGTACCCCGAACTGTCGATCCCAGTAAATACCAACTCAGTTAAAGGAGTGAGGAGGACATATTTCAAGCACCCTTAGTAATCTCTGCAAGAACATTTCGCCGCATTGACAGATCATTTACTTGTTGAGCTTTCTCGTAATACATCATTATGTGCGTAAACCAATTCCTTTAGCTCCTGAAGATGCCAATTATTTAATTGTCATTGCATTATCTAATTATTATTGTATATATTCCTTTCTTACTTTAAAAGTAATGACATAAACAGTATGTGCTTGAATTCATAATTATAGATAGCATTAATGTATTCCAATTGTGAAAAATAATAATGAAATATGATTTCATTATTATTTTTCATGATTTTCATGATTTGAATGGTGGGGGAGGGGGAAACAGTGCTCTGTCAACACTGTGTACACTGGGAACGGGGCACTGCTGACCTCAACTCGAGACGTTGTTAATCGGTCGAAGGAATACTTCCGAGACCTCCTCAATCCCGTTGAAACCTTCCAAAGGGGAAGCAGCGCCGGGGGAATCTGGAGCGGACGCAACTATTTCTGGGGCTGAAGTTGCTGAAAGTCAAAAAGCTCTTAAGTAGCGGCGTCCAGGGGGTGCATGAGGGTCTGCTCTGGGTTCCTCAAGGCTCTGGATGCTGTAGCGCTGTCATTGCGCGGACGTTGGGGACAGTGCCGCTGGACCGGCATACCGGGGTGGTGATCCCCCTTTTGAAAAAGGGGGACCGGAAGGTGTGCTCTAACTACAGGGGGATCACACTCCTCAGCCTCCCGTGTAAGGTCTATTCAGCGAGAGGAGGGTCTGCCGGGTCGTTGAACCTCGGATCCAGGAGGAGCAGTGTGGTTTTCATCCTGGTCGTGGAACAGTGGACCAGCTCTATACCCTTGGCAGGGTCCTCGAGGGGGCACGGGAGTTTGCCAAACCAGTCTACATATGTTTTGTGGATCTGCAGAAGGCATTACTCTGTGTCCTGTGGGCAATCCTGTGGAGTTGCTGTGGGAGTATGGGGTACCGAATCCCATTATACGGGCTGTTTGGCCCCTGTATGACCGGCGTCAGAGTTTAGTCCGCATGGCCGGTTATAAGTCGGATTTGTTTCCGATGAGAGTTGGACTCCGCCAGGGCTGCCTTTTGTCACCAATTCTGTTCATAACTTTTATGGACAGACTTTCTAGGCGCAGCCAGGGCGTCGAGGGGATCCGGTTTGGTGGCCGCAGGATCGAGTCTCTGCTTTTTGCAGATGATGTAGTTTTTCTGGTGGCTTCATCAGGCAACGATCTCCGGCTCTCACTGGAACGGTTTTCGCAGCCGAATATGAAGCGGCCAGGATGAGGATCAGCACCTCCAAATCTGAGACCATGGTGCTCAAGCGGAAACAGATGGTGTGCCCGCTCCGAGTCGGGGAAGAGGTCCTGCCCCAAGTGGAGGAGTTCAAGTATCTTGAGGTCTTGTTCACGGGTGAGGGAAGGATGGCGCGGGAGATTGACAGGTGGATCGATGCAGCTACTGCAGCGATGCAGACTCCGTACTGCTCTGTCGTGGTGAAAAAGGAGCTGAACCGGAAGGTGAAGCTCTCAATTTACTGGTCGATCTACTTTCCCAAACTCACCTATGGTCACAAGCTGTGGGTGGTGACCAAAAGAACGAGATTGCGGATACAAGTGGACGAAATGAGTTTTCTCCACAGGGTGGCCAGCCTTTCCTTTAGAGATAGGATGAGAAGTTAGGCCATCCAGGAGGAGCTGGGAGCAGAGCTGCTGCTCTTTTGCATAGAGAGGAGTCAGATGAGGTGGCTCGGGTATCTGATCGGGATGCCTCCTGTCCATCTGGGAGGAGGCCACGAGGAAGATCAGAACATGTCGGAGGGACCATGTCTCTCGGCAGGCTGGGAACGCTTTGGGATCCCCCCAGAAGAGCTGGACCATGTGGCGGGGAAGAGGGAAGTCTGGGTCTTTCTGCTTCGGCTGCTGCTCCTGCTTACTTCGGGCAAGCGGCAGAAGATGGATGGATGGATGGATTTAATGGGCTCTCACACCAGAGTTAAGCTGTCTGCTGCTCTGCTAAATACTCGTGAAAATGGCTTTTAGATTATCTCAACAGTCTTGTTCAACTACTCCAGTGGTCTAATTGGTTAATTTACTCTCAGTCAGTAGATAAACAGCAATGATTATCACTGCTTCCTGATGGATGTAGTTATGCTACCATGAACACACACACACACACACACACACACACACACACTGTTTACCACAATGTGAGTCAGCAACATGGAGGATATGGTTGCCTCCTGCAGCAGTCGGTGTTTTTCCAAAGGCCACAACATCTCCGGCTTTGGAACCTCACATAGGAGCGGTAAATGTTTTGGTTCAGGGTTGACAGCCAGGTGAAAAGTTTCAGCGACAGTGCACGGCTCCCCCGCTGAGAAATATGCACATTGTACAACAATATGTGGCAGGCCCAAAAAAAAAAAAAAAAATTCCGAAGCGTTCACAATATTATTGTATTTCTAACATGAAATCATGTCTGGGAGTAAAACTGCAACCATTAATCATCGGACGCTGAACATCAAAACATCAAACTTCGAATAGAAAAGAAGCCTGACGCAGTTTATGGAGTAGAGATCGGAAGACAGAACAAAAACCGGCAAAGTTTCCAGTAGACGTAATCAGAAGCAGTGAAAGATTCCATTTGTGGGAAATATTCGTTATTAATGGTTTCAAATAAAACACAGAGACTCTTCAAAAATCAAAGTGCAAGTGTTTTCCATGCAACGTATAGAAGGTCAGATGGTTGTATAACCTAAACCCTAACTGTGCCACAAGTCTACTGCAAGGCTTACCATCTTTCCAACGGGTTGTTTGAAATCACTCTAGTTACCATGGCTACCCAAGGCATCAAAATACAAGCCCAAATGACAAATCCCAGCATCTGTGAGAGTCCATGTGTGTGTGTTGGGTCAGTGAGGTTCAGTCTGGGCGGTAATGTGAGACCGAGATGAAACACTCAGCCATCAGCACATTCCTATGGTGTTGAGCCTTGGAGAGAGAGAGAGAGAAAGAGAAAGAGGGAGAAAGAGAGGGAGGGAGAGAGAGAGAGGGGAAAAGATAAAAAGAGTAAACTAGCAGTAAACATGTCATCTACTTTAAATGAGGCTGTTTCTTCAGGACAATTATACAGCAATAACTCAAACACCTCTCATTATATATGTAGAGCAGTATGTATAAGGGACTGTACATAATGATATGTTTTATTGAGGCTTTGCATGAAGGCGGTTAAAGGAGGAATTCGCTCACCACAAATATTGTCTGACTATCTTTGAACCAGACAAAAAACACAGAGCTGATGGAGTTTGTTGTGATGTAGCTGCAGAGTCTTTCAATCGCCATTTTGAAAATATTTTTTTTCGAGTCGGACTTTTTAAATGAATTCCCTATTTGCTCGTCAAGTCGCTCGAAAGCACATGGACTGCACCAGGTAAAATTCGCAGTTTGTGAGGCGTTAGTGGTATAGCGGTTAGCATAGCCGCCTTCCAAGCAGTTTGATTCCCGGCCAATGCATCACTAGTTTATAGGGGCGGCGTGGCTCAGGGGGTAGTGCCAGTGCCATCGTCCTTGGAGCTGAAAATTCCTGGTTTTATTCCCGGCTCTTCTTAGTGTGTCGAAGTTTTGTTGAGCATGATACTGATCCCCTGACTGCTCCCCTGGAACTGCTAGATGGCAGCCAACTGCTCATGGTTCTTCCATAATGGGTTAAATGCAGAGAAGGGATTCCCACAAAATATATGTTTGGTGCACAAAGCATACAAGTAGTCCCTATTCATTTACTCCCAAGTTCTTACTGGCACTATGAAATTGGTGCCACTTAGAAGATATCAATATATCTAATTTCAAAGATGTCATCAATTCCGCTTGTGTCAAGGACTTGTGGACATCTGAGGTTGATGTTAAACATCCATGATACCTGAAATGTTATCATTCGAAGATACACATCTCTAATGTTGTTTTACAAAGAGAGTCTAGCTCCTTTTTCGCAACAAATTTTAATGATTATAACATGTCCCTGGTTCCAATCAGTTGGGAAAGTCTGTGATTTAGGGCCTGGGGAATTTTGTGTTAGCATCTTTAAAAAATGTTTTTTCTATGTGAGTTAATGTGCAATACAGGCTGATGGTCTCTTGGGCTTTGCTTCCAGCAGTGCTTCATCCAGTGATGTCATCTCTCAAACATGGCTGCCTGCATGATCATCCATCAGCTGGTGACCACCTCATTTCATCTTCTAGTATCTGGGCACAGGCACATGTTTCTCCTCTCCATCCCCCAATAACACTGCAGATGCTGCTTGACCCTAATGCCTCCTGCCTTTACAGCCAAGTCGTTCATAACCAGTGATAGAGCTTAACTCCAGTCAGCATCCATGAAATCTTCAGCCAAAGCAGAATGCCTAACTTGCTTCCCCTGGTGGACAGATTCCAAACCGTTCACCCATGGGACCGGGAGCTCAGCGGCGGCTTGTTGGCCTCAGACAAAAAAATGATGACGGTAGGCCAGAGAAATGTCCCAGTGATCTTTCAAAGGGAATGGAGGCTCAAAAGGTCATTTCTGACCTCCTGGGTGAAAAGAGCCTCACTGTAAGTTGGCGTTGTCTCCAAACCCAGACTGAATGGAATACTTTCCTCGGGCAGAAGGTTTGGAACTGGCAAGCGATGCTTTCATCCTTGTTGAAATCTTCTTGTCATGGCAACTGGACTTGAATTTCTTCATTTGAAGACGTTTCACCCCTCATTCGAGGGGCTTCTTCAGTTTTAATGACCTGTAGGGAGTTTCCAAATATAACTGCCAGGCAGGTCTAGGTTGCGGTGGCTTGTTATGTAAACGGAAGAGTTGATCGGCAGAAACTAGGTCTAAGGGGTTTGTTATGCTAATGGTGGTGTTGTTCGTTGGGACAAAAGAGCAACTTTTGTGGAATTGTTTGGAGGGTGCAGATGGACCCGGTCCATGCATGCAAATCCGTGTTGGTACTGATCCCAGTACGGTGTTTAAAGTTTGTGAATGTTTGTGACTTAAGCCCCTTCGTCTGTTCAGAGATGGCTTTTCTGTTTTGACAAATATGGCTTCTGACTCAAACCATCTGTCTTCTCCAGCCAGAATACGGACATTGCTGTCTTCAAAAGAATGGCCCTTGTCTTGTGTCCTGAAGTGGTGGCTCTCCTGCGTTGGGCCATCTGTTTGTGCACAGGTTGTTCGGTCTCTCCAATGTAGACATCGTCACAATCCTCGGTGCAAGTGACACCACATTCTCTTTCTTATGTCTGGTTGTTTTGTACTTGGGTTGCATCAGTTTTTGTCTCAGGGTGTTGTGAGGTTTAAAATGTACCGGTATATGGTGTTTGTTTGACACCCTTCAGAGTTTCTTCGAAACACCGGCAACATGTGTTGCAGGCATGAGATCACTTGCACTAAGGATTGCGATGATGTCTACGCTCAATACAAGTCCAATTGCCACGACATGAAGATTTTGACAAGAATTCACCATGACCTGGATGACTGAGAACCTCCCAAGACATGGTGAATTCTTGTCAAAATGTTTTCAACTGAAACAATATGACATGCAATATAGTAGCATCTGTGGCTTTGCAACAATGACATGTATCCTTAATGGTGAACCATCGGTTGGGGTTTCGGAGACATGGTTGTTTCTTTTTCACTATCCTGATGATATAAACAAAGGTCACCTTTAGCCAGAGGGGTTTTCCAAAGATGGCACATCTGAATAGTTGGTCCCTCTAGAACGGTCCAAGGCAGCCTTGGCTGGACTGGTCTCTGGAGACCTCCTTTATCAAGGTATTCTCAATCTCCTGGGATTCAGCTGATATCGTCCTGAAGGCCATTGATGGTTTGGTGATACTCTTCCCAGGTATTTGACAGCATCCCTCTCCGTGACTGGAGCGAAAAGTTTTTACCAGTTGTTGGTGAACTCCATTGGAGTAACACAAGTCACATGGAGTACCGAAATTACCGAAAATGTAGGAGTACATCAGCTTGTCCATCCAGGGAACTTTGCCAACACGACCGCCCACAGTAACACTTTTGTGGTCACAGATAAGCATTTTTCAAGAATCTGAGTTTGCAAATTTGTGGAGTTGATTTCTACAGTTAACTACGACATCCATTGGTCAACCCTTTTTGTCCTGCAGTCAAATAAGCAGGATATGATTTCCAGGATTTATCATGGTCTGCATTTCATATTCTGTTGAAATAACTGAAACGTCCTCCGTTTTTTATTCTACAATTGTCCTGAGTAGTATAGTTGCTACTGTTGTTACAGTGAAGCAACTTTATGAATGGATTTGTGAGAGAAGGAGGGGGATATTCACAGTTAGTGTAAACTTTCAAAGGGCAATAACAGATAGATATTATAGCGGGTTGTTTAATTACTGATCTGCCTCAAATGAACATTTTTTTCGATTAAACATGATTTTATTTACAAATAAGAAAGATGTCTTGGATTTTCCTTGACCACAAGTAATATTTTTCTTTGCAGCTTTAAATATATGCTGTGAGCATTTAGCAATGTGACCAGCCTCGGTTTGGAGGAATGTGGATTCATACTCTATTTTGAATTAAGGCAATGGCAAAACTTTAGAGAAAAGAAAAAGATTTTTTGGGGATAAGCGACCAAACAAGTTGCTCCAACTTTTTCAAATATATTCTGACAGTCATGCCAACTTTATAAAAAAAAACAAGTTGAACAACGACTCATCCTAGAGTCGTAGTGATAGAAATGTTGTATGTTTCAGTCCATTGTTTAAACTGCCCTAGGGTGGAAATGCATCTTTCATACTAAAATAATAGCGTGATTCATCCTCGACTGAATGGTTTTGGAAGCTTTGGTCAGCGCTGGTGATGAGCCCGCGGGTCACGGCGCTCCCTCCTGCTTTGTTCAGCTCTCTCCTGTCATTCAGACGGTCTGTTTGAAGGAACGATTTCCCGTCAACCTCATTCTCTCCGTTCTCGTCTCCATTTTTTTCTGATTCGGTGCAACCCTTTCAACATCCCACATCCTTCTCTCCTCTGCATGCGGAGGGGAAAAACACAGACTCCATAATAATTACCCAGCTGGAGCTGGTCACGGGGGCTACTGTGCCCGTTTTAAATGTATTACCGAGTGTAATGTTAAATCCCTTCCTTATCAGTGACGGAGCAGCGTCCTTGGAGTTGAATCAAGGTTACATAAACTGCATGACCGCTAACATCGTGTTCCATCCGGTGAACAGACCTTTCCCCTCCGAGAGCGAGAGAGAAACCTCACTTTTATAATTACATTTATGGATTAGAATTAAGGGAAGAAAAAGCACAGGGCTCAACTTGAGACCCATTTTCCGTGTTCAATAAGCATGAGTCAGTGGAACTCAATACAGTGCGATATAGCCCTTTCTCTAAACTGCTATTGTTGCCCGTGTCAGTCAGTTGCACTAATCCCCCAAAATTTAATGCGAGTTAAATCAACAGCGACCTCTTCTAGGACAAGTCCAAACCCTTGTGCTGTCAGGAAAACACGGAAAGCAGAAGGTTGACGTTGCGAATTTAGTCAAACTGAGCGAGATCCGGGAATCACATGTTGTTATTGGCACCTGGGCTTTTCCGAGCCTAGTAATGATGTGCCGAAACGTCTGCAGGGGAAAAAGTGGTCATGCAGTGAACTGCATGAGACCACCAAACTCTAAAGTAAACCAATAAGGGATTTGTTTTTACAAGGCCACGCACAGACCCCCAGTAGGTTTTCCCTTTGTTCCACCAGATGCTTTCTTCTTCTACTTTGCACCCTCATCTTTGGAATAATCCTTTCCACATGGATCACCTCGGTCTAATCTGGGGTTTGATGGTGATATTGCAACTCTTTTGTGTTTCGACTGTATTTAAAATGTCACTGTGGTTTAGACCCCGTACAGTCTCGTGTCAAAGCGATCCTATGTACCAATGACGTGCAGTCAGGGAAGGCAGGAGAGGCGCTGCCTCACTTGACACACTTGGAAAAAAAAAATGAAAATAAGAATGAAACGGTTATATGAATCTGTGATTTGAAATATAAAGGTAATTTTCATTCAACTTCACCAGTTTTTTATTCAAAATCACTGAATTTTTACATTTACTGTAAAATACTGAGAAGAGCCGTGCGTTGAGGCCGCAGACTGTTGAGCCTCAACGTACATTGAACAATGATGGCTGACTGCTGGCATTCTTTGCACTGTATTGCTGTCTCTGCATGTCGCTATCAAAATGTTTAAACACTTTTGCTATAAGAACTATATTTCCTATGTACAGTCTTTTATTGTAAATAACTGTATGTGTGTTACTAGCTTCTTGCGCTGAGAGATCATAAAACAACTGCTAAGAGCCACTAAGTGAGGCACGCAGTTGTCCTGCCTCATGTCAGGGGGCGCTCATGATAGCAGGGATTCTCCTTGCAACTCCTCGGCTTATTCAGTGAATAAGCTACTCTGTAGGGTTCATATGTTTGTAAATCTGATTGTAATAAAGTCAGTGCCTCACCGGCCATGAACCTCATCGCACGTCACTGCTATGCACAGTATACCATACGGGCATCGTTCAGGGACTGAAAATTGCACTGAAGAAGCTTGATTCTCAAGTCTGGACTGCAAATTGAGTCATAAGTATTTGGTTACAAATCCCGGTCAAGTGTAAGAGTGCTTTCGTTACAAAGAATGACTCCAACATCTGCAGCATCCTGTCCACTCCGCACAGGACGTTGTAATAATACAGTAATACAAGATGTGCTATGTAATCATCTCTCCTTCATCTGTCAACAGACACAGTATCAATGCTGATTAGCTCTCTGGCATGTGTGGTGATTCATAACAGGCTACGAGAGTGGTTGAATGGCAGGACCATGCTACAACAGTGCTGTATGTTCCTTGTATGCATTTATATGCAGATAATATTTGTAAATAATGTTTGCATATATTATGTTTATATGAAAAGAATACAACTAAGAATAAGAACAACTTTATTTATCCCGAAGGAAATCGTTCCCGAAGGAAATTGTTGTGCCAGAGTTTCAAGTAAAACATAACAATAATAAGTAATAGTAGGAAGGAGGGAGAATAAGAAATACAAATAAAACTATAAAGTGTCAAAGTCAAGGCCATAAAGTGTTTTAAGGTCTTAAAAAGTACAAAGATTTGAATATTCCTTGTACTTTTGACCTTAAAACTAACAAGTAGAGGTGAGGCTGAAATTGAAATACTTTAACTGTGAGTCGGGTCCGAGTCTGTCCGAAAACATAAACTTTTCCTGTTGATGCAGTGCTTTTTGTTCATCGATGCATAAAATGAATATACTGTTTATACGAAAAATAACATGACTAACAAGTAAAGTTGAGGTGTCCTTAGTCCAGGATTTGAAATAATAATGCATTAACAGGAAGAGCTTTTGGGCTTTTTCTGCTAATGCAGTTTTAACTCATATCTTTGATACTGGTGATATTGGCCATCAAATAACTGGCAGACGTCTGTGACAGACGTCCATTCATCAGATCACACTGAGGTCATCCTGACATAATGCTCAAGCAATGACACATCAGAGAGCGGCGCTGACGGACAGCCAGCGTGTCACAGAAATATCAGTATTTTCAATGTTCCGGACGCATTCTTTAAGCTCTAGATAATACTGTTATTCATTCTGAAGGCGGCGAGCCTGCGACTCACAGCGGCTCATCTTGCTTCGCCCGGATCTCCTCATCGATTCATATTTCCAGTTTGAAGGAGCGACTTCCTGTCTGTCTCGTTTTTGCCGTTCTCGCTTTGTTTCCGTGATCCACTACACTCCTATAAAAACATCCTTCTCCCTCGGCGGTAAGAGTTGGCTGATGAATTGTTCGGCTCTAACATAAAATAATCAGGGGACAGATAAGACGGTCTTTAGGCGTGGGTGGATGGCGATTCTAACTTTTGGCCGTGGAGAGAAATAAAATCTGTCTTGGAAAAGTTTGCTTTTAATGTGGGTGTGTCTTGGCCAGGTCTTTCCATAAAAATAAATTTATATCCCCCCAAAACATACCCGTCAAAACTGTTAAATTATAGATTAATACAGGGAGAAAGATGTCCGAGTGGTTGTTTGAGTGAATGAGAGACTAAATGCCTGCATGTCTCTGCGGGAGAGTCTTCCCAGCACCTTTTGCTTCAGCAGTCAAAACTTGGCTAACCGCCTGTAGTTTAGCACATAAAAGTGTTTATGTAAGAGTCCTATACAGGTAAACATGTGATGCACTAACCCATGCTGTGCTTTTGCAAGATGGGAGGGTAGAATGTGGAGGCCCCATGAACAAAAACTGTTTGTGTTGTTAATCACGTCCATGTTTTTTAATCCACGCAGTCATTAAAGAGCATAATCTTTGAAAATGTGATCCTGAATGGTATACATAATGAATGAATAAACCTCCAGTCTGCACTTGTCGGCGATTTGACTTTTTCTTACGTAACTGGACACCCGAGAGCCCGCGCAGCTATGGACGACTGCGGATCTGACCGACTGCCGCTGGTGTCGAGGGACCACGTGCGCGCAGCTCGTGTTTGTAGATCCCGTAACTGGAGAAAAGCCAAAAACTGCGATCATTAAAACGAGTGCGTGGGTTGAATGGCCGTGAATGGTCTCCTTGTGCGCTGACCGAAACCTTCCGGGGGAGAGGGAAATGAGAAAGAGATGACACACGACGTATCGCCGGGAAAAAAACAACAAAAAAAACAAAAAATATATGCAGTATACATGATATACACACACAAAGTCTCTTGTAGAAGCTTGGACGTCAACCTTTATTGATACTGTAAAAAAAAATGTCAGCCAATAAAGAAAATCATATACGTCTTTCATATTTGCTTCAGTACTGCTGTTAATACATGTAAAAACATAGATTAACATAATGCATTTGGATGGTATGAGGGACGTCTCACACTGACTCCACCGCAAATGTTCCTCCTGAAAACTAATCCGGCGTCTAATGAGGTTTACTAACTGTGTGCTTTAACATGTGGAAGCTCTGCACCGACTACAATGTCCCGTTTTGAGATATTCACTGCCAAGGATGAGGCGATGTCGGTTTTATATCTCAGAGGAAATAACTCCTCGTGCCTTGAAGCAACAGCGATGAACTTTCCTTTTGTTTTACATCTGGGTACTTTTTGCTCGATAAAAAAAACCCCAACCTCAATCCGTCAACAAAAAGAACATTCTCTACATTCAATGTAAACCTTTTTTTTCTTTTTTTTTTTTTTTTTTGCGAGCACCCATCAAATTAACCAAACCGGCGATCAGACAAAAACATTCTTGACATCAGGTTCAAATATTGACACCTCCGGCACAAGACCACATCTGGATACATTTCATAAATAAAAAAAAACAAAAAAACAAAACAAAAACAAAACAAAGCTAAATCAAATAAGAATCCTTCTGATCTCTCTTTTAATTTGTTTGTTTCCTCATAACTGTCCAGCTGTTCCTGTGAAATGGAAACAAAGGGCTTTCTGGTTGTCATGTGGTCGTCACTTACTTTTCACTTCATCCGTGGATGATGGACATTATAAATACGAATTTAGAAAAAAAAAAGGTAACTATTCGTTATTTTGAAATATTCTGTCTAACTGCAAAGACAGTCGCTTATGAGATCTGACCCAAACAAGTACTTTCAAACATTTCCCGCGCACGTCATTCTTTTCCATTTAACTTTAACTTTGTTCATCGTCCATCACAATCAATTCCCGCTGCGGCTCCTCGCCATCGGAAGCATCTCCAATTGAGATAAAAGTGATATAAAAAACAAGAAAAAAAAAATTTCAAATGACAGGAAAGTTCGCGCAGCTCGGCAGTGAAATAGATTTAAGGCACTATCATTGATTTTAAATCTATGTTGTACTAACATTGGCACAGGAAATGTAACTGAGTGACGTACATTAGAATTAAAGTATAAAAAAAAAAGAAAGAAGGCACGGGATGGTGAAGAAGCACCAGCAATTTTCGACCCCCTTTTTTTGTCAATATGCAAAATGAAAGAATCTGTCGCCCGCCACATCGTGAGTAGCGATGCGCGACGCTCGCAGAGGATTTAAAGACTCGAAAGGTCGCATCAAACCGCAAAATGCATTTTACATTCGAAGGCGAGGTTATGAAAAACGCCGGGAGGCGTTGTGTGACTTTTTAGCCCGTTCCTACGATTCTGCGCGCAGTGTTCATCTCGGTGGTGGGACACCTTGTCGATATTCAAGTACTCTCCTCTGTTTCTCTCGGGAAGTAAAAATAAATTAGATGCTCTTCGAACTGCCCTGCAGTTGCAATGTGACCGGTGATGATAAAACTGAAGACAAAAAAAAAAAAAAAAAAAAAGAAACCCCAAAAACAAAACACACATAATGCTATCAAAGTACAGTATCAAAAGTGTGTATGAAACACGAGGAGAGACTATAACCTGATTTATAGTTGCTTGATTTCATGAGCTTCGATGCAAAAACAAAAACAAATACATACCGTACCATACTGATGCCCAGCAGTCTATGTGCGCAGATACATAATTGTAACAAAAAATATATATATATATATTGCCGTAATCTAAAACTCGACTACATGAGAAGGTGAATAAAGGACAAAATCCGAAGCCTCGACGACATCAATTAACGTAGTGATAAAACAAACAAAAAAAAAAAGTATCAAAGACATAAATTGAAACCTTTAAACATCTGTACACGTCCCTGTCGCTGATCAGTACAAAAAACTGGACCACGAATGATATGACCTCGTCGTTTGACTTGTTCCTGCGTCAAAGGGTTTGAACGTGTGGGCTTGAAGATGGAACGACCGAAACCCTCCGACCCGACCCGACTCATTTGGCAAACAGGTTTTTTTTTTTTTTTTTCTCGGTCTCACTCGCCACCGAATTTTCCAACCCCCGTTCTCCACACAACCGCGTGACTCAGTAGTCGTTCAAGTCGACGAAGACATTTCTTCCGTCGCAATATTCGTCTGCGAAGTTCCTCCCCTAACGTGCTTTGCTGTCCAGCAACAATCGCCCACCTGATCTCGCGAAAGCCGACACCGAGAGGAAAAAAAAGAAAAAAAAAAAAATCAATCCCGGCGTCACCCGTGTCCGGTAGGAGCGGGACGGAATATCGAGTCAAACTGCTTGTCGAAATCGGAAAAACTCGTCCGAGACGTCTGGTTTGACGCGTTAGGGTTTTAAAAACAAACGGATGTGTAGAATTTACTGAAAGTCTCAAAAAAAAAAACCATCAATTTCTCATCCGTCTTGATCGAGGGGCCGGACCTTAGCTCGCAGTTTGACTTGACAATCTCCCACAAACCAGAGGAGAGCTACAGAAATTCAGGAATCGATAAGAGCGCTGATCTTTTTTATGTAAAAGCTGAAGAAATCTGTTGCAGAAGGAAAAAGCTGGTCAACAGAGTGGTAAGGATCTCAAATTTAGGGGTGTTGGGGGGTGTGTGTGTGTGTGTGTGAGTGTGTGTTTGTGTGGTTCACGGGCGGAGACTGGGTGGCGGGCGCGACGGCGGCGGACAGGGGAGACCAGGGGGAGTGCGCGATGGCGGCGGTCCGGGCGGTAGCTGGCTAGAAGGGGGGGATCTTGGAGGAGGACTGGAGGCGATCGGAGACGAGGGGGTCCGTGTCACGGGGCGGTAGTCCGGTGAAGGCGGGGTGTGGATGGGGGTGCGCGGTGCAGGTTTGGCCGCTCCTGACTCCTCTTTGACTCTCGTGAAGTTAATGCACCGACCCTGTGGGAAAGGAAAGAAACAGGTCAGACTGAAAGAACCTGGATGTTTGATTTGGTTGGTAACCTATACATCCATCCATGGTTACAAAGGTGACAGGCACTTTTTTGGATTTGGACGTTTCTAATCTCAGGTACATCTGGCCCGAAGAGGCGTCAGCGGCGTCAGTCCCTCTCGGGTCAGGGTACAGTCATTGCTCTTTGGCGTTCCAGACTATTCTTAAATCCTCACTTCGACGCCCCCACTCTAATTATCCAGGTTAGTCTGATGTCCTGTACCAGGAATTAAAATCTAGATATCAGCTGTCACTGAACAAACACATGCAGTATTGACCTCGGAGGGACACAATAAGAAACATAAAGCCGTTCACCCGTCATATAGAGACATACAACAATTAATTCTAATTCATTTCATATGTAGTAGAGATATTTTGCCTCTCGTTCACACGTCAAATACAGACGTGCAGCCATTTACCCTTTCACTCACACGTCATATAGAAACATACAACAATTCACTCTCTCATTCACACAACATATGGAGTCACACACTCATTCACTATCTCATTCACACATAATACATCACTCACAATAGTTCAAAAGTAACCCCCCCACACACGCATATATGTATGTATGTATATGTCTGGGTGTATATATATATGTAGATACACACACACACACACAAACACATATACATATATACCTAAAGAAACACTTGAACTACCTTGAACTACCTTTTCATGCATGTGAATGCATCTTCTGCATCTTTCATGCATCTTCTGTAATGCAATTAAAAAAACAAATTGGTTTTTCATGATATTGTAATATTTTGAGATAGGATTGTTTTCTTAAGATGTAAGCCATAATTGATAATTGATTTGTAATGAATACATTTTTGTTTTTGTAATTGCATTACAGAGGATAAAGAACTTCATCACAATATTCTAATTTTCTGAGACAATCCTGTCTATATGTATATAGAGATGTATATGTATATGTATATATATATATATCCCTTTCATCCTGACCAGTAAAATAAACTGCTAAAACAAAAAAAGAAAAAAAAAAAAAAAAATTAAAAAATAGAAGAAGTAAAAGAGAAACAGAGGGGAAAAAGACAAGAATCTTGCAACCACCAGAGTCGAGTCACCACTAATCCAGTCTGACATTCCTCGATGAAGGAAAGGCCTGTGTGAGGCGCTTTGCCTGTCTATAGCAAGGCACAGAAAAAGGCCTTGCAGGAGAGAATTCATGTATTACAGAGCGCTTAGCCGTAAACGGACATCCTTCATATTGTGATTTGACGAAAGCCGTCAAGAAGAAGAACAAGAAACTTGCACCGCGAGGAATTTCTGTCCGAGAAAACTCAAGACGTTTGGCCGAGCAGCGTCCCTCACCGTTTCTGACAGGACGCTACTCTCATATCCATCTGCAAAACATCAGCAACAATTACTTTAAATATCAACTGGAATTTGTGTTTTTGTTGTTTACTGGCGTCGATGTGCGTGCAAGGGAAACACATTTGAGTGATCTGTTTTCCACCTGTCGCCGCAAATGTTACTCAGCTGCTTTTGGATTATCCATGAATCTGACAGTGATTTGCCTTTTTGGAGTTTGGAGTAAGAAAATAACAAAAAAAAACCCAAATCACCGATAAGCTAATCGCTGTGGTTGAAAAATGTCGATAGCGAGGGAGGGCATTCTGCGCCGGGATACCCGCTGAAACTCAGAAATGTGTTTCTGAGTGTGCCCGAGTGTCAGTTTTCGCGAAAGTGGACCGCGTTGTGTGAGTGCCCGGCCGCGGTTTGAATCCTAGACTATTTTCCCGGATTAAACAAAAGCCACACTCACTCCTTCTTTTTCATCCTGACCTCCTCCACGGTCTACAGCCTCACCAAGGTCATAAAACCATCTAGTCCGAGGCAAATGTCTGTGTGTGTGTGTGTGTGTGTGTGTGTGAGTCGTGGTCAGAGGACCGGAGACGTCTCTCTCATCTGTCTGCTGTAGGTATTACCTCACGTCCATTAGACGACCCAACTCGACCCTGGGGAGGCTTGTTTTTATGAGAACGAGGAGTAAAATGCAACTAAGTAACTTTGTGTGAAACTATTTGTGTGTGCGTGTGTGCGTGTGTGTGTGTGTGCAAAGTTTCTCTGCCTCATTCTGTAGCTATATTGATGACGATGTAATGAATGTGGTTTGATGACACACACACACACACACACACATACACTGAGGTTACTGGGTTTATTGCTGGGAGCGAGTGTCGTCTTCCCCCCCTCTGTGTGTATGTGTGTGTGTGTGTGGGTGTGTGTGGGTGTGTGTTTGCAGTCAGCCCAGTATATCAGCCTTGTTTGGGAGGAGCTCAGCAGTAATTACATGGGTTTACCTGAAGTATAATATTCTGATTGTAAGTGGCCTTAAATCCCAAATCAGATTTAAACCACGTTATCCCGGCTGAGTCTGGCCTTTGCACATCCTCTGTCTGGACATGGATGACTGATGATATTTGCTTCTCAAGGTGGCGGCTTCCAAAAGCAACAAGGCCTTCGCAGAGGGCTTGTTTTGAATTCGAAGGCCCACAATGAACTTTGATGGCCAGACGGAGAAAAGTAAACAACGTTCGTCAGTTTGAGAGAGAACAAAGAAAACCCGGAAGAATCTGGAAAAGCTCAAAACTAAGTCAAATCCAAAGCAACAAACACGGAATTAATCCGCACCAAATTAGCGATTTTTTCAACATTACGGGCAGAGCAGAAGGATAACAACGATCGAATGTCAGGTCTGAGGATGAATCATACGACCGTCGGGAAAGCTCCTTCAGCTGTTCACAACCGCTTGAAAAAGACATTTGGATGGGGGGAAATTAAGTTGAAATCACAGCCTAAACTGTTTTTAATAGTCATACATAAATGACAGGATGTGCAAACAAAAACATTACATCCCATTTAAAACAGGTGGTGGAGGATTTTCAATGGGGCTTGCAGTTAGATTGAAAAAATCAAGTCTTCATTATGCCTTAAATAAATCCTTGTCATTATCGGCTCCCAAATCATTAAACAGAGGTCCAACGGGGATTGCGTGAAATAACCTCACCGTCAGCTAAGTCGACGTTTATTTTGGCCAAAATGTTTACGCTCTGCCACAAACCCATCAGAAGAGCTCGGGTCTCGTCATCAGCCGATTCTCGCCGATTCGGTCCATCTTTTTGCAAGAAAACAGCTGACCTGTGAGCATTGGATCTTAAAAATAGCGTGAAGAATACCTGCTAATTGGCGTGGCCTACGAGCGCCACCAATCACAGAGCAAAGATCCTGCCTCTGAGCAGGAGCCAGTTCCTATGCCGTCTGAACGCCTGAAGAAATTGCCTAGTTTTTGGAAAAGTTCTGTGAGCGTCAAAGAAGTTGACACCTCATCTGCACAGAAAGACGTGTGATTTGACTGGTTCGCAAATAAGGAACCGGTCAACGTGGTGCAAAACATCCACCGCAAAGATAAACACGATTTCCTGCTTGTCATGAAGAACTGCTCGGAATCAGAAAAATCCGCGTTGATCTAAACCACAATGGCCCTTTAATTCACATTTAAAGTCTGTAAGCTTTGGCTGTTTTACTTTTCAGCGATGAGCAATCATAAGAAATGTAACACTAAATACATTTTAGGTAGGACGTAAAGAGAGGGAGAATGTATTCGCCGGCTTTCCAGCCTTTCCTAAATGAAATAAAATGTTTTGACCACCTGGAAAAGAGCTGGCCCGACTGGCCCGCGAGATATTTCTGCCGCTTCATAACAAACCACACATTACTTGAGTGGAAAGAGAGACACGGTTTCTTCTAAAAGATTACAATTGCGTCATGCGGAGCTTATATATGTGCAGCCATCGCTAAAAGCTTAGGAGAAATTTGATGACGGTGGAAATTAAATCCGAAATCTTTTTTTAATTTTCTATATCTGACGTCCCCCGAGCGCTTTGGCGGGGACGCGGAGGCCAGTTTCGGTCTCCGAGGGCTGAAACTGCACTCGGAGCCAAGGAAAAGGCTCTTAAATGAGGAATTCCTGTTAAAAAAAAAAGATCATCGGAACACTTTCTGCAAATAAAGCATGATCTTAAGTAGTTGCTCGTGACACATCGACGGAAGGATCGGTCGTGTTGAGACAGGAAGCGGGTAATAACAGCCAGAGAGAAGAAGACAGCTGTTTTTACATTTTCATTTTCTTTCATACCTGCATCAGAGACCATGTATAACTTTATTTTAAAGCTGTTAAGACTGTTAAGAAATTGGATTGCTGTTATTAAGCATCATCGGCACATGTGTTAAGGGTCTGGATTGAAAACATCCCCCCGCGAGCACACTAAACCCGCTGACCTCTCCTCTCCCCCGTTCTCATCCCGTTTTAACCGGCTCTTTTACGCGATGGAAAGGCAAGCGCGTTAAACCAAAACCATGTGCGATGAAGAGAGAATTTGAAAAAAAAAAAAAACAAAAAAAAACAAAAACAAAAATGAAACATCAGGCCCGGGTGGATGTGTCCAAGCACGAGCCTGCAGTTCTGCTTTTTTTCTTTCTTTCTGATTTATGGCGACTAATGCGAAGCAGGTGTGAAAGCGAGCTTGGCTGACCGGGACTGAGACGGGCCAACAGAGGTGTTAAGAAGAGTGATGGAGGTGGACAGGTGGAGGAGGGGAACCCAGGGTTGGGCAATCCGTGCAGGTGAGGATTAGCAAAGTTCAGGAAAACGCAGGAAATCGTCGGGTATTCACGCCCGTTTTGCAAAATATTCATAAAACTCCAATTGGTATTGTGTTCTGTATATTCACAAAAATGGCTGCAACTTGTAATCTTCCCCAAGCTCATACATTTATTTAATTATATTCGGGTTTGTGAAGGCACCGTAGCGCGTTCGATTCTGAACCTCCAGCATCCCCAGTGACCCAGAGCGCAGGTCGAGCCCAGAAAATTGATGAACGGATGGTTTGGGTTTGTGCGTTCACCCTCCCGAACAAAACTCCATACAGCACACTAAGAAGAGCCCGACGCTAAAATCCAAATCATGCCTGGCTGTCTAACCTCTTGTGGACTGATAATTAACAAATGGAAGGATGCAGATTCTGCAGAATTTTCTTTATTCCCATTTGCGGACTGTAGCCGAAGCAGATTGGGAGCAACACATGTACAGGAGCAACACGTCAACTAAGATATAATTTGTCTACAAGAAAAACAAACAAATGTGCATTGTACTGAGAAAGGGTAGACTTCCAAGACAGGAAAAAGGCAACAGAAGATGCCGCCTGCTGTTCCGACGCCGTTCTATTCTTAAATCTAAAGTCGCGAGTTGGCTTGCGAGACGACGATCGGCGCGTGTAAGACGACGCCTTGGCCCGAACGCGGGGAATCTGAAGAAAGCGACATCACTCAGCCCTAAAAATATTTTCCCTTCTGCGCCGGAGGCTAAATTGCTTGCGAGACGACAGCCGCCAGATTCCAAGACTGACGTTCTGGCAAACCCCAGGCTAACCTGCTGACCATACTGGCACCAATGGTTGCCAGAATTCACCCTAAAAGCCCTCAGCAATGTTAAAAATGAATGTGGGAGAGAAAATCTAAATGCCATATTTCTTGTTCATGGATGAAAAAGCTAAATAGGCAAACTGTTATTTCAGAACGAATCAGAAGTCTCATCTCAGGACTGCATGAAAATAAAAGTAAGGTGTTCCAATGCGTTGCTTTATATTGTTTAGATTTATTTTTATATAACCTTTTCATGGAAAAAATGGGTGGATCATCTACATAGAAACAACTGATAAAATCTGCTAGGATGTCTTTATAGCAAGAAAACAAGACAATCGTGATTCAGACATCATTACTTTGGACTGTTTTTTTTTTTTTTTTGTGCCAGATTGAGGCGTCATTGTCTCGTAAACGGTTTTATTGCTGTGAATCTGCCTCCTTTCCACGAGGCTGCAGATGTGGCCTGCCGCAGTCAAACCCCGGGCAGTAACCGAAGAGGTGGCGCGCCTCAAAGAGTCACTTCTATTAATCCAACATTCAACCGTGAGTTGTTATTTTTGGCCATTAAAAATTGAAGCAGTTTACTTTTTAATCCTGGGTTATCCGGCAAACTTGAGAGAAAAGCCGCGCTCGACATATGGGGACGATTGAAAAAGGAAAGGGAGTTAAAAAGACAGGAAAGATGGGGGTGATGCAGCTGTGGGTCACCGCAGGAATAAAAACACAGCGAGGGGGGGGGAGAGGAGGGGGCGACGCGGGGCGCAACACGCCGGAGTCAACGCGAGAAAGTATGTCACGGGATGAAATGTTTCCACGGTGAAGTACTCACATGGTCCCCGGGTTGGGGTCTCATGAGGGAGACCTGGTCATACCCACGACGAAACAGCGCCCAGATAGCATCTAGTTTGCCCTGAGGGGGAACAGATGAGATGGAGATTTAATGACTGGACACATCTGGACGCCAAACACGTCCACCACTTTGTTAAAACATAATAGCATTTCTACAACATCAGCATATATTCGGTCCGCGGCTGAAATTGCGAGCGTCGAAGATGAAGAGTCTGCAGGTTTTTATTCTCCTTTTATCGTTTAATGTGTTTAAATTTGTCCCAATGAATAGTTTAACTTTTTAACCCCCGAAGAAAAAGGTTCTCAGCAATAATGCAGTCTAACATAAATAAATTAAAAAATGAAATTACGATCTAAAAAATAACAGTTTAATAATCGGGGATATATTTCAAGGAGGGGATTCTCTGTGCTTTCATAAGGTGTGTACAGTCGCTCTGCTTAGTGAGTGGCCAGTATGTGTGTATTCAACCTTTTTCCAATGCTGACTGCGAACAGTGTGTGATTTCACTGGGAACAAACCACATACAGAA
Source organism: Fistularia commersonii (assembly GCF_037954325.1). Taxonomy (NCBI): domain Eukaryota; kingdom Metazoa; phylum Chordata; class Actinopteri; order Syngnathiformes; family Fistulariidae; genus Fistularia; species Fistularia commersonii. The sequence goes on along the minus strand of NC_141316.1, from coordinate 5,698,257 downwards.
ATGTTTCAGTGACGGTGTGTACGGGTAACAGTGAGCATATGAAAGGCTGGCGTTGTTAGATGGAGCTTAGCGTACGCTAAAAACACAAACAGCCCAGACGCCGAGGCTAATAATGTCTGATTATGTCGCTCCGTCTGGAATCCTTGGTACAGAAGTTCCCCCCACGATAGATCGAGAATTTCATGCTTTTAAGACCAATTCCACGATGTAAACATGGTCAGAGATTTTTTCCTCTGTGTTTTTCAGGGGAGGCATTGGTCAAAATGTAAACAAATTTGAGGTTTAAGTTCCTGAAAAGAGAAAAGATTGACTTTCCAGTGATCCTCTCCTGTGATGTCATGAATGAAGCTGAATGTTTGGATAATCTGCAAGGATAACTACATATTAATACAGATTTGTAGCCACCTAAACTGCAGTGCTGATTTAAAGGTATAAATTGGTTGCTGAAATAGAGTAGGCTCAATTCCTGGAGCCATCCGGTGTGTGAGCAAATGTGACCGGGTGAATCTATCTAGTTTAAAGGGCTTTGAAAGAGCTCCATAAGTGGAGACCATATATGTACTTCTATACTATTTCATGGCCATTTCACCTGTATTTTTGCACAGCATAACTTAACATCTGTATATTTCTTGCAAATTTGTAAATTTGAACAAATGTGTATTTAATATTTAAATAATAATCAAATATCTTAGTAAATTATGTCCATTGATCCTGTCTAGTCCACTCAGCTTAACGCATATATATGTGTCTATGGTATAATATCTGAAAATCACAAGTAAATTATTGACATAATATTCTGTGAACATATGGTCTATGGAACATATTGATTTAATTTTTATTCCTGCACCTGCTGCTTTTTTGCACTTCTGGTTAGATGCTAAACTTGCCCTGCACTTGTACATGTGCAATGACAATAAAGTTTAATCTAATCTAATCTAATCTAATCTAATCTAATCTAATCTAATCTAATCTAATCTAATCTAATCTAATCTAATCTAGTCTAATCTAATCTAATCTAATCTAATCTAATCTAATCTAATCTAATCTAATCTAATCTATTCTAATCAGGTACAATCACTTACATTCTAATGTATGCAGATAACATCATTGCTTGGGTTGACAAAGGGTTTGATAATTTGTATTGTTTTTATCTGCTATTATCCTGAATGGGAGGAGTGATGGTGAGATTATTGCTGTCTGTCATCAACCGTCAGCTGGATGGGTTTTTATTGAGCTAAAAAGGCCACTCCAAAATGTAGCAATGTCTTCTCTTTTGTAAAAAACGTTGCTGTATTTTTGTTTCCTGTTGAGTTTTTACATTCAAAAAATGCAAAAGAGACAAGTGGTCCCCTTTACTCAGTTGGTGCGAGTGATGTGACTGGTGAGGCTAGCCTACCATGAGGCAGGAGAACTGCATGCCTCACTTGGTGGCTCCTTGCAGCCGTTTTATGATCACTCAGCACAAGAAACTAGTAACGCAATACTCTTGATGACAAAAAAAGCACTGTATATTAGATATTTAGTTCATATAGAACAAGTGGTTAAACATTTTAATGGCATCTTAATAGTGATCTTAATGCAGCGCATGCAAACTGTCAGTCGCCATTGCGCAATCTACATTGAGGCTCAACATTCTGTGGCCTCACCGCACATCTCTTTCAGTATTTGAACAGTAAATGTAAAAATCCTGCGATTCTGAATAAAAAGCAATCTAAAACTGGTGAAGTTAAATGAAAAATACAGTTATAGTGCAAAATTACTATTAAACATGACCATTTAATACTTAAAAAAAAAAAGTCTTTCCTAAGATTGGCAAGTGAGGCACAGCCTCTCCTGCCTCTCCTGACAGCAAGTCACTGGTTAGTACTTACCCTGATGGGTGTGTACCACTTCCGGCTCTGCGGGGGTTTCTTGTTGTGAGACTTCTTAGGTTTGGGCTCAAAGGGTTCGTACTCCTGCTCCGGCATTTTCACGACGGCGTTCTTCGGTTTCTCCAGTTTAGCCCCCTCCTCGGTCGAGCCTTTCCCGCCCCAACGCACCTACACAAACAAATACCATCCATACAGCCGTTAATTCAACTGTCCGATTGTGTTGTGTGTGTGTGTGTGTGTGTGTGTGTGTGTGTGTGTGTGTGTGGGCGTGTGTGTGCGCACCTCCATCCTCTTTATCCCTCCGATCCCTCTTCCTCCGTAATACGAGGCATCCACAGTGGGCCACTTCTTTTTGGGAAGGCCGTCTTCATCATCTGACTCCTGAGACAGAAATAACAAATGGCTGCACTCAGACGTCAGAATTACAGACGCACAAAAAATTATTATTATTGTAAAAATTATTTGTACATAAACTAAAATTATCAATCCCTATCGCATATCATCATCTCAAAAAGGAGACGATATATGGAAAGCTTAAATAACATGAAGTTGTGTGTTTGTTTGGACTCACCGGCTCAGGGGGGGGTGGAGGAGGAGGTTCCTTGATCACCTTTGGAAAGAAGAAAACAAACATGCTCACGAGCCGTCGGATCCGCGGGTTTTGTTTTAGCTTCCGAAAAAACTCATCAAAGCATGTTGACCTTTTCTTTAATATTTGCTGGAGAAAAAAAAAAAAGCTCGTTTCTTTCGGCCTCCTTACCACAGTGCAGCAGAGAGGCCAGAACCACCACATGAGGAGCAGCGCCAGCAGGAGGAACAGCACCAGCAGAGTAATAAGAAGGATGGTGCCATCGAACTGTAGCACAAACAAATGCAAATACACGATTATATATTAACAAAGTATATGATTGTTATGTATCTTCCGTTCCGTTTTATGGCTGGTGAGGCACTGACTTCATCACAATCAGATTTACAAACATATGAACCCTGCAGAGTAGCTTATTTGGCAGCAGTTCACGGGTTATGTTTAAAATCTCTCATCAGCTTTCCTCATACATACAAACTGTAGCACACAAAAAAAGTACATTTCATTTATTATGGTCTTACCTTGACTTATAAATGAAGTCAATGCGAGTCCAATTTATAAACCTGTCTTAGTTTGGAAATGTAAGTGAGGAGAGGATAAAATGAATGGACGGCTTAACTTGACTTGCTAACTCTAGCTTGCCGTCACTGTTATCTGCAGCCGAAGAGCTGCAATTGCGCAATCTAGTTTGAGGCTTGACAGTAAGCAGCTTCACCACACGTCTTCTCAGTATTTGAACCGTAAATTTAAAAATGCAGCAATTTTGAATAAAAAAATTGGTGAAGTGAAATGAAAAAGGATGATAGTAAAGGGGAAGGAGAGACAAGCACTGATGCTATTATATATTGAATGCTCATTTCTTGCCTTCATTCAGTGAAAAAAAAAGGTTTCACCTTCTTTACCCTCAGGATTATAGTTCTAATTGTAACATTTATTTCAAATTTGTTATATCTTTTTTTGTCCTATACACTGGCACTAAGTCAGCAATTCATTCACAGCACCCCATACTTTCCTCCTTTTCATCTATTTTGATTCTATTGTGTCCAAACTTTGTCTATTTACACTTTTTTTGCCTTGTTTTACGCGTAACTCTAGCCGGGAGGTCTTGCAAAGTTTCGTTGTGCTTGTATAATGACAATAAAAACTCTCGAGCTGTCGTGGAAACCCGCCCTGCTGATAGGACTGACGGCGCGGCTAAATTCGCAGAATTGACATCCGTAAACGGCACTTCCTTAATACATCCATCTCTTCTTTTTCAGTCAACCGTTTCCATTCAGCAAAGATCATGTGCGGTCACACTTTGCCCTCTGTGCGTTCTGACAGACGCGTTGTTTTCACTCCATCATCGGCAGACGGTCGTTGGAAACGTTTTACTCGAAAGTGCATGACCATTTCTATGAAAATCCCACAATCATCATCATCATCAGCGTATGTTTTTTTTTTTCATTAGATATTCAGTCGTTGCTCTGTGTGCAAATTCTCAAGTGTAGCAAATGTTGGGTGAAGTTGGGTGTAGTTCTGATTTGAGGATGTACAGTATGATTAAATACTGTAGTGAAAAAATGATGAATGTTGTTGAACAGTTAAAATCTGCAGAATCATGCTCAATATCACCGACTGCATCTTCTGCTCAGTTGTCCGGTGTGACTGCGGCCTATATGGTATCATTTAAAGGCGGCTAATCGTGACGGTATGTCTGACCGAGCGCTGTATCATGAACCACAACAGAGCGGCTCTGCGGATACGATTCCGCGTGGACTCGGGGGGGGGGGGTATGGCGGCGAGTAGCTTCAAAGAGCGTGACTTTTTGGTCGGGGGGAAGGAGGTGGAGGGCTGCTGAGACTCTGGCAGGCGCTTTCGGAAAATGATATAGAACGGCGGTACGTGCCAAGAGGTTTAAATGACTTTTTTTGCGGCGGTGAGGTGATGCATGACCTCCTATGCTGCTTTTTGTTTGGCTTCAGGAAGAAAAAAACGCTCTGGTTTTTTGGAGAGAACCTGGTTCTCCACTTATTTGTTTCCCGACATCCTGGGGGATTTTGGTGGGGACGGGGTTGGGGGGGAGTTTCTACTATTAACCCTTGTTGTTTGCGTCCAGGAAAAAAAAAAGATACAAAAATTAAGTATTGATGATGAATAATGAAGAAGAAAAAGTTGTTACTGAGGACAAAACAGCAGATTTCTAGGAACAGTTGTTGGAGAGCAGAGTACATCCAGGAAAACAAAAGCGGGGAAGTTTGTTCTCTAAGTATTTTGAAATGTGATTTTTTTTTTATTTTTTAAACATTGTGCTTTCCAACATTTTCAGGATAGTTCCAGAAACTAGCTCCAGCGATGACATCAGAATTTACCGGACTGAATGCGCGAATGGAAAATCCGCTAACACCCGCGACTGTGTGAAAAAGTGCCACTTACACACTCCGTGGTGGTGATGTGCACGTTGCTGGTGATGAAAGATATGCCGTCATTCATGCTCACTTGCAGGTAAATGTCCCTGAAATGCAACAGCAAGACACAAAGAGGAACAGGTTTTAAACCGAGTCTCATTCAGGCCGATTCCGAATGACGTCATCTGAACTGGGCTCAGGCCGCACCCCAGCGTCGACTCGGTAATCCAAACTCGGAGCGAGGAGCCGCAAAAAAACACGCAGACATTTTTCTTCATGTTACAGAAACTCGAGTCAAATTGGGTTACGGACTTTTGCAGCTGCGAAACCCCGGCGAGACGTTCTGACCACAATTTGCGTTCGAGAAACAAGCCGCTCTAAAGCGCATCGCTCGGAATTTAAGCGATTTGACCCCTGAATTAATCAAGTGCGGTGCGAGAGAATAACATTTGAAAAAAAAAAAAAAAACTAAAGGGGTAAAAATATTTTCCAATGAACAAAAAAAGTGGGGCTGAGTTGGAGGGAGGATAGGTGAATTTGGACGAAATTGAGAAAAACAGGAAATGCCAGGCCGTCTTGTGTTTTAATCCTTTCTTATGAAAGGTTGCGTATTTCTCATCAAAACAACGACAGTTAAAAGGATCAGTCCGATGAGATTGTCGAATACACTAATATAAACATTTCAACAAAAAGGAAAACAGACAACCTCCCCACTATCCCCTCATCCCCTGTCGAAAACATGTCTGGTTGTCCTCCACATGTCAAAACTCTGATTCAGGACCTCCGAGCCTCCCAGAACTTTCTTTTTTTTTTGGAGTCCACTAATTCTTTCTTGATGGTCTGAATCCCTTCCTCCTGCGAGCGGAGGGGAAAAACAATTCTGAGAATCTCAAGTGACCTCTGGTGACTTCTGTGGAGTCAGTTCTTCAAAACATGTGGATGAAAGGCAACCCCCCTCCTCCCACACACTTTTTTTTTAAACTCCCCACCCCAGGTGAAATAAAGTCTGGCGGATGAAAGCACGCCATTTGACCGACAAACCTGCGTTTACTTTAACTCAAAAACTCTGTGTGCTGAGTACAGGAGGAGAGAAATGGGTCACTGGGTGAAGTTCATGATCAATAGCATTTAGACTCCGCAGCAGTAACTGTACCAAGGGGCCTTTAGAGCATTCGATCCGCAGGAAGTGCTAAAAATGTGGGCTACAACATTCCTTTGGCCAATCCAGATGTTTATAGCCACGGTATGATGTATTCCCCGTTCACATTCATGCTGCAAAGCATTTCAGCATCTATTTGGAACTGGAAATCGATAAAAAACATAACCCGCTTCTTCCTTTTCTGTGATGCCGGTTGTTACGCGTGTGTCGATGTCGTATTGATTTTTCTTCCCCTCCTCGTCGAGAAGGGACTTTTAAAGGGAACTCCAACGGCAGGTGCTACAGTGGCGTTTCGGCTTGGTTACGAAATGCTGCGGCCAACAAGGAAGTGGCCATTTGGGTCAATAACAACCACATTTTCTGTCGGGTTAGAGAATAATTGCTTTGCCATTCTCAGGAGGCAGTCTGGCTCTGGACACGTGTAACATTATAAACAGACTTTCTTTTGGGGCAATCCTTGTATCTACTTTAAGTTTGAACAGCTGGACCGAAGCCTGCGTGGAGCGAGAGGATCTCCAGGGACTCTTCAACCCAGGTGCCACATCAGGTTGTTCCAGGTTGTCACAACTCAGTTGCATTCTTTGTTTGTTTTTCCTCCTCGCCTTAAATCATAGCATAGAATGGCGTTGGACTACCAGCCAAAGCCAACCAAAGTCAAGTGTACATGCATATCTATGGAAATATGAACATAGTATAATTGTCCTATATTCATGCAAATGTAAACATTAAAGAAAAAAAAGGTAAAATAGTTCAGTACAAATGGCCTATATGTATGCAAATACTGGATGGTTTTACAGTAGAAATGGCCTACATGTATATTTATCCAAATATGAACATAGTATAATTGTCCTATATTCATGCAAATATAAACATTATAGAAAAAGAAAAGGTAAAATAATACAGTACAAATGGCCTACATGCATGTATTCCGATACAATATACACAGTTTGATTCTCTACTCTGCAGCACCCAGAAATGTAAAGAGATGGCGCTTACATTGTTTGCTCATGGGAACAACATAGTTAAGCGTAATAGCTATATTCCGCAGGGATTTTTTAAGATCAATATTGATATGGAGGGAGTGACAGTCTCTTGCCGTGTTCTATGTGTAATAATACATGTGTAAGAGATCATATATATGTATTCAAATTTTCATAAACTTGTGTGCGCAGGTCAGCCGAGAGATAATTCACTAATGTCATTCTTCTCAACCAAATTCCCCAGTCTGCGTGTAGTAAACATGGAAAGTGGTTTAAGATACCTGAGGTTGCTTTAAAATCCTATAAACATTTTTGAGTATTGTGTTTAGAAGTGCATCCATGACTTGCTTATCTCATGAGGTCAAATTATAGCCAGAAAAGATGGAAAAAGGAACTTACTGATATGTTTTTCTGCCTCGGGAAAAAAAAAAAACAACTTTGACGGGCAGCGCTGCTGGCTGATATTTGCCCATCTTATTAAGAGTAACCGGAGAAACTTGGAACAATGTGATTCGTATCCATGCACTCAAAGCTGGATTTATTCAAGGGAAAAACATCAGCAGCACCGGCTTTAACAGGTTCTGACATCAGTCTTAGGATCAAAGAGGTAAAAGTGCTTCCTGAAATAACAGGATGTAAAATTACTTGAAAATTGTGACCAACTTAAAAATTATTATTATTTTTTTGGGTGAGAGACAGCTTAGATTTGAGAAAAAAAAAAAAAAAAAACAGAAAAGCAACGCCTCTCCAAGCTGGGCTGGAGTTAAAAAAAAAATTCCTCCAGAATTAAATCAGTCTCGCGACATGAGCCGCTGCTTATCGGTCAGATATCAACGCCATCCATCTGGGATCTGAGCGGCCTCAAAGCTCTTCCAGACAGTTTCCACCCTGCTGAGAGTCAAGCTGCATACAAGCGCCCGCCGTCACACGCATGAAAGAGAAGCGAGCCGCTGCGCAGCTTTGATCAAACAAAATGGACAGGACTTGAAAGACGGCGGACGATGGACGGATGGCGGCTGGAGCGGGGGGAGGTCTGTATATGAAATACAGACAGAGAGGAAAAAAAAAAGGAAATACGGGTTATACGTCGAGGCACGAAGGGATGGAAGATCTCGGAGGAGTCGGCCAAGAACGTTTTGGTCTCTTTAAGTGGAAGGCAGGAGAGGCGGGGAAAAAACGGAGCTTGGTGATCTATGGGCTCGCGGGAATTGATTCCGGCTTCACAGAGTGGGTCACGTGTTCAAAACTCACCCCGCTGCCGATCGGATTTATGACTTTTACAGGATCGTGAAAATCGAGGAATTCTTTGAGCATCGCTATGGGTAACCATCATCAGCAAATGTGACTGAAGGTGTTTAGCATGTGAAAGGAGGTGCGCTTAGACCTAAACAGCTGCATTCTGCGAAATGCTAACCTTGGCTGAAATTCTGCGGGAAACATGCATGGGTCGGAAACTGTAACGTTCACCAAGTAACTCGTTCACCTCAACTATCTTCCGTGTGTTGCTCACCCTCCAATGAGAAACCTTATTTTAGGTAAAAAAAAAATATCACCTTTACTGTAATACATTCATCCATTCAGGATTTATATCCTGCAGACCTGGTTGCCAGTTGAAGACATACAACTATTCACCCTTTTATTCACATGTCATCTCAAGCAGGGGTGCCCAATATGTCAGGTGATCGTGAAGGTAATGTTGGTAGATCACAAGCCGCTCAAAATCTGTCATCCGCCTTCCCGACAGCATCTGCTATCTGACCGAAATATAGGGCAGCCAGTCTGAGAGCTTGGTTTTTTTCTGGCCATGCATATGCAGTCAACCGCGCAAAAATGACTGCACATGCATGGTCAGAAAAAAAAAAAAACAAAAATGAAAAAACTGAAAAAAAAAAGCTACGGCAAGTTAGCCTTGCAAATGAAGTGCCGAATCAAGTTGGAAGGCTTTCGGAGGACTTTTTTTCTTCACGGCGTTACATTCAAAGTACATTTGCTTGATCCGTTTATCTACCATTGCTCTCCCGAGGAAGGGAAATGTGGAAACGTCACTTTTGGACCGTTCGTGGAAGCTACGACACAAATTTCCCTCCGAAAAAAGCGAGCTGAGAAGGAGACGGGAACTAAAAATCACTCTTGTCCGGACAGCGGTCATTTTCCTCGGGGCTTATTTCGATTTCCTCTGCCGCTCTGGCCGTGCAGTGGAGTAAAATAATGGCAGAAAATGTACCCTTTCGTGGTGTGCCATAAGGATTCATGCAGTTATGCAAGGTGTGCAAACATATATTGTGTTAAGTATTCTCGGTAAAAATATAAATGAATATATATTCAGCAGTGGCGCTGCGGTTTGGCACTTCAGCCTGAAGCATGAAGGACCCTGGTTGGATTCTGACGAGAGGACCTCTCTGTGTGTTTTTTTTTTCTCACAGTCCAAAAACATGCAGTAGGTTAATCGGAAAAAATTGCACTTCCGAACGAGTGAGTGTGTAAATGTTGTCCGTCTTTATATGTGCCCCTGTGATCGATCGGCGATCAGTCCAGGATCTACCCTGCCTCTCGCCCGAAGACATCTGGGATGGGTTATTGGGATAGGATACTTGCCCGAGTGCAGGATAAATGGTGGACGATGGATGGATATATTCAGCATCTTTATTGTAGGTAGATTTTTACATGGTCATTTGTAAAGGCGAAAAAGAGGAAGCGGCCTGATTTAAAGACATGCTACGATTCACTCTTTCATTCACATGTCTTGCCAATTTAGGGTCTCCAATGAACCTCTTGTATGTTTTTGGACTGTCGGAGGAAACCGGAAAACCCGGAGGAAACCCGACGCTGATGGACTATGCAAACTCCGCGCAGGAAGGCCTTCTGTCAGAATCAAACCAGGGACCTCCCGCTGCAAAGCGGAACGTGCCACACCTTTACCGTAATCCAACAGGAAACACGTTGGATGTTTTCACAGCCGAAGAACAAGTAAGGAAGTCTCTGCTGGGTGGCAGGAAGCCGATACGGTTTGATCTGAAGTTAGATTATCTTCATTTGCTGGAGTCGGCAAAGTGAAAACATCCAGAGCGAAGCAGGCTGAGCAATGCGACTGAATACACGGGGTGTTATATCGCTGATACTGACTTAAAGTTTAATGAGCATCATTTTTTTGTACTTAAGAGGACAGGATAACAATCTGCACGCGCAGGACCACCCAATAACCACTCTCATTCTCGCTGACTCTTAAGCTGCAAAATGTGTGTCACAACAGTTGAAATAAATACACGGGGGGGGATGAAAAAAACATTTTCGATCGACGAAAAAGAGAAAAACAACAACGCATTTCGTGTCTCGTTGTTCGGCAACCTGTCATCACAAAGCCTAAATCAAATTGCATTTGTGAAATGCAGTCGAGAAGGAATCGCCTGCATTTTGTTTGCGTGGCTCCGGTCGTCCCGGCTCAGGACAGAAGCGGCGCGAACGCACGGAGGCTTTACCACTGCATGTGTTGGCACGGCTACAGAGCTCCTTAAATTACTCTAAGCTGCACCGGGATCTAGAGAACAGGAATGCGGATTTAAAGTAGCTAATCTATGGCAGGCCTTCATAAAGCACAAAGACACGTCCGCAGATATGATTCCGTGCGCGCGGGGAAAAAAACGTGAGCGGTAACGCACGTGGAAGCCAAACACTTACTTGCCAACTTCATCGATGACAGGCGCCGGACACAGTAAGAACGTGTGCTCTACATTGGCCGGCTTTACATCTGCGGGGATAATAAAACATTTTGATGAATGTCTATCCTCTTACCTCCACCCGGTCTCAGCTCGGCCGATTCCGCTGGATTAGAAGCAAATACTGCAAAGATTTTTCTCCGTATTCATCCATCATACTTTCCAACATTGTGTGCTTTTGGATTGAGGCGCTTCTCTGCCATATGGAGACCATATCTTTTCACATTTTTTTCCAGTTATTCTAATGACACTTTAAGTTTCAAGACCAAACCTATAGTTTGATTTAAAAGGTAATGATATTAAATTTTTTTCTTGATTATGCGATGAAAGAAAAAAAAAAAATCAGGTTGGGTAGGTGTTCAAAAATTCTGCCTCTAATTTATCAATTTATCTATTTTATGCCTTTCCCCTCTAATTTCCTGAATATTATCATGCTTATCTTCATGGAGGATTAAAAATACGCATACACCATTCATTTCCAGCATAATCCTGTTTTTTTTTTTTTTGGGTAGCGTTGTGGATGTGTAGCCAAATTCTGCAAACGGAGCAGTACCACCTAATGTCTTGGGGGGTCGATGTTACGAAAGCGCTCTGGTGCGAGCGGCAAAAAAAAAACAGAGAAGAAGAAGACAACATGGCGTCAGCGTAACCAGGGAGCAGCTTCCATGTATTTATCCGGGCACGCAGACCGCTGCCGTCTCTTCTGGTGTCTCTATCTGTTGCCCGAAACCGAATGCCGAACTCGTAACTTGGCAGTAATCTCTGACCACTACACTGCTCTCTGGTGGGTGTATCGCTTCCCGTGCACTTCAGAGCAGGACTTTAAATCCTTCTCACCAACCTATTAAGCCCTAAGTTGCCAGACGGCATTATATCTTGAAGAAATGTCCATTCATCGATGCCTGATTGTAACTTCGTATCTTTTCCTGAGTCCCTGGCTTTGAGGTTTGATCTTCAGCGATCTTACCAGGCGTCCACCATTGTTATTTCTTTTGTGAATATTCATTTGTGCCTGTCCTTTGCTATAAGTCTCTGTCCCTCTCCCTCGCTGACCGGTGGAGACAGAAGGCCTAATGCATCGAGGTTTCTGTGCTTGCTCACAAGGGACTATTGGGTTTCTGCAGACCATTTTAGAGTCCAGACCTGATCTACATGGAAAGTGTCATCAGACAACTCCGTTGTGCTTAGGCGCCATAAAAATATTGGCTTCATGTTGTCATGGGTATAAGAAGCTTCACAAAGAATATCATTATTTGATTTAATAATGAGATGTTAGAGCCACAGCCCGAAAACGGAGACAAGAAAGGAAGGGTATACTTACTGATTGTAATGGTGTCGTTGATTTTGAAGCTGCAGAGAACTTGGTTGATGTCCCTGGCGTGGAGAAAGCCATTCCCCCTCACCACCACTTGGAAGGACTCTGTTCACACGACAGAAAATCGACTGCTCGGGAACTTTGCCTTGCAAAATTTGCGCACGGCTCCTGACTCTGAGGTCAGGCTGTTCGGCTTCTGTTCGCAGCGAGCGTGGTAGATGGGGCGTAATCCAAGCCCGATGTGTGAACTCCGGGGGTGTTTTCCAAAGCAGAGCAGTTTTTATTTGTTCAGGTGAGAACAGGGAAAATCTAAAGTCAGCTGATTGAACTTGAGTTCTCTTATCCGGGAGCGATGTTGTGAAATCAAGGATTTCACTGCCAAAACAATATGCACAATGGCATAAGGGCAACTGAAGCCTGACGCAGAATATAAGTCAGCCCAGACTGACTGCACATTCCCTATTTTTCATTACAGGCACAGAAGGCAAGAGAAAGAGAGAGAAATCAGTCAAGGGAAAAACAGGGTCATTATTTTTGGGCCCCAATCTTTGTTTTGACGCTTCGTCAAATCTCTGTCCCAGTTGGATGGAGATTTCACAAATAGGTGGATGTGAGTCATGCAAATATCTCCGGACTGGGCAGTGGAAACCCAAATGAACCGATTTCAAGAATGTGAAAAGCGGGAGTATCAGCAAGGTCAAGTCAAAGATTTTCTTTTCCTTTGGGCTTTTCCCTTCAGGGGTCGCCATAGCAAATCAACCTTCTCCATCTAACCCTATTCTCAGTATCCTCCTCTCTCACACCGACTAACTTCATATCCTCTCTCACTACGTCCATAAATCTTCTCTTTGGTCTACCTCAAGACCTCCTGCTTGGCAGCTCCAATTCCAGCATCTGTCCACTAATACATTCACAATCCTTCCTCTGTACATGACTGAACCGTCTCAGTCTGGCTTCTCTGACCTTCTCCCCAAAACATCTAACACGTGCTGTCCCTCTGATGGACTCATTTGACTCCAAAGAAAACCTTATCATCTTCATCTCTGCGACCTCCAGCTCTGCCTCCTGTCTTTACATTGTAACTGTTTCTAGGCTATACAGCCATGCATCGCTGGTCTCACCACTGTCTTGTACAATTTTCCTTTCATTCTGGCTGATAGACTTCTATCACATAGTGCCCCTGACACCGGCTAGTACCCTAATCTGCTTGAACCCGTTTCTTTACCTCTTTTTCACACCCTCCATTGCTCTGCACTGTTGACCCTAAGTACTTGAAGTCCTCCAACTTCTTAATCTCCACTCCATGTAGCCTCACCGTTCCACCTGGGTTCCCTTCATTCCTCTCCTTTCCAGAGCATGCCTCCACCTCTCTAGATTTTTCTCAACCTGTTCCCTGTGCTCAATACAGATCACAATGTCATCTGCATAGATCATGGTTCATGGAGATTCCTGTCTAACCTCATCTGTCAGTCTGTCCATCGCCACTGCAAACAAGAAGGGGCTCAGAGCTGATCCCTGATGAAACCCCAACTCCACCTTGAACTTCTCCATTACACCTACAGCACACCTCATCACTGTCTCACAGCTAGCATACATGTCCTGCACCAGTCTAACATTCTTTCTGCCACTCCAGACTTCCTCATACAATACCAAAGGTCCTCTCTGCTTTTTCTAAGTCTATGCTTTTTCTAAGTCTACAAAAGCGCAATGCAGCTCCCTCTGACCGTCTCTGTACTTCTACTGCTTCTAATGCAGGAGGTGTACCTGAAGAAGCAGACTGCTGGACAGACACTTATAATAGCATGATCACTGGTTGGCTGCATGTTAAACATTTCTTCCAAATGAGCGAAAACTATTCCAAGTTCAATGACAAGCTAGATTAGATATCAAAGCAAAACAAAAATCGTGCGTTTGCTCATTTTTTTTTGTGTAAAATGTTGATATAACCCAACTTTTAATCTATTTATATCCACTATTTAACAACAGTTCAGGGTCACTCCCCCCTTAATGACCCTTCTATTTACGAGAGAACGAAAGAATGCCGCCTGATACAACATCTCAGCTCCAGACAATCTCTCCACGGCTGTTCTCTCACGGTCGGCTCTGCTAATGAGATCCTGCAATATTATTCCAATTGCTTGTATTTATCTCCTGGAATGTACTACATGTCCAAGTATAGGGATTTTGTTTGCCTTGAATTGTCATTAGTTTCAATCAAAGCAGTTCAATGAAATGACTAATTTGTGTGTGCAAGAAGAAGTGGGCATGCATGTTTCTGAAACTCCTCACCTCCTGCGCACACGCTTGAGGGCTCTGCTGCCAAAATCTCAATGCAGGATTTCTTGATGATCTAAAGAGAGATAACAATCGGAAAGAGCTCAGTTGTTTTTAATGCACTCACGCAGACACACGTGGGACAAAAAAAAAAAGAAAAAGGTGAATATAAAGGATTAGCTGCGTGCTTCTCTGGACAAACCAGTGGCAGACAAAAACAGGTCATTTCCTGTAAGGTTCCAGCCGGCAGGGAGACCTGAGAGGAGTCTCATTGTGATTTTAAGGCCAAACTAGAGGGAGCTGTTTCATCATCCTGATATCAAACATGTGGCATGATGTCATGGTCGTTTCGAACCATCTGTGGAAAACACACCGGGCCCTGGCGGGAGGAGGATTCTTGTCATTTTTATGTCCGGGGTAAAGTTTCTCATCCGTGTCACTCTTAAAACAGATAATTTGGTACTTTGACGTATAATGAAATGAGATATTTGCTTAGTAATGGCTTTTTTTTTTTTTTTTTTAATAATAGTAATAACTAGGACCATATGGCATCAGGCATAAAACATATACATACATATGTTTACACACACATTATTAATGTATGTACATATTTATGTATATATGTATGCATATATATATGTGTGTGTGTACAAACACACACACATATATATCTATGTATATATATATATCGTGTACATATAACGCAGATATATATGTGTGTGTGTGGTTTTCCAGATATACATATATATAGATACACAGACAAATATATATATACCTGTTTGTACATACACACAGATATATATACATATATACGGTGATATGAACATATATAAATAACGTGTGCGTAAACATATGTGCGTACATGTTTTATGCCTGATGCCTCATGGTCCTGTTTATGGGACCACTCATGTTTATAATAACGTTTAATATAAGTCATGAACTTCACCCAGTAGGAATTTCGCTGTACCGGGAACGACGTCTCTACATTGTGCATGTGACAATAAATGCTTTGAATCTTGAATATATGTATATATATGTATGTAAAAAAGGAAAGGATTTTAATGATTTTCAGCTGAATCAAACAAATGGTTGCTTAAAATATGCATTCATCTGAACACGAGAATTAAGCTCAACTTTCAGCTGAAAAAATATTCCATGAAGTATTGAGGATCAGCAGTTCACTGGATCATAAACGGTTACACACTCATCCCCTGCTTTTACTGTTCTGTGTCATATCCATAAGGTTGACATAGCACACAGGAAGATGTGATTGGTCACAGATGCTTGAATATGGGAGACGGTTCCTGTAAGATCCATCAGATTTCCAGATTCTTTCGTCAACAAAGCTCTAGCGAATCAGCATCCGCAGATTTCAGGACAGCTGTGGAGCGAGCGATGGCTGTTTTCACCCAACTACAGCATAAAGCCATTTTTTCCCGATATAGGGATGTTGTTGATTTATTCAAAATATGCTGTTTTATCTGGAGTTGGGTCACGGGGATCCTCTCGATGCAGAGGCCCAACACTGCAAGCTTCCTTTGCGGAGGGAACTCATTTTGGCCGCTTGAATCCTGTTCTTTCACTCTCTACCCACAGCTCCCGGTGCCTCATCTCCATGGCTGGCTCCAGAAGGGGGCGTCCATAGTTGCTGTTTGTAATGGCCGACGCCCTCATCTGGATTTCAAATCATCATGCAGGTGTTCTGTGTTGTCAATCAGAACACCTGCAGTCAATCAACTGCGGCCAATAATCATGTGTTGACTTCCTTAAAGCTGGACAAAACCGGCCAAGATGGCGGCTGATGTGCAGCGCGCCAAGGGTCATAGTGCACCGTGTGGTTGCTCAGGCTGATGGGTTTGCCTCTCGGAGGAGGTGTGAGAAATGAAAGTGTAGTTGCTATGACAAGAATTCACCGTGACCTGGATAACAGAACTTCCCCATATGGCTGATACTGTGCGTTTTTGGGGTTGCTGAACATTTGTTTCTCCTCCTGTTTCAGGTAATGCAGATTTTGTTGTACTACCTGTGGAATGCTCCTCCTCATGAGGACTGATTTGTACAGCAGCCAACCTGCCCCCTTTTCCTTGTAATTGTAACTCTGCACTTCATTTTGCAGGTTTTCCTCAATTATTAAATTACACTTATTTCTATGTTGCTTCCCCTCTCTGAGGTTGGATGTAACCGTTCTGACTAACTATAAATAGTTCTGTGAATAAAATGAAAGTCCAAGTACCCTGTTTTGTATCATTTTTCATGGTGGCTATCCAGACTTGGGTTCAAGTCTTGGTTCATAAGAGGGATATTGTCTTTTTCTGGTTACTAATGTGATGTGTGTCCCTTCATTTATCTGATTTATAATTAAACAATTTTCCCAATAGACATGAAATTTTGTCTATTTGCTGACAAATGATGGCAGTCAAAATATTTTGGGCTTTGAGATTTCTTCACAACTCAGGAAATTAGTCAAACTACTTTGACACAAACCAGACTGGACTCAAGTCTTATGTCATTCAGACAGGATGGTGTGAGTGCTATTTCTAGCATGATGGGCAAAAAAAATAAACAAGGAAGTTTTTTTTTTTTTTTTTTTTTTTTTTTTGGGAGGGGTCATATTTGTACTTTGGAGACATTTTCAGAGACAAGTTCACTTACCGAATTAATGACTCCCTGCAGGGCATGGAAGCCGCCTAGGACAGGAAACACATGTTCGATGGTGTCCGCAATGGTGGCCAGCTGCGAAGGAAGTGAGACATCAGGTATAAATCCTAGCGTCTCACACAACCCGACACATTGCACAGCGGTGATTCACTGACACCATCAGTGGTTCTTATTTGTAAAGGTGCTTGTGGATTTCAGGAAATATTACACTTCCAAATGACACTGGGTAACACAGAATGCTGTTTGCTGCCTGTTGGATGGTGTGAATCTGGCTCATGTTGATTTATAGTGATTCCAAAACTTGTTTGTCTTACTTTGAACCAGATGTAGATGGAATATAGTGTAAGTAAAAAAAAAAAAAATCTGCCCTATATAATGTACTTATTTCCCTGGCCTCACCTGTGTCTCATTGAAGTCTTTGACTCCAACACAGTACACGATCGCTCCCAGAGTTCTGGCTCGGTTTGCCTGTTGGGGAAAACGGAATTGAATGGACAGGGAAAAGAGGCGGCTCACCGGCGCCTCCCTGGAATTCTGCTACCTCTAGCTGTGCACTTGTGAGCTGATGTTCCTGCAGCTCCCCGTCTGTCAGTGCAATGATCACGCTGGCCGTGCCTGGAAAAATGCAAATACACTCTCAGCATATTTGAGTGAGGGGGGGGGGGTTAAAATAAACACTGGTTGAAGCGAGTCATCTGGCCCTCACCGAAGTTCTCCTGGAGTATTTGCTCATTTGCCTTTGACAGAAAGAGAGGAAAGAAAAATTACATTTTTGAAACGTGTTTGAGAGGCGAAGCCTGACGTTCTGTTGCTCTGACCGTACCTTCTGTAGCCCGAGGTTCATGAACGTGTCTCCGCCAGGGATCTCTTTTTTCAGAGCGTTCAGCCCCTTTCTGATGTCCACTCTGTAAGGCCCGGATAGAATTCTTTGAGACAATCTGAATGCATTCCCTTCTTTTCCCTGATTTGTGTAATTGTAATTACTCCTTTTGTAACTGCCTTATAGAAATTTTAAGCTATTTCATGTAGGAACATCTACATTGCCAGATGGGTTACTTTTCATCTGCGTGTCCATTTGGAGCATCTGCTTCCACTCAGTAATGACAGTTTAAGTTAAGTTTCTGCAGATTCTCTCTTTTTGCGTGAGAGGGGCCACTGCGGCATGTGCTCGGATGTACGTCATAAAGTTTGACTTGCACAGCGACCGTCATTATCGCACATTCACCGGTTCAGCTCACCTGCTCTCGGTGAGTTTCAAGATGGTGGACGCTCGGGAGGAAAACGTGATAAATGACATCCTCAACATGGGACTGAAAAAGAGCAGTGAGAAAAAGCGTCATAATAAAGTCAACCTGTCAACTTGCCACCTGGTTAATAGTTACAAGATGTGTTGAAGACTAAGAGTAACAACTATTACCACAGAGCCTGATCTCCCAACTTGCACCACAGGCAGTGTAAGAGATCTAGATATTCCAAAAAAAATCAAAATAATTGACTTATCACAGCTGTAAAGTAACTGGTAGATACACATGGACTTTGGGCTACTTATTTTTAAAATGTTTCCTTCATTTTTAACAAATTGTTGAAAATTTGTTTAAAGAATGAGCGGGCCAATTCTGAATCATCTAAAAATCAACATTTTTATTACGTGATGCCGCTGGCTCCTAACATGAAACATTTGTGCAAGACTTTGACGCTCCCAGTTCCTTATTTCGATGCTTGCTAAGCACAGCGTTGCGTTTGTAATTGAGTCTAAATCTGGGATTGGCGGTTATTTCAGTAGACATCTGCTCTTTAGTACCAAGGAACACACATACTGTATGTATATGCGCACTGAAGCCGTATCCTCTCCACCCTCCCAAACTTGGGCATTTCTGGCTCTGAGAACAGCACACCAAAATGCTAAATTCTCAGTTATGGGATATCGAATAATTTTTTTTCTTCCTTTAAAACACTACCCAAATTCCACTGAGGTTACTTCGGCATTGGAACAACTTCCACTGCTAAGACAGAATTGAATCCAATGGTTGACTTGAGCCTGAGATATGTTATGCAACTCAAAATAAGTTGCCGATCTCCAGATGTGGCAAAGCTTGCGGTTTGTGATTATTGCATTATAAAGTATATCATGAAAGGAATCATTTACAATGAAACATCTACACTTGTGTAATATATTGCTAATGGGTGTGTTTTTCATAAAAAGGAATACTTACTTAGCTGTCGTTATGGGGCGGAGGGGGGGGAGAAACACTGCAGGAAATACTTGACCACCCATGTTGGACAGATGTAGTGGTTTGTTGAAATATTCTTATTGTTTCATATTATATTTCCTCGCATGTCAAGACTCAATGAAAAATACACGCTTCATTGAATGCATGTCTTCGATAAGCCGAACCATCGGGTGAGGCTATTTGTCTTGACATTTTACATAAATTGTTATTTTATGGTGTCGGTGTTTCCCTGTTTACAAGGATTAGCAGGTGTTGAGATGCTGTCGGGAGACTTGCATCGAGCACCTCGACTTTCTACTTTTCTTAGCTGCTGCAGTTTTCTGCAGTTTCTCACGGGTGAAGGTATTTCACCCGAGCCCTGCATTCTATACACAGTATGTGTTGTCTGGCAATGCTGGATGCTCAGGCCAAAGAAATGGGTCTAGTCATCAACACCTCATTTTTAGGTTTCCAGGAGCACCAGCTGCAGGGTGACACTCATACCAACCGTTGCGAATGGCCAGAACCGCA
Source organism: Fistularia commersonii (assembly GCF_037954325.1). Lineage (NCBI taxonomy): Eukaryota > Metazoa > Chordata > Actinopteri > Syngnathiformes > Fistulariidae > Fistularia > Fistularia commersonii. Next base: position 5,678,573 of record NC_141316.1, on the reverse strand, counting down.
GCCAATTAGAGCAGGCGAGCGTGCAACGGAACAACCAATCAAAGTGAAGGGTCGGAAATACGCAGCAAGTCCAGAAAACGCATATTTCTTTGAAAGTGTGGCTTTTCTTCAACTGAAACGCTGTTAAACAAATACATTTTGACTTTCTGGCATTCCTTAGTGGTGTTGTGATTAGCTCAGCTTTTCCTTTTAAAAAAGACAAAAAAAAAAACGCAGTGAGAGGGAACTGATAAACCAAGTTAATGGTTTGTATTTGTTATAATAAGGAGCTTGCTGATTTAACATTATACTTTGCTTGATAAAAAGTGACCCCATGCAAACTGGCATATTTTCCCCCTCGACTCCGTTTTCTCAATTGATAAGCTTTGTAAAGCCGAACACAACTTTCCCTATTTCCAGATTGACCGCAATAAAATGAACTTTCCTTAAGTTTATTGAACCCATTTTTTGAAATGGTTCCAGTAACTGCTGCCACACTCATTACAAGCACGCAAAAGCGCGACCTCATTTCCTGTGCGCTCCATTACATTTTGTATTCATCCTTTTTTATGTTTGACTCGTCTGACTCATTGACATCATATTAAGACTGGGCGTTCTCTGCCCACTAAAGTAGGAAAAAATTAAACTTGAAATTACCTTATAATCTCTAGATAATACATTTGTAATGATTTAACACAGCCTTTCTTGATCATTGGTGTTGTGGTTGGTTTGAATTATTTAGCAATGTTATCAATGTAAAATCAGTACCAATTAAAATTGGACTATTTACTGTAATTCTTAAAGGTGCATTGGTGATGGGAATTGTTAGTGCTCTATTTCATGAGAGCACATTAATATGACCATCTTTTGAAAAAAAATATTATATATGCTTACAATAATTGGAGATATTTATATGTAGTCCACTCATAATACAAAATTTCCATTTCAAAGATTATTTTTATTCAGTCACCGAGTGATGTTGACGAGCCCATTTTATTTTCTGCTGTCCTGTGTATGACACTCATGAAGTGAAAGACAATAGAAAGATCTCGTCATTTCAGAGCCTAAATCTCTCCCCCTTCCAACACGAAAGGACACATCAGGATTAATACTCAGTGATTTCACAGATGTTCAGTCGGAGATAGGAACAAGGTTTTATTTTACTTCATGAGGGTCGACCGTTGACTGTGTGGATTTCTCTTTGGAGATCCTCACAGCGGGACTTCAGGAAGCTCAGCACGGAGGTAACGATGTGCTTTCTTGTCCACAGAATTACAACCGCACAACTCTCCAAATGTTACAGTATAAAGCTCATATAACTCTGGGTGGAAGTTGTAGTTGTGGTATGGCTGCAGGTGCTCAATGCAGTGAGTGACTTTAGTCCGGTGTCTTTGCAGATGTCAATCTTACCTTTTAAATTTCTCAGCTAAGTTCTCCACAAAGTAGTAGATTTCATCCCAGTGATTCTTCACACTGCCAGACCTAAAACAGAGAAAAGACGAAACGCTAGATCAGTGTTGAATTAATCACCATATAATAATCTATCCTTTATTAATGCCCCATGGGGAAATTCTTTCTCTTCAATTAACCCATCGTGTGTGTGTGTGTGTGTGTGTGTGTGTGTGTGTGTGTGTGCGTGTGTGTGTGTGTGTTGCCTTTGCTACTTTGTTGCTGCATGCACAAACACACACTGCTCGACCCATAAAAGACAAGATAATGAACCAGACAGTATTAATACTGTATATATGTGTGTGTGTCTGTGCGTGTATATACATTTGTATCTCATTGAGTTCATGGAAACAAAGAAAACAAACACAATTTTTTTTTCTTGGTCTCAAGCATGGAATTGCATCTTTATCGCAACTGATGATTGGAATCATAATAAAAACATTAATGAGAATAATCCTCATTATTACAATGTATTGTATTGGTTACAGAACAGCTGTACTCCCTTGATATGGAGGATTGCCAAAGAACACATTTAATCTGGAACACGGATTTTTTTCGTCATGTATTACAAATGTTAAAGAGGTGATTGCGTGTTGCTGTGTATCAACACGTCACTTCATCAGCGGTCGGTGCACGTGCACTGCTGAGATGACAGCAGGTCTCAGTGAAAAGCCAGAAGCCTGAGGAAATAGGTCCTGGTCCCGAGGAGGCCACTGCCAAAAACTGGTCCGTTTATATAAAAAAAAAAAAAAAAAAAAAAAAAGGGGGGGGAAAAATAGAGCTCTCCTGGGAGATATTTCATTTCCTCTATGCTGATTGCATGTGTATATTTTGTGTGTGTGTGTGCGCTTGTGGCAATTTGACATCCGGCAAGATGTGGCCAGGTCAGCAGGTCGTGTTATTTAGGGAAGAGATGACACATGGGAAATGAGTAGAGGGACTGGATGCCTCTTAACAAAATTAAGTTGACTTGGAATTAAGTTTAAAGGGACCTAATGTTGTTTTAGGTGCCGAGCGACCGACGCAACAACACTAGACGTAATGCAACCGGCCGGCGTTGTATATTTATTTCTCCTACATCAGTTCACGGCGTCGTATTGCTTTCATCTCGTCCACTGAAGCTTTCATCAAAATTCAATTCATCCTTTTTACAGCTGTCTGTAAAACAGCGGTTTAATGAGTGAGGCCAGACATAAAACGACATTTCACTATTATCTCATGTCCTGATTTAGAAGGTAATATTCGACGAGAGGCTAAACAACATAAACGGCCCAATTAAGACTACTAAGTAATGATGCTGAACGTTTGAAGTTTGCTTCTTCAGTTCGGAGCCGGTGAGAGAAAGAAGACTAAACACCGACTCGGTTACGCCTGTTAAATTCAAGTTCTATTAGTTCCCAGCACAGGAGCTCCGTCTGAGAGCGACGTCTAGAAATACAGTAATAAACAGAACTACCTTTGTCTTGCCTTTGCTACTTTGTTGCTTTCTACATTTGCGCAATTTATCTGGAGCACGGAGGGAAAATAAGAAATTACATTTGAGATAATCATTGTGTCATTTAAGAATACCGTTGTTTATTTTAAGTCCTTATAATTGTTTTGAATGAATTATGGAACTCGGCATTGAGATCATACTCTGCGGTGTGTTATCGCTGCTGTCGGGAGGTGATTGTTTAGCCGAGAGAAATACGGTGAGGGAATACCAAGGATTTTCCCATCATGCATCATTCATCCAAGTCTGTGCTCTTTGCCAAACCGGACTCTGAATATGGATGACGGACTGAACAAAGTGAGAGGAAAATGGTTTGAATAAAAAGAGTTTCCCTGCCTCTAAGACAATTTTCTTTACTGTGGGGATAGACCTCTTTATCTGTTACTTGCCTCAAGAGATTTGAAATAAAAAATAAAAATGAAAAATGAAACTAAAAATCAAAATTCTAGGAATGCCAAAAGAATATGTCCACCCATGAAACTATCAGTAGAAAATCTGGAAAAATTTATTGTATGTCTCTTTTTGAGGTATAAATGAGGGAATGAATGGTTGTATGTTTCTAGACGTGGCCCTGTGATCGACTGGCGACTGCTCCAGATTGAACTCCTCTTCTCGCCCAATGACCTCTGGGATAGGCGGTCCAGCAACCGTGAGGATAATTGAACAAATAAAAATAAATAAATGAACATCATCTATGGGTTTTTTGCTTCACTCTGCATCCCTAGATGAGTTGCTGCTTTGTCGCACTTTCCCCTTTGGCTGGTTCTGTTTCCTGCCGGGATACTTTTGAGTGAATAAGTGAATAAAAGGCCACGAGACAGCGTTTGCTCCGATCATGGGTCAGAGCCGTTGGGGTTTTTGGTCGCCAAAGAAAGGAAAATTCAATTTCCGTATATTAAAGCTAACGTGATCAAAAAAGGACTCGCAGAATTGGACTTGCTACCTTCATGTAGCCTCAGAACAGGAGATCGAGCACTTATCGCCTGCGTACAGGAGCTGGTTGAGTCTTAAATTGCGCAAAACTCCTTTCGGGTAAAGGTCAGCTCGAAGCCGGCTCGCCTTCACGCCGTAGACCACAACGGGATTCATTAGTCATCCGACCAAGACCGCCACCGTTACTTGGCCTCTGTCTGATTGGGGGCCAGTTGGTTGATCAGGACCCCGGCTTGGTGGTGCACACATGTCCGAACAAACCGTCCCAAGGGAAGAAGAACAACCGTACTTTGACTAAACAAGAGCGGTACCGAAAAATCTTAATTTAAACCCCTTCGCTGTTATCAGTCCAACTCCGAAAACCGCGGGTCAACCTTCTACCACCAGTACTCTGTTGGCGTGATGACTTGTTTTCGCCCACATCAAGGGTTTACATTCTTTCAAGGCTGACAAAGCAAAGCAAAGACTAGCTGAAAAATAGTCATTTCAAAATAAAAATTAAAAAAAATCAAGATGAAAGGCTGGATATATTTAGCTTGCCGCCCCCCCCTTGTGCGAACAAATACAGCCAGATACGTTTCTGTCGGGACAACTGCCGTCTGCAAGGGACGGAAGGAGTCGGTTTCTTGTTCCATTACAGCATGTGGGTGGGAAAACACGGCATCGGGTCTGCAAGTTTCCCCTTTCCCCGCAGCAAACTGTAAAGTATTATCATCGCTTTTCACTATTCCCTCAAACACGGAGAGATCCCGGGGACTCCCGTTTTTTTTGGTTTTCAAATGATTATCTTCCTTTTGTGAATCGGCACGGTCCTTGTTTGCCTTGGACCCGACCCATTGTCTGAGGCGGCTGCAGTTGTGTGGACGAGGCCTAGCTTGCAGTTTCCCTCACCTGTTCAAACAGAGCTGGGAAAGGAAGTGGACCATTTCTTTCTCTTACTTATGACTATTATTTTATTTGGATCGTTTCCATCCCTCGATTATTTGATCTAATTTTAGTGGTTTTAGCTAAACCCTGAAGTACAGCGGTTTGGGGTTGGAAAGGTGAGGGGCGTTAAAATTTGCAGACAAAGTGACCGAGCCCCGGGGGCGTTTTTGAAGTTATGTCATAGCAAATTGTCAACGCCGAGCAACAGTGTTTTCCTCTAACGGACAAACTCTTTGGGGCAAAATGAGAAGCATGTGTTTGGCAACGTGTCACTCAAGAGCTGCGAGGAAACGACAGGAAAGATATAAAGTTGGATAAGCAAAGGAAAGGGGTCCGACAGAAAATAAACACGGATCGCTCCGCAAAATTTTTACATGAGAAATTAAACCTGGAACAATCGCACAAGTGAGGGGGTATTGTTTGGAAGGTGCTAAGCCAACAGTCTTCCATCTAGTCGCCGGTAATTCGATGTTTAAAGTGATGTCATCGTGTAGACTTTCACGAAACGCGATTATAAAACTCCCCCCCGTTGTGTCCATTGTTAAATCGGTATTTCCAAAACTTGTAACGTGTGATAATCATGTCAATAACAATAATTATCGCAGCCGCTTCCATCTGGACATTTGACGCTCGCTGTGAGCAATCGATTATGCCTCCGTGTGCTGCTGGTTCAAAAAAAAAAAAAATCCCATATTTCAGCGATGTGTCAATTTTGTGGCTTCCGTGACCTTAGCTACGCTATTCCAGACACAACACCTGACTGTGAATGAGATAAAAAAAACCCCGTCAGCCTCTTGTCGAGATAAAAGATGCATATCATCTACTGAAGTGTTCCTCTTTGGACAAAGTGGCATGGCATTGCAACACTATAAAACAAACCGCAGATTACACCACTGTGAAACTGCTGATGGCAGCCAGATAGCCACATCTGTGGTTAATCTGCATCTCATGCCTTGTTTTAGGCGGCGCGAAAAACACAAGAATTAGACAAAAATGCGTCGCAAACAAAACTTCTCCCGAAGGCGCGAGGGCCGAGCGTGTCGCACCTCGAGCAGATTGTCGAGATCATTATCAGCATTTGGGATCGTTAATTCTTTGTAGCTGTCTTGATATTGGCGTGGACGTTAAAACATGTTTTCAACACTATATAGAAGATTTTAGTTTAACCACAGGGGTGATGGCATTCTTAATGACTCCTAAGGCATAAAAACAGGTCAGACCAAGCCAAGATGCAGGACTCATTTTAGACTGGTCTGCTGCTGTTGAGTCGAATGCATTCCTGAAAACTGTTGTTTAATTGGATAATTTTGTAATAACGCTGTGAATGACCCTCTAAGAGACTCGCGGTTGTAATGCTTGCAGACGGAAGGACGTCAAAGTTCAGCTCTGTGAGAAAAGCGCTCGAGAAAACACACTATCACAGCTTCAGGAAGGGCAAATTTGAGTTTCTGCTTTGACTGACAGTCTCTTGGAAGCGATACTGTTACTAGAGCCACATTATTGCCCGAATGTGAATTTTCATGGCCCGTCTGGATAATCCAAAAGAAAACCGGAGCTTCAAAAACTCTCCTTTGCTGAACTTCCCCGAAGTGTTTGTATTGTACGGAGGGAGATCCAGAGCCTCGGTCCTTTCGGCTTTTCAAACCGAGTTACAAAGGAACTCTTTCAGATTCGCTTTCTTAAAGGTTTTTATTCTCTATTAAGAACATTGTAAGATGAATCTTTAATTTGATATATTTCCACATTCTACCTGTCCATATACATGAGGTCATTTTTGATGGCGTTACGCATCATTGTTCATCAGTGCGACCTAACAGACCATGACAAGAGGAGACGGGAAGATGACTGATGTCTCTCAAAGGCCCAGGCAGACAGGAAGAATACAATCATCCATCGTCCTCTTCAACATGTTTTTCCTGCTGACTTTGTGAAATCTCCATGGCTGAAGTTTTGCAGAAGATGAGTCAGATATGCAACGAGGTCAGGCTGGAATAAAAAAAGAATAAGAAAAAAAAATAGAAACAGTTGTAGTGGTTCAAAACAATCCTCCCGCCGGGGGGGGGGGGGGGTATCCAAACAACACTCCTCTGTGGCTGATATATCAGCACAAAAAAAAAGGGGGAAAAAAGGAAAATGAATTCATCATCAAACTGAGGTTGAACTGAACCTTACAGGAGTGGACCGGGACTTAGCTTTAAAAAACTTAAACATCTAAACTTTAGATGTTTCATTCATAACGTCTATAGCTTTACAAGGATATCACTACATCCATACTGCGTGCAAAGAAATGAGCAGATTCCCGTTTACACTCGCCTTGAATCTCGTCGTGATACCGTATCATAGGAAAACAAGCAGTCTGGATCGATTCTATGGCGTTTATAGCGTTTTTGCCATACATATCACATTTACCATATTCGGTGTTGCGTAGCCATGCACCTACAGGTATAGCAGATCGAACGGCGTGGGTCCTTGTCGAACGACTTTTAGTTACAAAACAGAACGATGGGAGACAGTGGATGGAAGACAAAAAGTGCTGGAGGATCATTAAAAGAGAATTCAAAATAGGGCACATATGGTTTTGATGGGTATGAAAATGAGGTGTTTATAAAGTTTAATTCCAATTTCTCAGCCAAGTTGAATGACGACTAGGCTGATGAATGTTTTTATTTTTGTTTTTATTTAATTATTATTTTTTATCTGGATTGTTTCGGTGGATTGTGAGAGCCGAATGTTTAAAGCTTTCCCAAATGTGGAGACGAATCCGTCCAAAGTCATCTCGATGGAGCTTCTCTCTTGAACAGCCGATCATCTTCCTCCATCCAATCCTTTTCTCTCACTTCGTCCATAAAGCTTCTCCTCCTTTTCTCACCAGATATCCACTATCCCGCCAGCAATCTCAGTCTGACTTTATCTCCAGAACATCTAACATTCCCTCTGATGGATTGGTCCTATCCATCCTTCTCGCTCCTAAAAAGAACCTCAACATCTTCACCTCCGCTGCCTCCAGTTCTGCATCTTCTGCATTGCTACGCCAGACAACGTCACTTTTTCCGGGTTTAAAGTTCAGAAACACTGAATGGGGTTTTTATTTAACGCAAAGAACCCTGTATGGAAAAAAAAAAACAAAAAAAACTCAGAACTTGGAGAGTATGGAAATTCATGGATGGAAATGTTATGAGAAGATGGGATGAGTTACATGTATCTATCAGTCTGTTCCATACAATTATTTGCCCTCACGGAACCGTAAATATGCCGGCTGCCATGTTGGATCTTAGTTTAAGAGTTTAGGAACAACCAACTCATCGTTGACAGGACTCGTCATCTCTGGGACCCATCTGCCCGGAGTGTGGCAAGTGATGATGATACAAAACACACATATGCATTGCTAAAACACCGCAATGCTTGGTAGGAAAGTAAACATACATACATATCCTTCGACTAAATCCATGGAACAACTGCCTTCTCATTTCCCAGATTCCATGGATGAGATGTTAAAAATACAGCGACAATTTGGGAGGAGGTTCTGTCAGAGTCAAACCCCGAGCCACCTTCGCTAAAGGACGCAGCAGAGGCCGTTTCCGAGGCCAGCAGAATGTTAACTATGCCAAAATTCCTGGAACTCGACAAAGGACACCAAAGCTGGAACTTGTGTTTAGCCGTTCCTGAGCCTCTGAGTCTTCGATTTTTAACCACCCAACCAGCTCCCCTCTCCCGAAGGACAAGGAAGGGGATGACAGCATGTGGGAAAAAAACACTCAGTAGAAAGCTCTGGTCTCGGTCTGAAGACTTAGTGGCTTCCAGGTTCGTTCTCACGCTTTAAAGTGTTGAAGAAGGAAAAATAGACTTAAAAAAGAGAAAATCCAAACTGCAACCGAGGAGGCTGTCTGCCATTCCAGCTGGGCCCATCCAGACCACCCCATCCTGCAGCCAATGACGGCGCTCCAATTCAACTGACTGGGCACAAGGATGTGTTTGTTTAAAACCACTAACCTACTTTTAAAGCCGCTGCTGAAGTCTGAGGCGAAGTCTAACGCCTCACGTCTCCTCCGACACAGAAAAGAGTCGCGAGCGAGACGAAAACAATGCATGAAAGGCCGGCGGAGATCCGTCGCACTCGCATCCCCAAAAGGGTTTTTCGATTGTTGCCAGGCCGCTCGTGAACACACCGTGAAGACCTTGGATTCTCGGTGCACGCAAAGCTTCAGGCAGAATGATATCATGGTTTAACTACATATTTACCCCCTTTTGGAAACACCAGTTCATCAAAATGAGAGTCATTCCACAGTTAGAGGTATTTTACATATTTATAGTCTGCAGCTGTGGCTTTCTGCTGACTGACTTGCTTTATTTGTGACTACATCAGCGACTACTTAACATCTTCCATTGTATAAACGCATGAAAAAAGGTAGGTAAATGACCATGGCTTACAGAAAATAGAATAATAGCATCGCTAACTGTCTCTGTAGTGATGTACAAACATGCACACTCTTCCCGTGACACCAAGTAGGGCAGTGAGGAGTGCAGAAAAAAAAAAAAAAAAGACGACAGAGCCGGAGAGAGCGGAATGGAAAGATGGAAAGATGGAGTGTGGAAAAATGCCGAAAAAGGGGGGACCAGCCTCGCGTGTTTCTGTTAGCGTTTAAAAGTTTATCTTGCTTTGCTGATATGTTGCCTAAAAAGGGCAGCACGACTGCGGAAAAGTTACAGTGGCGATGTATGGCAAAATAAAAAGTCAGTTTATTACTGGCCGCTTGTAAAAAGCCCATAAATGACGAAAGGCCCGATGGATTTACGTGACTTCTCTTTGTTTGTAAATTGTAGTTGTTTTACAAGCCAAATCCACGCGCTGATGCTCTTTCTCAAATTACAGTCAGACCCTCAGTCTACCTGCCAGCATCTTAACGTTGCCGTTCCTTCGTGGCCATGTTGGCACTTAGGAAGAGTGGCGTGTCGCAACGCTGTCGTGCCAACGCTGCGTTTCTTCCAAGGACTCCGTGAATAGCTTCTGTATGCCACGATAAGGGCCGTTTTTCATCGGCCGCAACAAGATGACGTGATGCCACGTCCTCAACAGAGGTTGAAGGGGGGGGCCGTATGTTCGCCCACGTTTTGAGAAATTAAAAACATTAAAGTTGCGCTTTGCATTTTATTTTGAAAAGGGATGGGACGGCTGAACGTTTTCATTTCACATATTTCCATTCTGACGCTTTTTTTCTCGATTCTTAATCATCTAAAGCGTCAGTATTCTGTTGTTGAGCCATCGCAGCCCTGCAGCTCTATGTTTTATATACTTTCTGCAAAGAGACTGTGCCTTGAAAAATTTAAACAGGCGTCTGTGCAACCATTAGCCACCTTCTTCAGGCCCATTTATTTAAAAGAGCCCTTTCCTGCATGTTCCAGCCATGACGAGACATAATCAGGCCCAGAGAGCAATAAATGCCTTTGGAGTTGACTTTATGAGCCAACACAGCGGTGTCTCTGCTCATTATTTGAAACCCATGAAGCTCCTTTTCACTTGCAGCACACACACACACACACACACATACACACACCAATCCCATCCGGCCTCTTGTCACGTGTGTTTTTTTTCTTTTTACCAGCTGACCGTAACCACCAGCTCGACCTCGCAGGGTTGAGGGATGGGTCAAACGGTAAACCGCTGACAAAACTGTCGGCGTACGTGTCATTACTCCGAAAACTTTGGAAACTCAAAAGGAGTTGTTATAGGAAATGGCGGCACGACCTTCAGAATCGCTAACGGAAGCGAAATGTTAAGGTTTTGTTTACAAAGCTCAGCGTTTTCATTGCCACTCGAATCCCGAGTCTGTTTAGAATGCCGTTTAAGTCATTTATTTATCTCGTCATTTTGTTTATTTACATTTTGATAACAGCATCTGAAGCTCCCTCATCATATCTGCAGCCGGGTGAAGCAGTTTTTGCAACAGTTCCCGACAACATTCAGTCCCACTTTCTTCTCGACAAAGGTTACAGTTCGGGCAAGGCTTACTGCTGGTTGGGTTGAGGGACATCCCATAATGCGGTTTTCTCAATTCTCCTATCTTGTCAGCATGAATGACCCGTTCTCTCTGTCATTTGTGACTGTTCTTCTTTATTTTATATATCAGGAACGCCTTTTTTTCCTTCTTTTTTGGACCACTTCATGAATGACCCTTCATCGATTCATAACAGTAACCTCATATCGTACTGTGGCATCTGACCAGGCGTCCACCATTGTTATTTCTTTTATCAATGTTAAAGCTATTATCTTATCATTTCAGCTATTTCCCTATAGCTATCTATAACTAACTATCTTGTTCCTGTCGCTCCAATCATAACATACTCTCGCTTTCTATCTCTTTCCTTCTCTCTCGCTCTCTCTTTTGACCTCGGCGGGTCGAGGCAGAAGGCCGCCGACATTTAGCTCGCATCTGCCGATGGACCCGCTCTTCATGTAAGGTGTCATCAGACAACAATGTTATGATTTGGGTGCAATATACATAGAATCTGACTTTACATGAACCAAATGGCAGCTATAGCAATGACATAAGAGATGAATTTGATAAATTCTGGTGTTGCATCTACAGCCGCTGAGTGGAAAGACTCGCTACTATGACTTTGGTATGACAGTAAACACCCCAACAACTTCTCTGACTGTATTACTGACAGGAGTGTTCGGCAAACGGTGTGTTATTTGGCGTCTGCAACAAAGATTCTGGCAGACACAGGTCTACCAGAGAGGAAGAGAACCATCCCTGTGCAGCAGAGGAAGTTAATGATTTGTTTCATAACCTGACAAAAACTGTTTTTCCACCCGAGCTGGTTAGGAATCACCTGAGCCAAGAAATGTTGCTCTATAAGTGTTTTTGATCTCGGCCAAACCAAACACTTTCCCAATTTTTCGGTGGTAAGGTGTACAGTCCGTGCTCCTGGAGTGCCCTTTCAGAAAACCCCAATGACCTTTTCCCCACACTTTCATAGAACTGAAAAGCTGTCGGTTGTCTCAAAGAAGCATTTGTTTGACACCGGCTTTGCCCGAAAACATAATTGGGGAAAAAAAGCTAGAAAATGATCTAAACTCTGTTTATAATATGCCTGCAAAAGTTGGGTGAAGGTAGCAGTTTTTGGATTTTTTGGAGTTTAAATCTCCCATGAATCCCATTGATTACACACACACACATAATGAAGTGTGTGTGTGTGTGTGTGTGAATGAGCGCTGGCCTCCAGGCACGACATCCGCTAATGAACTTCCTCCTGCTCGCAAGTGCCGTCCCAAACCTTGTTAGTCGCCCTGAAAGGTGGGCGACAAAGCTTGCAGTCGAGCTAAAGATAGCATCTGACGGAAAACTAACGGAAGGGGGCTTTATGATTTGCAACATGTGTTTACCGACCAAGGCCAGCCAAACATCTTCCACATCTGGATAGCAGTCCCATTTTTTAACTTCATCTCGCTTGATAGGGTTGGTAGGGAAAAACATGATAATTACTAAATCTACGCGCCTGGTGGGGTCGTATCCAAGGCGGGCAGGGATGAGATACTGCACTTTCGCCATCCACAGCGACTCGTGAACACACCGATAATAAAATCGGGGTTTTTAAAGCTGCCGCGGGACACATCTGCTCTCCGAATTAAACTCACATTTCCTATCGATGTTGTTCTCGTCCCCGCCGTCCCTCCTCCTCCTCCCAATCCTGACATTCTTCCGTCGGTCCGAGAGGAACGATAGGAGCTGATGCGGCAATATTCCGTCAGGTAAAAAAAAAAAGCTACAATAGAGACTAGCCGAAATAAAAAGTCGTATTTCATCTGCAGAAAGGGATGCTCATTAAGGCCTGATGTCATGGGAAGCGTTATTGTATTTTAATGTCTCGGCAACAGTGCAAAAGCCCCGAAATGGAGGCCTTTCAGGAGTTTCTCGGGCTTATTCTTTTTGGGTGACATTTTTGTTTTCCCCCTGGCATGACACTCCGGTCCAGCCCTGACATGTCACTTCACCGCAACATTTTTCCTACGTGGGTGTTGAGAGAGAGCGGGAACAGGGGAGTGCGAGGTCGAGCGGTCGCGGTGCAAAAACGGTTTCGATGGACGGGTGGGGATATATAATGAAAGACCCCTTTGGCCGCAGTGAATTCAAGCATTTACTTTTGGTTTGCAGTGGAGAATCAGAGGATTATGACTCGCGAGGGAAAGGGGGGGGGGGGAATTCACCCTTGAATCATCCAAGAGGCGCCTCCTATTTTTGCTTATTCAGCAGTGTGCGAGGCTCGACGTCAGCCTCGGCCTCATCACAAGCGGTCCTGTGTGTTTTTTAAACAAACGGGACCGAACAAAAGAAACTTCACTTCATCACATCGTCGGCGTAAAAGACAAAATTGAATGCAGATGTTTTACAAGGATCGAAGTTGGGATCGTGTTATCGCGTTGTGACTCTGTGTAGAATCAAACATGCTCGCACTTACTTATCAAGAACAAAATACAGGTCAAAAGCTCCCTGGCAGGAACTTTCCTCCTCTTCCTCCCCTTCGCCCTGCAGCTCCGGCTCGGCTCTCGCGGATGGAGAGGAGAGCAAGAATAATCCGAACAGGAACAGGGTCAGGGACATGTTGAGGACCAGTCTCGACATCATTCTGTCCTCCGAGGTTTCGAGTGAAGGCGAAGGTTAAGGTCCCTTTTGTGAATGAGGTTCACAAATATAAAAGAAGAAAAAGTCAACTTCTTCTTCTGCTTCTTCTGCTCTTACATCCCAGAGACGGGGCTGCGGAAGACGGGATGCAAAAGACAAAACAAAGGATGCAACACACTTCTTCTTCTTCTTCCTTTTAGGGGATCCTGAGCGAGCGCATCCCCGGTCAAACAGCAGCCTTGCGTTTCTTTCACCGGCAGGAATGAGTTTCGGCTAGAATCCACATTAAAGTTGTAGGAAAAAACAAAGAAAGACCAAAAAACAAAAAAAAAAAAAAAAAAAAAAAACTGCCTCAGCCAAACAATCCCATTGGAGAAAACTGACTGATCGGAGGAGAAAAGAACAATAGAAGCTTCCTGTCAAAGTGTCAAGCTTTAAAAAACAAAAACAAAAGAGGAAGAGGAGTGGAGCTGTAGAGCGGAGTTGGCGCAGGAGGGACTGGGAGCCGGGGGAGCAGACTTGGCTGAAATGGACCAGGTTTCATATTTCATCCCGAGGAGGAGAGAGGAAGGAGGAAGAGGGGGGAGAAATGGGTCAAGATCGCAGTTTGCGCCTCCCCTGCGCGCCCGTGAGTCTGGACCGGGAGCGGAGGGGTGATCTTCACCGGCTCCTCGGAGGAGATCGCAGTTTCCGTGGGAATTTGGACAGCATCTCTCTGCAGGGCCGGGGAATCGGTGGACATCCCGGTGGGGTTCTGCATCATGGATGGTTTGACAGCGCGCAACTGTACAACAGCCTGTTTTCCCACCAATCGCTCACAAAAAGAAAATTCAGTAACTAAACCCGGTTACACGGTTGCTTGAAGCTCACAGAGACACCAAATACCTAATAATATGTAATACTTTAAAACCTGATAAACCTACTGCCGGAGCAACAGGAAATAGCAACTTCAAAGAAAGCATACTCTACTATTATTATTATTATTATTACAGAATAATTACTGAACTTTTTGTCTATTTAATTTATGTCATTTATTTATTGTTGTATTTTTGAGTTACCATCCAAAACATTGAACTGAATAATCCCTCTTTTTTTAAACGTATTAATCAATAAATTTAGATAACAAATTCAAATAACAGCCTGTTTTCCCACCCATCACTCACAAAAAGAAAAGAAAATTCAGTAACTAAACCCGGTTACACGGTTGCTTGAAGCTCACAGAGACACCAAATACCTAATAATATATAATACTTTAAAACCTGATAAACCTACTGCTGGAGCAACAGGAAATAGCAACTTCAAAGAAAGCATACTCTACTATTATTATTATTATTATTACAGAATAATTACTGAACTTTTATCTATTTAATTTATGTCATTTATTTATTGATGTATTTTTGAGATACCATCCAAAACGTTGATCTGAATAATCCCTCTTTTTTTTAATGTATTAATAAATTTAGATAACAAATTTAAATAGCAGCCTGTTTTCCCACCCATCACTCACAAAAAGAAAAGAATATTCAGTAACTAAACCCGGCTACATGGTTGCTTGAAGCTCAGAGTGACACCAAATACATAATAATATTTAATACTTTAAAACCTGATAAACTTACTGCCGGAGCAACAGGAAATAGCAACTGCAAAGAAAGCATACTCTACTATTATTATTATTATTATTATTACAGAATGATTACTGAACTTTTTATCTAAATTATTTAATTTATGTGATTTATTTATTGATGTATTTTTGAGTTCCCTTCCAAGAGGTTGATCTGAATAATCCCTCTTTTTTTTAAATGTATTAATTAATACATTTAAATAACAGCCTGTTTTCCCACCCGTCACTCAAAAAAAGAAAAGAAAATTCAGTAACTAAACCCGGCTACATGGTTGCTTGAAGCTCACAGTGACACCAAATACATAATAATATAAACCTGATAAAACTACTGCCGGAGCAACAGGAAATAGCAACTTTAATGAAAGCATACTCTACTATTATTATTGTTATAACAGAATAATTACAGAGCTTTTTACCAATTTTACTTAATTTGTCATTTATTTATTGATGTATTTATGTGTTTTTGAGTTCCCTCCCAAAACGTTGATCTGAATAATCCCTTAAATGTATTAATTTAGGAATGTAATTGATCTATCTATCTATCTATCTATCTATCTATCTATCTATCTATCTATCTATCTATCTATCTATCTATCTATCTATCTATCTATCTATCTATCTATCTATCTATCTATCTATCTATCTATTTCTGTGATCCCTTCCCCGACATTGATCTGAATAATTCATTTGTTTATTTATGTTCCCTTCCAGTTCATTGCTCATTATTGTAATGGATGATGTAAGTTGACTAGTCGTTCTCTCTGTCATTGGTGACTGTTCTTCTTTATTTTATAAATCAGGAACGTCTTTTTTTCCTTCCTTTTTTTGGAGAACCCGCATTTGCTTTGGTTTTCAAGTAATGATGAATCTTCGAACCCTGTGAACCGGTGAGCCGGGGGGCCTCCAGCCCTGGACATGTACTTCCACCGACTGTGCCCTCGCATGTCTTATCAGGCGAACTCTCAACACACATGTTTTCGCAGCGCAGATAGCAATACCTTCATTCATCAGACAGACGGCGGGATGAGAGAAATGTCCACGGGAGCTACTGGGGCTGTAAGATCGGCTGAGACAGAGAAGGAAGTCAAAGCCAACTGTATCTTGCCATGCCGGTGTTAAACAAGGACACAATGTATATATAAATATAGACTAAAATGATGAAACAGCTCGGGGTTTATGGTCTGCCCTTGGTGCGTGATCCTCTGTTGATGGAGGCTGAAGTCAAGAAAAACAGGCCCAAAAAAAAAAAGAAACCAGACGGAACGGATCAACAACGTGACAGATAACGGGAATCCGATGAACACGAATGAATGATATCAGGTTCAGCGTTTCTTCTGTGTGCAGGCGTTTGGTGAAAGTAACAAGACAGGGAGGACGGGAGGTACCTTGTGACAGTGATGGATTATTACATGTTGAATTTTAAAGGACTTTTAATCGATGTCTGCCTCCAAGAAGATCGCCCTGGTCTTCTTCAGAGGCGTCCTGTCAACTTTACACAAACCAGAAAGAGCAGCAGCCTGACTTCTTAACACGGTCAGCTCTGCTTCGGAGCTCCTCAAACCGTCATCGCACATACACGCACACACACACGCACACACACACTCACATGCATACATACACTGCCCTCTAAACCTTTGTCTTTGAAAGACTTACCAAATGGATACTGACTTCAGTTTGTTAAAGAGGTCCTCTTCTGTGGAACTACCTTTCAATCTACGACCGATGGGGACAACACCCTCCCTTTGTTCAAGAAAAGGCCTTAAAACTTTTCTTTTTGGGAAAGCTTGTAGTTAGCACTTGGCTAGTCCCCGGTTATGCTGTGCCGAGTGATATCCCATAATGCACTTCTCTCATTCCTCCCACTCTTCCTACCCTGTCTGCAGGAATGTCCCCTCATCGATGCATGATAACTACCTCACTCATTCACACATGCCTCATTCTGTTATCTATCTTTTTCATTTTTGTTGTCTTTGTCCTTTTGTCTTTGTTATTTATATTTATATTCATATTTGTTGTTATTGTTGCGCTGCTGTGACAAATGAATGTCCCTTATGGGGATCAATAAGATATTCTTATCTTCTCATCATTAATAATTACTAAAGTGTTACAAAAAATTGCTGTTTTTCATCAGAAAATATTTTCATCCAGAACCCTTTTTATGATTTAACTATAAGATATAATGCAGCCTTCTTTGTAGCATTACAGACTTGAGTCTGGTTAACTCAATTAACCAACATTGCATATTTGATTTGTTTCTGATATCTGTTTATGTATATCAGGAGTGCGGTTGGTAAACTGACGGACGCTTATGTTGGTTAAAAAGAAATCACAAGACAACATTAAAATAAACCCGTGATAAACCATTTGGTGCTTCCTGTTCGAGCCTGCATCTCCCAACCCTCAAACGGTCTCTATGACACTTTACCTTTTGATTTTCGAGTCAGCGATGGCAGAAGGCCGCCAGCATTGAGTTCAGACCAAGCCAAGGTTTCTGCCCAGTAGAAGGGTGTGTTCCTTCCCGCCGTCGCCAAGTGCTCGCTCGCGGAAGAATGCCGGCTTTCTTTAAGTAATCTTAAATACCGCGGTTCCGACCTGCTCTGAATCCCAAGTGTCTTCAGACAGCAGTGTTGTGATTTGGTGCCATTTAAATATAATCTGACTTGACTTCTTCAGCTTTGATGCACAAACCAAGAACACTCTACACAGTCCTACATGCAATAACTCCATTTGATCTGTTTTTTTTGGATTACTAAAAATATCCTCAAAGGGGTTTTGGCAGCATCGTAACCTAATAACTAAACTGCCGTCAAGAACAAATGTAAAAATACCACGTGACGTCGCAAAGCCACTTTGGCTTGTGATGTGGTTCACTTCACATTTTGATGGATGACCAAGGGCTTTTTCGATTAATTCTCAGAATGTTGATTAAGCACAGATGATATGTATATCCTATAAATACATTTTTGTCTCGTCTGACTTTGTCTCTTAGAAGGATTTGTAACAAACCCCCTACTGAGGTCAAAGTTCATGTGTTACAGATTGATAAATGATAATATAACTCTTCATGTTAGCATTGTAATTCTTTATGGCCAAGTCCTTGTAATAGTAGTTGTGATGAAATGAACTCCGAAAAAGTATTATTCAGGATTTTTGGATTCTCCAAAATCTTAGCGTAAATATAATTAACAAGTGTTAATAATTACTAAAGTATTAGAAACATGGCCGCTTCATATCACAAAACATTGATTATCATCCTCTTGATACATGTAATGCAGCCTTCATAGCAGCATTACTTGCTTATTGAGTCTGGATAACTTAATTAACTAAAATTGCATATTTGTTAAACCCAATTTCTAATATCTCTTCACCTATATTAAGAGTGCGGTAGGTAAACTGACGGTGCTTAAGAGGGTAAAAAGAAAATCAAAAGACAATTAATATTGAAATAAACATGACAAACCATTTGTAGCTTCCTCATCTAAAATGAACACAGGATGTGTGAAACATTGTTTTAAATTTACTTCCTTCATCTACAGTCGGATTTTATGAGTTTACAGAGAACAGACAGGGGTTTATTTATAAATGAGTCCAATGTAATTGTTAAAAATCTTGTGAAATCTCTGACTCTTACTACGATTGCTCAACGCAGGGAGCGCAGTGTCAGTAAAACAGGACCAATACACACTTTGGTTTGTATTAACTTTTATTTTGCGTCACCACAAACCGGACTAGAAACAATCCAGGAAGCATGAAGTCGGCTGCACGATCGCCACACGGTATTTCTGATGCACGACAAGGACGTCAGGATAGAGTCACGGGTGCTATCGGATCTCGGTTTTTAAAGAGTCTGAACGCGAAAATGACGAGCGGCGATCGGGGACAGAAAACCTTTTTCGAGAGTTATTCTTATGAGGTGACTTCAAAAATATATATATTTTTTTTGTAATTGAATATGTTATAGATGCTGACAGCATGATACGGTTTGGCGAAGCTTCTCAGCTCCATTAACTCCAAGAACTTTCACAGCTGGAGTAACACTTAACAGAGAAAGGGGCAAAATATTTAATTAGAATTTTTGCTCCACTACAAACTGATCAAAAGGCTTAGGCATTGTGACAATGGAAACACAGATTTATTTATTTTTTTTTTATGCTCAACCTACATTCCTCAGATCTAAATCTTCAAACCGTTTGGCTGCCGAAGCATGACTGACTATTGGATGTTCCTCTCGCCGCGTCCAAGGCGTGGCTCACTTCCTCTTCTTCTGGCCTGCAATGTGCTTATTGAAGATGGCCTTGGCCGTTTCCAGGGCGGCCTCTGCCGAGACGGGTATGTGCGGCGTGATGCCGACTCCCTCCCAGGCCGGCCCGGTGGAGACGTCGGAGTGGATGGTGGGGATGCTGAGGAAGATGTCTGTCTGGCCGACGCGGAAGGTTTTGGGTGGGTGGGACGCGCCGGCCGTGGTCTCGCCCACGATCATGGCGCGGCCGAGCTTCTTCATGATAAAGACGAACTCCTCGGCTGCGCCGGCGGTGGCTCCGCTGGTCAGGATGATGAGGCTCTTCTTGGAGCCGTACCTCGTGCCTGAAGAGGGTAAGACAGAGGGGAGAATCGAATCAAAACGGGAGTTACAGCAGACCAATGTCATCGGTAAATATTAAAATATGAAAGTTTTAACAGTTTATAGGTTACATGGGGGATTCATGTGAGCGGGTCACAAAAGCAGAGCAGAATTGATGTCATCCTACTCGCTGCCTCAGCTCTTTGTGCGCGCAAAACTGGTCTGGCGGTGGCTGCCATGCAAGATGCCAACCAGGAACGGGCAGAGCTCAATGTGTGACCGAGGAAACGTGACGAGGGTCTAAACCGGTGACCTTCCGGTGAACAGACGGCAATTTGTCCTCATCGGCCTCGCCGTGCCAAGTCTTGTTCGTCTGATTGTGATCGTGCATATATTGATTGTTTTATTATCATGCTTTTGATTGTTAATAGCTCAGTGAGCGGCTTAGTGAATGGATGTCTGGATATGTGGCTCTGCGATCGACCGATGACACTCCACCCCAAGTGCAGGGTAAGTGGTAAAGATAATGAATGCGTGGATACTTATAAAACCATTCAGTCATTAATGAAATAAAAACACTTCTAAATAGTGTGAGGTGATTTTACTACCTATGAAGAGCGATGCTATTTTTAGTGTTCAAATTTTGAAAATCAGGAATATTCAGGGCCGCAGGGGAAAAACCAAAACGCTGACAGCTAAGATTGATGAAGCTTCATTAAACACACACCTCAGTCCACGGCATTTTGTAAAGTAAAACGAGACGCTACCTCAAAACGGTTGGAAAATCAGTCTTCATTAGAGGCTCAAATCGAGCGGCTATTCCTTTAAAGCTGTTGCGCCGAGGCCACGAGTTATCAAAGAAAAATCATAACATTGATTTATATTTTTAATTACCAGTGAGTTCAGACAGTGTGCGGAGCTCGGTGGTGGTGCCAGAAGGTCTGTCGTACAGCTTGTCCAGAACAATCTGCTTGTCGGCATCAAAGAAGTAGGAACAGAAGCCCGCAATGGCTGTTGTCGGGCCACCGAGGTTGTTCCTGCAAACACAGTTATGGGATAATTACAAAGAAAACTTTGCCTTCATAACAGGCTGCTCATCGTCATCACTGCAAAGGTCAATTTTGACATGAAGTCCTGCCTTTTCTAAACAATACGGTATTTTGTTTCTTCACCCTAAAAGAGAATAATCCCTTAATTAAATACAAATACCTTCATATAATGAATCGCTGTTACCCTGTAAGTCCTTTCTAATTAGCCGGGCACCGATAAGCCACACCAGCTTTAGCAGGAATATTTGTGGTTGAATATGGACGCGAAGCATTTTTAGAAGCTTCCGGCGCATTGTGAACAGGATTACCCACCTTAGGTCGATGATCATCGCGTCAGTGTTGACAACTTTGTTCCAGACGTGCTCCACGATAATCTGGGCGATGGGCTTGACCTCCTCGAAGTCCCCGAACATGTCGAAACGCAGGTAGCCGATGTTGTTTTCAAAGATGTCGGTGTGGAAGGAGACTTTGATGAGCTCAATGTACATCTCTGGGGAATAGTCCTGAGAACAACAACACGAGGGGTTGGACTATTTGCCAAAACTGATCGAATATTTGCACGGTTCAGTTTTAGTAGATCGGGATTCCCATTAGGCCACCGCTCTATGCGATAGCATTCAGCTAGACTCACCATAGGCGGCAGGGCTGGGGTGTCACTGGTGGTCTTCAGGCTCTTGTCCCCCGACAGACTCTTCAGATCAGCCGAGAGCTTCAACTCAAGACCCTCCTTGGAGACCACCGTGCCGTAATCGCCTTCCGCCAGGAGAGTTTTCAGCTTGGCCGCGACATCGGCGCCGACATCCTCAAAGGCGTA
This sequence comes from Fistularia commersonii, assembly GCF_037954325.1. Taxonomy (NCBI): domain Eukaryota; kingdom Metazoa; phylum Chordata; class Actinopteri; order Syngnathiformes; family Fistulariidae; genus Fistularia; species Fistularia commersonii. The sequence continues at coordinate 5,657,127 of NC_141316.1, read as the reverse complement.
GTTGTTGGCGATGAGGACGGCGGACTCCTCGATGATGGCCGGAACTTGGGCGCGGAGGTTGACGATCTTAATGGCGGTGGCGAGGGCGTCCTCTGCATTGACTTGAACATCAGGGGTCACGCCTGTCACCTCCCAGGATGAGCCGGTGATGGGGTTGATGGATTTCGCGGTTGGCACGGTTACGTAAAAGTCAGTGTCGCCCACTTTGATTTTGTCGAGTTTCAGCGAGCCCCCGGCAGTCTTCTCCCCAACGACGGAGGCTCTCTTCAGACTTTGGAGGCAGTAGGCAACATCTTCGGCGATGCCCTTGGTGTTTTTGCTGGTGAGGATGATGAGGGGTTTGGTCGTGGCGTATCTCTCCCCGAGAAGCGTTTGCAAGGACCACAGTTCGGTTGTGGTGTTTGTGGGACGATCGAACACACTGTCGATATGAATCAGAGGCTCCGCTTGGGTAAAGTAGGATACGATGTAGGGGATGCCTGTAACGTCCCCGCTGCTGGTGTAGCGCAAGTCGAAGATCAGAGCTGAAGTCGGCAGGATTTTATTCCAGACCAGTTCCAGGAGCAAAGAGCCAATCTTGTCCGCGACCTCCTCCCCGAGGATGTGATCGATTCTCAGGTAGCCAATGTTGCCCTCTAGGATGTCGAGCTTGATGGAGGTCTGGAGGACGGCCACAAGCTGCTCTGGAGGCAAGGGGGGCATTTTTGGGGCCACAGCGGGGACATAGTTGGGCTCGTAGGTGACCTTCAGGCGTTGGTCGCTGACCGTTGTCTGCACTCCGTTGCTGAGGACTTGAGCCAAAGCCTCCGCATCTGGAATGTTGAGAACCTCCGTGTTGCTCCCGGCCGCTTCGATCGCCTCCTTCATTCCCTGGAGCTTCTCCGGCGAGCAATAATTATCCATGACAATTTTTGCCATGTCAACGATGATGCTGGGGGAAAACGAGGCCCGGGTGAAAGAAACATTTATCAAAAAAAGAACAGATGCTGCTAGAGTGAGAATTTTCGCCATTTTCTCCAATCCCGTCCGACAAATGTGGATGGCAAGTGGCTGCTGATGAAGGAACCTCCTTCAGCGATGAGGTTCTTTGTCAAATGGCACTGTTTTTGCCGTGAGGTTTCTGTTAACACACATGTAAGAGGATTTACCCCACAATAAACCCCTAATCGTATTAGCCCTCGGCAAGGCAGAAAACAACCCAGCCAAGTAGGTGTAGTAACCGGTAGGTTTCGCCGAAGATACTCTCCTTAACTTTTCACAAGGTATTTTTGACAACTACCTAAACTAAGCTGTGTCAAATAGGGGAGGAGATTAAGGGTAATGGAAATATCCGTCTGGTTATGGTGGGGCAGCGGTAGGTTCATTTCCGAGAAGGATCTCAAGACAATCCGGTTTCTTAAATATTGCACTTTTAATGGAGAGTGGTTCGGCTCGGTTGGCAGTGACTTTCTCTTCCCTACGGCGGAGTGGAAATAATTCAACCGGAGAGTTTTGTTAGGGACTTGCCCCCTCTGCTGCTCATATGTGCAAATTGGAAGGAGAGTCATAAAACTGTCTGATGAAATGCAGAATAATGCAAAGAAACAACGTGTGGCAGAAATTGTTATTATTTGGGCGGTCAAGAGATTAAGCAACAAATACAAGCGCAAATAAATTATGCATCTGATGTTGTGACATGCATAGACAAAAAAATGACAGATATTGCGAACTATGCAATTATCACGTCACACAAATAAAGCAAATTTAACTGTTTAAACTAAACAGCATAATGAAACCGCTGCGTTAGACGATCAAATAAATGGAAGGTAAATATTAGCACTGATACAAGGCTATTGGAATTTGACTTGGTCCACACAAAATCCTTCGTGCTGATTCATGGCAAGTTCTGGCTGGTCCGTTGATGAGATGTAAAAATCAAATTGACATTCAAGTATGTTGTCATGAGGTTACACTGTAGTAACCCCATGATAATTTATATTAGGAAAAAAACGTAGGCATTTTATGATACGTGGTGGAGATTTGAAACTCATAGAAGAGGCATTTTTGAGGAATAATTGAACATAATGAGATCTAATCATCCAATGCACCCTCCCAAATGACAGCAACGATAACAACAACAAAACCGCTAACAAAAGCAAACAGAAACACATGACAACCATCTGGGATGCTAACATATGGAAAGTTGTACTTTAGAATTAAGAACTATTACTGTTAGGAAATTCATCTACTGCTGAAGCTTTTGGAGTTCATGTTTCGAGTTGAGTTGACTACAATATGCAGGTTTTTCTATCTCTTTTCCAACAAACCACTGTTCGCTTTTGAGAGCATCTCCAATGCTTGTAACACACGCAGCTTTTAAAAACGGGACCCTCTTTAATTTCGGCAAAGCGAACCTTTCCGATCCCTTTTCCGTCTCTTTAACCTTCTCGATCCGATGACCCTCTGCGCTACGGCAAGAGCGTTGTTCGCCTGGGAGAAGACGTGAGGCTCCACCCCGGAGAGGCTCCACATCTTCCCGGTGACGGCACTGAAAACCGCCTGATTGGGGATGGAGGCGTACAGGACGCTCTCCCCGATCTGATAGGTTCCGCTAGACAGGGAGCCTCCGATCGTCGGCTCGCCGATGACCGTTGCCCGTTTCAGGTCCTTCATGGCGTGGGTGAATGCTTCTGCTGCAGACCCCGTCATGTGACTCGTGAGGATGTAGACATCCTTCGAGGCCGGATACCTCTGACCTCTGACCTGAGGCCACGTCATCACCTGCGTCATGTACGACGTGGTGCGGTCGAAAACGGTGTAAAGATGCTGCAAAGGCTCAGGATCGAAGAAATATGAGCACAGGAGGGGAATGGCCGTCGAATAACCGCCGGTGTTGTACCTCATATCGATTACGAGGGCGTCGGTTTTCACCGCTCTGCTCCACGCCCTGTGCACCAGCTGAGGCCCCACAGCCTTCAGCGCCTCTACATCGGCCATCACGTCACATCTGACGTAGCCGACGTTGCCCGGGAGCAGATCGATTTTTAACAGAGAGTCGATCATATATCCCGCTTGCTCTACCGTCGGCACCTTGGGGACGTCGTGGAGCGACTCCGGCTCCACATCGCAGTGGAAGATGTGAAGCCGATGATCGGCCGAAATCTCTCGCAAGTCCTCTGTTAACTGAGGGCCTAAGGATTCAAAGTCTACAACTGACCGGTACAGACCGTCGGCCTGTTTGCTCAAGAGCACCTTGCTAACCTTTAGTGCAACATTGTGGACGGCGTAGTGTTTTTCCAACAATTTCCCGGTTTCCTCTATGAGGCTCCGAAGCCCCCGGCGAAATTCTATGATCTCACGCACACGCTCCACAGCTTCGTCGGCCAGCACAATAGCGTCTGGGACCACACCGCCCCCCATCCAGAAGTCTCCGTTGTTGTCTATGAAGTTGATGAAGGGGACGGTGATGGCGATATCCGTCCCCTCTATCTGCAACGTCAAACAGTGCATCAGGTTACCAGATGTGATTTCCCCGACGACTGTGCCGCGATGCAGGGACTGCATCAGGTAAGCAAACTCCTCGGCGACGCTCGCCGTGTAGTAGCTGGTCAAGACGTAAACCTCGCGTTCGAAGCCGTAGCTCGGGCCCTTCAATTCCGACAGGGAGCCGTGTTCGCGCGACGTGTTTGAAGCCCGGTCGTATACTGTGAAAAAGACATACCGTTGAGACGAGTCTCGGAGATAAGACAGTATGGGCGCCAGGGACGTCAAAGAGCCACCGGTGTTATAACGCAAATCGATAATCAAATTGTCGGTGTTTTTGAGGGGCTCCCACACCTTTTTAACCACCAGCTCCTCGAGTTTATCCTCTGCTGACCATTTTAAAAATGTGTCAAAACGAAGATAGCCAGTGTTCCCCGGGAGAATATCCACTGTGAACGTCACATCAACCAGCTCTTCCAAAAAATCTTGATCATCGGTGTCAGCGTGAAGCGAGGGGTCCTCCTCTGCGACCTCAGCGTCCCTGTCGACGTATTTGACGGTCAGCCGCGGATCTTCGGAAACAGTCTGGAGTTCCTGGTTGAGAATAACCGCCAGGTCGTTCTCAGACACCACGGAGAATATGTCTTTCGAGCGCAGATGCTGAAGAAGTGCCGGTACCCGATCGGGGAACGCGTAGAACATCTCGATTACGTCGGAGATACGCCGGACAATATTTGGGAAAGAACCCCTCAAAACCAGCAGTGCCTTTGCTTTCGCGACAGCTTCCTTGGCGACGACGTTCAGAGTCGGAGAAACGCCGATTACTTCCCAGCTTTGGCCTGTGATTGGACTGACACATCTCGCTACAGGGACTGTGACGTAGAAATGCGACCGGGCTATCTTGATTTTCCTGACTTTGACCGAGCCGCCGGCAGACCTTTCTCCGACTACGATGGCCCTCTTGAGGTTTTTCAACGTGTAGGCCACCGTCTCGGCCGCTCCCACGGTACGCTTACTGGTCAAGATGATCAAGTCTTTCGTCTTTCCGTATCTTTCTGTCATCGATGGGATGGTCCACAGCTCGCTGGTTGTATTCGAGGGTCTGTCGTACACGGTGCCAAAATGAACGATGCGCTCGGGGTCAGAGAAATAGGAGATGATAAAGCGAGCTCCGGACATTTCTCCACCCGTGCTGTGGCGCAAGTCGAGGATTAGCGAAGCTGTGTGAGCAACCTTGTCCCAGACTTTATCTTTTAGCAGAGGACCGAGCTTCGCCGCCGTCTCCTCCCCGACGATGCGATCGATCCGCAGGTAGCCGACGTTATTTTCAAAGACATCCACTCTGAAAAAGTTACTTACTAGCCCGATCAGTTGCTCAATTGGCAGCGACGACAGCGTCGGTGGTATCGCCGGGTAAAAATCGGGCTCGTATGATACGGTCAGCCTGGGATCATTCAGCGCACCTTGTACTCCAGCTGTTAGCACGGCTGCCAGAGCCTTTCTGTCTGAAATCTGCAAGATTTCTCCGCTTTTGACGGCTTGTTGAATAGCTTCCTGCATTCCGACCAGCTTCTCGGGGTAGCAGTAGTTTTCCAGCAGAACATCGGCCATCTCCAAAACCAGACCCGGCTGGAACGATGCACCGGCGGAGATTGCGCACGTGATAAATATTATTAGCTGTGGCGATGTGCACTGAGCCATCTTCACGGTTGCCACCGTCACTGGTGGGAAGACCTATTGTCCTCTGGATTTCCGAGCTGTTTTGACTCATTTTTCTGTGAAAAGAAACGCTGGTAGGAGGGAACGCCGTCACTGTCTTGATTTTTTGGACAACAGCATCAGCATAAGAGGATTTTGTCCCCAATAAACCTTTAATCGCATTATAAATGGCGCTCCAGCCAGTGAACAATGGAGAGAATAAAAATCGGTAAGTTAGAGCTGCAGTTTCTCACCTATTCTCCCACGGTCACATCCTCATTTCTATTTGATTTATAATTTCATGTTGCCACAAAATATAATCCGCGCCATTTTCCTACTTCACCCTTTTTCGATTAACGATCATCCGCCTCAGATCTAGATGACAAATTACGATGCCTGCTGTGAGAAAGAGCTAAATAAGGAACGCGTTCAGCTCGGGCAGATACTTTAAAAAGCCGCAGAGCAAAACCCCCACCCTCCCCTGAAAGCTTACGTTGGTGTATTTTGGTGCCGTTGGTAGCTTTAAGGGTCATGTCTGGGGCGTTTCGCTGATGATTACACATTTTGTGCACACATGGCAAAGCAGTCTTGAAATAACAAACCCGATCACACTCGGACAAACACACAACCCGACGCTGTAAATAAGAGCGCAACGTGGTTTGGATGTTATTCAACTTTCCGTTATCAACTCCGATATCAATTCTTAGATAGAATGGACTCACAGACAGTGACTCTTTAAGTGATGTATTCCTTTTTCATTTTATACAAGTTATATACTTGCATTTGATCCTTACCTTGAACAGAATCCAACATCAGTAATAAGCTCAACTGGACCTGAAGGATAATGCAGCCAGAAGGAACTACATTCAAAGCAGTAGACGTTGCCCGGCTAATCTTTACGTCTTAATGTTTAGTATCGCCTCAAGTCTTGCATAATGCAATCTGATTTTTATTCCTTAGGATGCCAATCGATAAGAGACAACGTATTTTCTTTAACCCTGCAAATGCAGTTTGCGGTTGATACAGAATCAACTATGGAAGTTAACTTTAATGACCTGCGTACTGAGGCTCTCAGAACATTTTATTAATTGTTAATTACAAGTGGCTGAATATTCTCTGACAGGAAAACTGAAGTATTGCTGTCAATACAATCTACATATCTGCAGGAATAATGCCAAATAAATACAGGCTCCTTTCTAACTGCGGTTTCTCTGCAAGACATGATTTGTTTACCTCACAATACTGTGTAAAACTGCTTTAATAATTCATGAATTGAATTTCCTGTGTCCATTGCTTATCTTCTTTATGTGAATTCTCATCTCTTCATTACAATTTTAGCATCATGATGTAACTTAAAGAGACGTTGCAGCTATTGTGCTGCCCTCGAGTGGCCAAACATGTAGACAGCTGTCACAAGGGTTCCAGCTGTGATGACGTGTGTTATCGATGATTGACAGCGTTAAAAGTGCACCGCGCAACCGGTGGACGCGACTCTGTCTGATTGAAATCATTTTTGTTAAACATCATCATTGCCGTTGGACACATGAGGTTTCGGCCTCTGGGTGAATTTGATAACAATCTACCCAAACAACAAAATATGGAAGCAATGATAAATGTTTCACTTTGCATGGATCCTGGATCACCATCATAGATTCTTATCACTGATATTATTATTGGTGTTTTTGTTTTATAATCACAGATTGTTTAAGATTTTCTCCAAACTATATCACATTAATAAGGTGAAATGTATTTATTTGTCGAAAATGACATTACCAATATTTATTAGCACGGTATGGAAGATTTTAGATGAGACATCATTTCTAAATATTTAACTTGCAACTTGCAAACTTGCTAAAAAAAAAACAAAAGGTAGAATATCATCACTGTGTTGGAAAACCTTTTAAGGGAAGAATTAGTTAAGTGTTAAGTTTATTGCCACTAAAAACTGCTCTCCAAGTGAGAAATTTTTCATTTTTCACAGCATTTTTCCAATGTTTTTATTCATCTTTTGATCGGAAGAAATAAAACATACTCATACATTAACTGTCAACCAAAGTCAAGGGACTATATTTCTTTGGGTTATTACCCCAGTGTGACTGGCCGCACCAGAGATTTATAAGATTCAAACCGATCTAGCCAAAACATTGTTAATATTTGTTTCTGACTAAGGATCAACTGAGCACTATAGCAAGATGTACAGTTTCCACATGTAAATATACATTAATATTACAAATACGACAGCAATGTACAGATTTACATTTGTTTCAAACAAGATATCGGTACATCCTGGGAGAAAATAACATTAAAATAAGATCAAATAAAATACACATTGTCGTAGTGAGGGATTGGGCACAGTTGTGTGTTTTAGGCCAGACACAAACAAGACTTAAACTCCTGTCCTTGCCATGATGTGCATTTATGGAATGGAGTTTAATCAAAAGAAAAAAAAAATGAATGGGGAAGAATTAGCAGGAAATGCACATATATAAAAACTCTCTATTTTACTAAAGTAATGAAAGGCCTGAATCCCATTTTCCATAATGTTATGTTTTCATAGGCTGCTTGAGGCAAGTAAGCGACCAATAGGAGGCCTGGAAAATTTTTATCCGGCCTCTCATCAGTTCAAATTAATCAGTAATTGATCAGTATCAAATTAAAGCGATTTTAGAACCATCAAAATAATCCAAATCGTGCGATTCACTCCGACTACCTGCAACCGCACTCTGCCACCTTCATCTCCTCATACAGGTATCTGATAGTGAGGCGTCCGTTCTCCCGGTACATGACGGTGATGGGGTCCAGTTTGATGGGGACGCAGCACGCCATGTTGGTCTTCTTGGGGTTCCTGATGTTCATCAGCGTCTGGATGAGGGCGTGTTTAGACGGGGTCACTTCGTCCGTCAGCGGGTGGTAACACAAACCCCGACACTCGAACGCGTCGTATTCCCGAGGCGCCACGATCCAGCTGTCCCAGCCGATGTCCTTAAAGTTTACCTTGAGGGAGGCCCGACGGCAGTACTCCCTCGCCGCCTTTCTTTTCTTCCGCCGCGGACGTTCGTCCTGCGGGATCTCGTTCGGAAGCTCGTCTTCTTCGTTCCCGTCGGCGTCCGAGCGCAAGACGCTCTCTTCCTCGTGGAGGATCATCTCCCTCACCTCCTTCCTGGCTTCCCTCCTTCTGCCGCCGAGGTCATCGGAGAAGACTATCAACGCCGCCGAGGTGTTATCTCCGACCGACACGGTCATATTTAAACATCCCGTCGCCTCCTCCGCGCTACCGGGATCCCCGCATTCCTTCGTATCCACCACGACATCTAATCCGGTCTCCCCGAGGCCTGTCCGGATCCAGCGCTGAACGGCTCTGGTTACATCCAGTGTCACCCACGTGCTCTGCGAACCCGTCACCTCTTTATCCACCAGCGGCGTGATCGAGGATCTGAAACCCGCCTCGTAGACTTTCACGCCGGTCTTGAAACTCCGGGGAGCGACCCTTGACTTTGGGTCCAGGAGGAAGAAGAAGAGTTGTAATTCAGCGCCGGTGACCTTCTCGTGGTCGGGGATGCTGATGTTGAACAGCAGCCTGTGTTTTGACGTGGTGCCGTTTGGAACAGAGTGGGTTATATCTGTTAGGGAGATACGAGGAGGTCAGACGTTTTCCTTATATGCGAGCACTAAATATAGCAACGCCGGCGGCTCTGAGCTGCGACCTGCTCACGGGCTGGCGGCTCTTTCAGTTGAATTTTTCTCACATAGGCTTTCACGATCACATCCCTTTGGTTGATCCAAAGAGAAAAGTCAGAGATTTTCACTATACCGGTGCTAAAAAAAAAAACAAAAAAAAAAAAACCCGGTGATGAACTTTTGTTATCGTGTTTGAAGGAAAGTCAGATTATCACCATCGTTATTAAGAATTTGCCTATCTCATCTGGGAAACAAGTCTTTTGGGATCAAGTCAAATCACAACACATCTAGTGCTTGTAATAACATCTCACAAATGGCCAAAATCATCAATTCGAGCTCCAAGTTGAGATTTTTGTTCTGCAAATTGAGTCTGTTTGTCAGAAATGGTCTCCCGGAGACAACAACTTTTATCTGGCAGCTGTGTTAAAAATCTGTCTTTAAGTGCGTTGATTTTAATTTTTGTTAATCCTCACAGTTTTAGAAATAACGTCCTCTTCTTTTTGTGGAGTTGCTGACGTTTTGTCGTGATTGAAGCGGCTTCTAAATGATCGTATTAAATGAACTTGTCTTTAAAAGTGATGCCCCTTAGGATTTTCTGTAAACGTGTCGAAGAGCCCGGATAAAACAGAGTGCATTTAAATTTAGTTATTCGGTTATTTCTTAGGGGAGTGTCTACACGCGGAGGATGACGATTTGAAAGTTGTACCTTGGACAGTGAAGCTTCGTATGACATCAGACTGAGGGATCGCCGAGCTGTCGGACGCGAACTTGTTGTAGAGCTCGATCATGAACTGAGGAGGGTATATCTTGTTGTGCTCCTGAGGAACGTCTGACAGATTGAGTGTTCTGAGAAAGCCCTCCTTCACGGTTCCGAGGAGGTTCTCGATTCTTGAATCCGCGTCCTCTTCCTCCAGAAGATCCTCCTCTGGCAGCCGGGAGTAAAAGCCCTCGAGGTCCTCTCTTTGGACGCCATTATTGAGAGGCTTACAGGTGCAGGAGCCGGTCGAAGCGAGGAGACTCAAACACACCTGGAACAGGAACGTTCTGGAGCTCTGCATTTTGCGGTGGAATTATTTGTGGACCGCTGGCTCGAAACAAACTTTTCCTCCTTCCTAGCTTGAAAACAGACTTTGCGACGGCAAGTTTTGAAAGTGGAGAGCCCCGAAGAAGGGACCGCAGTGGAGATGTCCACTCCCATACTCAGAGAGTAAACAGGGGGACTTGTGTCAACCAAAATAGTAGCTTGGCCATGCTTATCACTGCCATTGATGCCGTCTTTTAAGCGTTGTTATCGTGAGAGGGCCGGCTGCTAATGAAGACACTGTAAACACTTGATGGCGATAATGAGGGAGGCACTGGAAACTGCGGGGTTACTGAAAAACAGACATTTCCATAAAATCCCTTTTCCCAGCTTGAGGGTAAGAGTGGAAGCACAACTGTAATCTATTATAAGACACACAAACAGCAAATTGCATTCTCCACCCTCTCTCTCTCTTTTTTTTTTTTTTTTAAACGGAAGTCACTGATATCCAGAAAAATTAGAGGCACAAATAATACGCAAACTACAGATACCAAAATATGTTACATCAACAGAGGAGTGCTTTTAACTATATAGTATAGAGTCATAAGGTTTATTGCTTTTTAATGCAGCTGCATGTACACATAGGCTGAGACAAAGGATTAGCACAAAAAAAAAAAAAAAAATACAAAAAAATTAAATAAAATCTAGTCCATTAGTTGCAATTGGATATGCAGCTCAGACATATTTCTTCAAAAAAAAAAAAAAAAAAAATAGCCAAAGCAAGCAAGGCAACAGAGAACATGGTATTTGGATTTTGTTTTGTCTGCGAGTTCGGTTAAATAACAGCACAAAGTAAATGTTTACGACGTAGAGGCAGCATGTTTGCGGCCCCCGCAGAGGCTCTGAGATTAACCAGCATCCACACAGCGTCGTTTAAAACAGGTCTATCCACCGAGGTTTGGATTGTGCCGCGGTGTTGCTTTTCTAAATCAGTATTGTTTCTAAACGAGATCATACTTTGTCGGTTTAAATTAACATGATCCGATTATTACACATTTTTCCCTGGATTTCTTTCCTCTCTTTAATTTACCATTTCTCAATTGAGTATTCTGATTCAATTCCGTAACACTTTGAAAAAAATGTGAACCACGAGTGGATAGATTAGGTATTTTCAGACTACGATGGTGGGCCTTCATCACATCCTCATACTTGTATGATGAGATAGCGGGGTTTACCCTCGTATCACAAGCATGTGTTTCTGGGGACATTGGCCTGAGTCTGACCTATCTTTGAGTTCCTGCCTTTCACCCGTGCTGTCATTCAGCATTTGGTTTGTGTGATTCATAAAATCGGCTTCACTGTGGCCCTTTAAGACTTTTGAGGGTTCCTTTTCCTGGGGTCTATGTGTGATAAAACTATAACTGCAGTAAAGAGTGCGGGCAGCCGACAACCACACGGGAGGTCCGAGAGATACGAAACTCCAAACTACTACTAAGTTCATTTAATATCATTCCAGTTGCATTAAAGTCCTGCAGCTTTGTCACTTTTACTCCTTGAACCTCTTCGATCCACTTGGGGTCCCTGTCATTCACACACACATGTATTTTTGTCTTGATGCATCTAGCCTTCATCCCGCTCCGTGCTCTCACCGCAGATCGCGATGTCATCTGCAAACATCTGTCATAAAGTAAGCAAACAGTTAAGACCGTATGTACAAATCAGTTTATTTCCAAAAAAAGCGTACAGTATTTCTAGGATTTGTTAAATCACACAATGTGCAACTATTTAAATGCACTTTTGTAATAATAATACAATTACATGGGTGGATACATGTATCCCTTTGCAGCTATGACAGGAATTTTCTATAATTACTGTACATATTACAAACTGTACACATCATTTGAAAGTAATATTATTCATTTATTTATGTAATTGGGGGAAATGTTGAATACCCACAGATCAACTTTTTCCTTTTCACCTTCCCAAAAAAATCGCAGCAGGGGGCAGCAATGCGCAGCTTTCACCGACGCTGCTGCACGAGGAGAAAACCTGCCGCATCATGCTCCTCTACTTTGTAAATCTCAATATTTGTCAAAAACATGCTCATTATATACAATATAAAAAACAAGTTACTATGGAAATTTAGTTAACAGATGATATTACCACACATGCATGGATAACATTTTTTTGCTACTAATATTGGAGGTGTACAGTGATCAGTTAATAAATCACACGTGACGGTTTTCTCTGTAATTGCACTATTTACACCAAAACTGTCAGTTAATTTGGAAGGATGTACATCTGCTGCCGTTCATCCGCCGAGCCCGTACCGTCCCGGGGCTTCAAAGATATGTGCTTTCCATCAGTTTTCCAAAAACTTCGGTTGAGTCCCGAGAGACGGAGGTCAGCGATTGACATCATACAGTGATGTCAGAGGGGTTCAGAAACTGTTGGCACCAAAAAATGACGTTAAAAAATATTCCTATAAGTACGGGGTCTTAGGTGTGCTGTTCCCTGAGGAATTTCCAACACCGGCTTTGGCGGTTGTGAAGCCCAGAGTTGATCGATGGCTGAAAAAGGGTGGAAAAAAAAAAAAAAACAAGAGCAAAAATTGTCCCGCAGAGATGCTACTGAGGAGAAAAAGATCCACATGCAGGGGGCTACACGCTAAAAATCCTTCGGCATCCGGCCAATCAGCTAAAAAAAAAAAAAAAACAAAAAAAAAAAACACACAATGAAGGATGTTCAATAAATTACTTTCTCTCAAAAGGGACAATCTCAAATGAAAGGTGAAGAAACCATGTTTGTGAAAGTGAAGCGGGAAAAACCTCCCGTCAAGGCAGACCAGTGTACAAGTCAGTAAGGATTTCTTGATACCAGACTCAAGAATTACAGCGCCATCGGTTAGTTTCGAAGCCCTCGCAGACGTCAGTCTCACAGCGGTGGCTCCTCGAAATGCCTCTCCGCTAAAAGCCAAAAACTGCATTTACCGCCTCCCTTGCCGCCTTCGATTTGCGTGGATTACGTGTCTGGCAGCTCCTTTGGCTCGGGCCCTACCGGCAGGCGCACGTGTCCACGGACATGCCGGGGTAAACTTTCAGCACCATGTTCCTGTTTAGGTCAAGGAAAAGTACGCTGAGGGGACTCATCTTTTCGGGCACGCAGCAGGGCTCGGGAACCCCGGGGACGATTCCCACGGCTCGGACGATGCTCTGAATGGTGGCGTGGTTGGACGGACGCACCACCTGGGGAAGTTAACGGACGCGAAGGCGGGTTAGGTATCATTCGAATCACTGTCAGGGATTTATAAAAATGTTAAGAAAGAAAGATAAGACTGCAAGTTTTTTGTCTTTAAGCTCAATCCCAAGTTTCTAGCATTTCACCGTGAGCGGAATATTTTTTTGGAAAAGTGTGTTTTTGCATGACATCACAGCATCGGCCGCAAAATATGAAGGTCCCGGCAAACAAACAGTGCGACAGTGACATCTAGAGGAAGAAGCGAGTATTACATGAGGAATACTGTATCATTTATCCTACACCTCATGTACATGATATGTCAATGATTAACAAAAATAATTTTGAAATGACTCAAAAGTACAAGGAAATCGTTTTTAGATTTTGAATATTTAATCAGTAGGTTGACGTGAATAAATAGATCTCACTTCTTCTGTCAGCCGCTGACACCAGTACGCTTCCGTTCAAACTCACTTCGGAAACAAAGCGAGTTGCACAGAAGTTTAAAAAGTTTCGGTTTCATTCAAGTCGAGTCCGTTTTCTTTTACTTAATAAAAAGTAGTCCGCTATGAACCGAGCCGTGTCCCCAACTCACCTTTGGGATGGGGAATCCACAGGTCCCGGCGCAGTAGTACGCGTCGAATGACTTTGGGGCCAATACCCATTCACTCCAGCCAATGTCAGCAAAGTCCACTCTGAGGTAGCGGCGAGAGCAAATCCTGGGCTCGCTCCACTGTCTCCGCCTCGCCTTCTTCATCGTCCTCTCGTCAAAGCTCAGCACTTGGGGTTTACCGAGGCCTTCGCCGCTCTCCTGACCCTGCTTCCTCCCCGGTTTGACTGCGGTTTTGGATTTGGCAGGGAAATACGTGCTTTGCCACAGTTCATGGTTCTTGAAGTTGTTGTACTGAACCTCCGGGATGTCGTTGGTTTGGATCTGGAGATGGAGCTCCCTCCGGATCCTCGAGGCCGAAGCCGAGGCGTACGCGTCCTCCCCTCCGGGGAAGGGCCCGTACCGCTGGAGGGACATGGCAACGCTGTTCGGCTCATCGATAGCTCTGTCGTCGGCGTAGAGAAGAATAAACGGCAGACCGGCGGAGGAGACGTATTCTTGGCCTTGAGGAGTCCTCTGTTGTACCCGAGCCGCCCCGAACACCAAATCAGACTCCACGGCGATGACAAGTTCTCTGACATCTCTGGCTTTTTTCACGACCGACGTGACGTCCCTGGATTGCCAAGAGCCCTTTTTGAGCGGGGTCAGGGTTACGTTTCCCAGAGGCGCAGTGAAAGACGACTGTGGGGAAAGTCCGTAGAACAGAAGCGCCGGGGAGGCGTGATAGGGATGGCGAGTTGCACGGAAACGCCACGGTTTCTGGTTGTGGCGGGGGCGCTTGTTAAGGAAGTGAAAAGAGGCAGAGAGGATAACCTCGGAGTCTTGGATGGATGAGAGGTTGAACTGGAACACCTCCTTTCCGTGTATGACTCCTGGGAAATGTGGAAAAGCAATTTGAAATAGAATTTCAAAATTAATAGAAAGGAAATCAAGAGCTCGCGATTTTTTGTTTTTATTGCCGTGTCGAATGAAAAATGTTTTCAATTTCTGCTCCATATTTTTCCATCGCAGTCAATTAAAGATGGATTTCGAACTATTTTTCTGCTCGCCTGCCCGGCTTGATAGGAATATCTTTATCCAGAACGCACTCGCTGACTATTGCCCAACTCGTCTGACTGACACCAGCGAAGGCATGGAAAATATTAAACGCTGTACAGTTAAGTGTCTGCCTCGTGCGTGACCAAAACATCCTCCTAGACCGCCGCACTCCCGACGTCCCACCTCATCTCCGGTGCTTCCACCTCAACCTGAAAGACAAACACTGGATCCGTCCAGTAGGTCTGCGGCATATGGAAATGCTTATGGCGGAAAGAGCTCCTCTGAGGCTTTTAGGCTCCGCAGCCAGTGTCTGGGTGCGATAATAGGCTCTTGTCTAACACCTATGCTGTTACTGCTACCGGGGAACTAACTAACAGCGCTGGAGACCTCAACCCCCAACCCCTCCTCTCCTCTCCCAAACGCCCAGTTCACTAAATCACAACAGTGACCGAGCATGAAGGTGAGGATGTGGAGCTCAAAGTGAAGGAAAGCTGCTTATGCGACCAGCACTTCCAAGGAGTTTGAGGGCGTCCGTCCCATGAGATAACTTTGGGTTGGATGAATTGTTTTGGGATATTTGTTGTGCACACATTTCAAGTCCTAAATATTTATCTGCAGTTTTGAAATTTGAAAAAAAAAAATCAAACTTAGACCCATGTCACATAACATAACATAACATAACATAGCACAACACAACACAACACAACACAACATGAAATAACATAACATAATTAAATGAATGTATTTAAAATCTTAAACCCAAGAATGAAAGGAAAGATCTCTATATCACGTCTAAATTCTCAGTGGATTAAATGCAAAGCAGTGCTGGAAATTCATATGTTTTCATGCGGGTTGTGGTATTTGTAATGTAATATAATTACTTAATTTAGATTTAAGATTTATTTCCACATGAATCAACCTAATACTCTCCATGAATCAAAACTTGGTCAGTTGCTCTGTTAAATACCGGCTTTCCGAGTTTGGATTTTTGTCTCCAAATAGTATTTTAACGGTAAAGTCGGACTCTCCATCCCTGAACCGGTGCGGGGGACTCACCCGGGACGGCCCTGAAGCTCCGGACGGTATTCCCGTCCCTCTGGCTCAGGGGCTCCTTGCTGTACCTCTCGTAAATCTTCAGCATATTAACGGAGACCATGTCTCGGTGCGCGGAGACGCGCCGCGACAGCGCATCGGCGCCTTGACGCGCCAGCTCCTCCGCGTCCTCGGAGCGGCTGCGCTCCAGGAGGATGAACAGATGCAGAAGGTGAAGAAGCCGCCGAGCCATGGATGGAGCTGCCGGCGGTAGGGAGGAGGTAGTTCCGATTTAAAGTTTTTTTTTCTTTTCAGGTGAATATAAAAACGGTATCCCTAGCCCAGGGTTGGTGCGGGTAATCCGTGAGAGCCCCAACTCTCCGCAGATGTTTGCGGGATGGGAGGAGAAGCGGGACTGGAGGCGCGCTGGAGAAGCGCCGCAGCTTGGATGACAGACGGTGACGCGCCGGAGCGCGCAGCCAACGAGCGCACAACCGCGCTCTCGCTGTCCGCCTCGGATTCAGAGGGTTTTCAGCTTTAAGACAAGTAGTTATTCGAAGGGTGTGTGTTGGTGGGTGTCTTCGAGATGAGAAGAAAGTAAAGTGACTCGATGTGGAGATATCTGTCTTTTTATAATGATGTTTCCGCTCCTTAAAAGGAGGTCATTTGTTAGGCTTGGTGGAACAAGCATCTGAAAAGGAGGTGAAGGAGGAGCGCGCAAACTCTTCTGTGAGCTCTTTCTGTGCCAAAATCCCTCCATATGGTTTCTGAAAACAAACTTGGGGTGTTCCTTTTAATCAGCCATGTTTTTGTATCCAAAAAAAAAAGTTATCTATTTGACTTAATGTAAGTAGGTTTGTCTTGTAGACCTCAAGATCACTGATAGATTGTTTGTATTGACATAAAACGTCCACATGTTGAAATAATTTCCGTGAACGCAGTTTTGAAAAATGAGGTTTGTTGTCATCGCCATCTTCTCTCCACACTATTTAATTCTACTTTGAATATTTTGTCTGTAAGTTTGACCCAAATGCATTCGTTTGCTGACCCCATTGACTGATGGGGCTTTTTTATATTTTTTCATTTGTGTATTTGACACCCTGTGATATTCGTATTTCTATGATAATGACATAATATTATGTCATATATCAGTGGTCCCCAACCTTTTCTGTGCCAGGGACCAGTTCCAAGCATGAAAGTGTTTCCGCGGCCAGTTAGAGGTGCAGGGGTTCAAATAATAAAACCTTTTGTCAGTTTACAGTATTTAATTTGAACACAACAATTACACTTTATATTAAGCAATTACAATATTAAGTGCGGCAGTAAGGCAAAGGCGGAAAAATGCATTTTTCATACAAGATCTGGAAGGTCTGATGGAAGAAAATGTAATTTGGACCAAAAAAGATTTTCTTTTCGGACTGACACATGATCTGCGGACTGGTACCAGTGGGTTTGGGGACCTCTGATATATATGATAAACTTATAACTGTATATATATATTTATATATATTTATGCATCGATATATATACATACTGCATATACAAATATACAGTGTGTGCACAATCAGCACAATTAGTAGGCAAGTTATATTTTCGGGGATTAATCTTGTAATTGTACAACTACAGCAATCTTTGTTCATCCAAAACATTAACAAACCATCAAAACTGAACACTTAGGAAGTAAAAATGAAGAGAATATCTTTATGTACACCATTATTAGGCAACTATTAGTGTGCAGAATTGTTATGCAACATAATGAAAAACAAAGATTTACCCAGCTCATTTGTTTATATTCACCTGTTAAAGTGAAGAGAATGATGAACAAACTCAAAATGTACAAAAAACCAAACTGAAATAATAATAAAAAAAAAAAAAAGCCTCAGCGACCAATACAGCCACCCTTTTTTTTTTCGATAAAAGTCACAAGCCTTCCATTCAAGGAGTCAGTCAGTTAGTTGATCTGGTGAGAATCAACTTTTTGTGCAGTCGCCACCACAGCCTCCCAGACACTGTTCAGAGAGGTGGACTGTTTACCTTCACTGTAAATGTCCTGCTTGAGAGGGGCCCAAAAGTTCTCAATGGGGTTTAAGTCAGGTGAGGAAGGGGGCCATGTCATTTGTTTTTCATATTTAAGGCCTTTACTGGCCGGGCACGCAGTGGAATACTCTGATGCATTTGATGGAGCGTTGTCTTGCATTAAAATCAAAGTCTTCTTGGACGATGCAGACTTTTTCCTGAACCACAGCTTGAAGAAAGAGTCTTCTAAAAATTGGCTATAGGTGTGAGAGTTGATTTTGACTCCATTTTCATCCCGAAAACATCCAACTAGCTCATCTCTAATAATACCCGCCCATACCAGTACCCCACCTTGCTGGCGTCTGACTAAAAGCGGAGCTCTGTGTCTGTTACCCATCCATCTGCTCCGTCAAGATTCACTATCATCTCATCATCCACAAAACCTATGAAAAATCTGTCTTCAGCTATTTCTTGGGCCCATTCTTGACATTTCAACATATGTCACTTGTTCAGAGATGGTCGGGTTTCAGCCTTTCTTACGTTGGCTACGTCTCTGAGAACTGAACACCTCGTACTTCTTGACACTCCAGGTAGGTTGCAGTGGCTGAATATGGCAGCACTGGAGGATAATGACTTCCTGGTAGCTTCATACTTGATTCTTCTCAAATCTTTGGCGGTTGATTTGCGCCTTTTCTTCTTGACGCTTTTCTTGCCACCCTGTTGACTATTTACAACAAAATATTTGATGGTTCTGTGATCACACCCTAATATTTCACAATTTTTGACTTTTCAGAGTCAGTTAAATCTCCTTTTTTCCCGAGGAGAAGAATCTGCCTAATAATGATGCACACCTTGATAGAGGGTATTGATCTCCCAAGGCCACACCCTCCCCTCATATGCATTACATCCAATCAGCAATCAAGTTTATACAGCTTGGAGTTGGAAATTATGAATAAAATGATGATAAGGTCAAAGTAATCACTTCTCTAATAATGTATGTTTATAAACACACACACAGACACACACACACACACACACACACACATATATATATATACATATATATATGATAATATTCAAAATACAGTATATTTGTGTTTCTTACTTAGTTGAATTATATTTAAACAGAACAAATCTGGGCTTGACAAGATCTGTCGATTTGAGTTCAGTTCTTTGGCCGCCGACCGTCCGCCTCTCGGACAGCCATCTTTAGATAGGAGGGTGGATCTGGAGATAAGGGAAAATGGTGTAACTGAGTAAAATTCATTTGTCAATTGATGATGAATCAACATAATGTTTCTCAAAGTATCCATGTCTCAGAGCTTTCCACTGATAAACGTCAACCAAAGCTGTCAAAAACAATTATAATGAAACAAAGTGAGAGACATGGCATTTGATTCTTACGCAAAATACATTTAAATCAAGATACCATCGATTACACGTGAACAAACAGAGGTCGCTCTGTTGTATCATTCATCTTTTGCGAAAATATTTTGTACCTGGAAAGAGCTGGAGCTATTAAAAAAAAAAAACAGACTCATCTTTTGTTCTTTTTGGGTTATCCTCGCAGAGCGGCAAAGTGTACAAGTGATGAGACCAGGTTTGAAAGGTTACTGCTAAAAAAACTTGATAAATAATTGTTGCATTGATGACAGCTTGTTCTTATTACTTACTAAAGTGACAACGTCAAGATCGAACATGATTACGCGACTTGCTCGCTTCACGTAGATCAGCGCCGGAAAACAAAACCGAAACAAAAGACACCAGACGTCTTTTCGGATCTTCTCCAAAAGCGCAACGGCCGGCCTGTGTGTACCTCCGGTATGCCGGAGTCTGGAGTCAATCGGCTATTGAAATAACTCCTACTGATCCTGAGACGGATCACAATGGACTCTTTGAAACGTCCGTGTCCGACAACGCAGCTAAGGACCTTGCTGGAACCGGGACCGTCGTCGGTAAAACAATGACGGAGTACGAGAGTATCCTTCTCCCCCGGGGGAGTAATGAAACACTGCTGTCACTCACTGTGGGGTGGTGTAATCGGTTGTAATAGTTTGGAGAAAACCAATCTTGCACATGTTACGTTTCATCCGATTCGAGTCGGTAGAGGGGTTATTAACCCTAGAGCACGTCGGGTGATTTTCACCCACACAATTCTTGTCATGTGATTTTCCTTGTGTTGCCATTCCCTGAGTTTTATGGGTGCTTGGGTAGCTTCAGGCTGCTCACTGAGGTTATTAATTGTATGTTTGTTTCCCTCCTCCCATCGGCCCATCTATAAATTGATGAAAACTGTATTTTATCCAGGGTATTGTATTGGGTAAAATATACCCAACGTTAGTGACGGTGTTACTAATTTTAACATTAGTGTTCTAGAGTTAAAACTGCCGGGTGACAGGTTTTGGGAAGTAGCTCGGGTTCCTGAGGTGAAACCTGGCAAGGTGGTCGACAGATGGGATACGAAAGTCCGACATCCATTCGGCAACGAATTCATTGTATCATTTAAAAATCGGCACAATCGCAACACAAATCAGAGCGAACCTTTAACTTTACGGATCGGTTGAAAGCTCGCGGCTTCAGCTTTAGGAACTCCAGTCGGCCTAATGTTTCAACGTCCTTAAATGGTGCAAAGTAGTGTCTCGCTTCTCCACAAGGAACCGCCGGCGGTTCGACGTCTCTCGTTCCATCGTGTCGGACCCGTCCTCTGAAAACACATCAGCTCTCTGTTTACCCCGGCTGTGGCCGGCAAAACCAAAATAGCTTGGGTCCGATCATTAGCTGCCACTTCAAAGGTAATTTAAACCCCTGTGAGTATTTGTCACACCCACAGCAAACTTCATAGGATCGCTGACTTTATGGGAAGTCTGGGAAGAATACGTCGAGCGCAGCTTTTTTTTTTTTTTTTTTTTTAGAAAGACAAGGCTCATAATTTGTTGAATTGAAAACTGTTCCGTCCAATGAGCGTAAATTCTCGATGACCATAAAGTCACCTCATTATCGTGGTTTTGCTGCCAGAGATCAAAAAGGATCATGTCCAGGCTCTGTGCCGCACACACGTCAGCCTGGATATATATATAGCTGCTAAAAAAAGGGGACTTGAGAAAGAAAGAATGCAGGGATATGGGAAAAAAATACCCCGTTATGAGGTGTTTTAGAGCAAAATGATATTGTATATTCAACACTTTCTTTGGATAAACCAGTAGAGTAAAAGCTTTTACTGCGATGTTTTGGTGCGTCTCAGTGAACTCTGAAGCCGGGGTTGGTGAGGTTCTTCTGATTTACCGACCGAGAACTTGACATGAAAGGGTCTTTAGGCCGACACTTCCGAAATGGAACATAGAAAATATGACTTTCTCAGAAGAACCGCAACGCACCATTACATACTCGCCCGCGGTTGAAATATCTATGATACGCCGCAGCGGAAATTGTGTTAGAAACCTAAACACCTTCATGTCGGACATCGTAACATCATCTGGAGGCGATCGGATTGAGTTGGTGTGAGAAGTCACAGGCTGCGGGCGGCAGCGGCGGTGAGACGAAATCAGTGAAATCATGATAGTCATAATAGCTATATATTGGTCAATGATTAATGTAATAACGCGCTCAATGTTATCGATGCATGTTTTCTTCATGAAGATCAGATCGGCTGTCAATCATTTTCACATGTAATGATATTATCCGAAAATATTAACAGCCTTTTTTTTTTTAAATTGGATTTTAGATTCCGTATTCTCTGTCCCATTTGTCTCATTTGCACAGTAATTAACTCCTGCTGTTATTCAGTGCAGAGACAGAGTTAGGAACGCTTGGCGCTTTCTTTCCACCTTCATATGAAAGATGTCACCAGAATCGTCTTCTTCCGTCTTAGAAACACCTCCTGTCCCGTCACCAAAGGACGCGCAGATTTTAAATCGGTGCATTCCCGACACCATGATTGGATTATAGTAGATTATTGCACCAATAATGTCGGCAGGCCTTCTCTGTCTGGCGTAGCGGTTAGCGGTTCTGCCTCCCAGGAGGTATCCGGTACGATTCCGACGGGGGGGCCTTTCCGTGTGGGGCCTCCGTGTTCTCCGTGTCCACACGGGTTTCCTCCGGCTGCTCCGGTTTCCTCCCACGGTCTGAAAACATGCAGAAGGGTCACAGAAAGCACGGTTCGCTGGATCCTGTCATGGGGTTACAAATGTCATGAACTTGCTCTGTCTCTCATGTTTACTTGGATTTGCGAATGAGCTGCCGTGACGTTTAACACGAGGACGCGGTTGTTGCGGCGGCACGTTCCGGACAGTCGAGCCGGGGTGTAACCGTTTATATCGCGCCGACATAAAAGCCGTATCGCACGTCTCGCAAAACTCTTGACAAAGAAGCATTTTTTCCGAAGTGTCGAACTCCAGAGAATAGCTATTTTAGGCCGTTATTAAACGGAGGCATTTTTCCCACACAGAAACTCATTTAAAAGGATTGCTGGACCTTAAATTGTAAGAAACATTGCAGCTGAAGTCTAATAGAAGTACCAGACTGAGAGCAGATCGCAATTTATGTCCTCTTTTGCACATTGAGACTCATTTAAAGATTTTCAGCTCATATGACATCATGGATGAGTCACCTCCCCACCTCCTCCTCCTTCTCCTCCTCCTCCTCCTCCTTCTTCTGCTTCGCAGGGTGAAACTAAAGTGTAGCCCCTCAAAATATGCTCTCATTCACAGAATATTTGCCTGGGGTGCTCATCAGGACAGGGAGGAGGACAGACGAGCCCACCATGTTTCCTTTGGCCCGAGACCCCATTCTTCATCCTCCCCCTTTTCCTCATCATCCTCCCTTTGACTTGTTTTCATACTGTTGGCTGGATCTGAATGACCATTCAAGCTCGCTGCTGTTGGATATGGATGTGTTTGTGTGTGTTTGTGTGTGTGAGAAAGTCTGAGGGGCATGACATCCTGTCATCCGATGTATGCCAAGCACGCACAACGCGGGCACACACACACACTCGCAGACACACACACGCAGAGGATTGTGTCCCATAGCTCCCTCAAAGAACATCGTTTGCCACTTTATCCCACATCAACATCATTCAAACATGAATGACAGGTCACACACACACACACACACACAGAAACAATCACACACTCCTTGGTGTCTACTGTGTCCTTGTTGCCAGTGGCAGTGCCAGCTGAAAGGGGAATGTTTGCTGGAGTCGGAGGGAAAACTTGTGCGCGACAAATTTAATTCCCTGTGTTGATTTCAAATCTGAACAATTAAAATGAGACTGAATGAAAAATGTCGATGTCGCCGCTCGCTGACGGAAAATGAACGTGACAGACGATGGTGACGTTTTTGTCAAAATGTTCATATTGCTATCAAAACCATTGTCAACAGTGATGTTTTTTATTACTCAGCCATTAAGTGTAAAATATTGTGTGTATAAGGAATACAATAAGTACCCGGATGTCATTCCAGTTCTCCGAATGTTTGCAGAGCTCTCGGCTCTCTTTCTGGAAGATTGAGAAAAGATCTCTGCAATCACCAGGTCTGGAGGTTTTCACTCATTGCCCGCCTGCGATAATATCCCCGAAAATTCCTTGGCTCCAAAATACGCGAGACCAAAACGTGCCCGACTGAAAGCATTGGTAGTCAAGTCGAGCTCTGCCTCTCTGAAGTCGTCCCACTCCGCCTCCATTGAATCTCCCCAACGCCGCAGAGGATGCCCCCCCTTGACACTACACCGCCCACTGAATGGCTCGCCCATCCAACGCTTCTCAAGATAAGACTGAGCAAAGTTTGAAGTGAGGAGATTTAGAGTGGGCTGTTTTGGAGCGGGCCGACCAGGAGTGGCGCGACCCGACCGCTATCGTGAATGGACGACTTGTCGAACTTCCTCAAGATTGCGTCGCGTTCCGGGTGATAAAGCATAATCATACAGCATAAACAACTCAATGTGTACTTATTGAGTTACTTTATACGGTAACTGTCTGTTAATCATATCAGAAGAGAGAAGAATTTGCTTATTCTGAGTTTTGAGACCCCCTAGGTCTCTCGCTCTCCCCGAATCCATTCGCAGACGGAGCAGACACTTCATGTTTTCTCATCAAACAAGTCATTCGTGCAAATATCTGTATCGCTTACGCCGGCTGGCGATACACCCGGGACCCGTCCCCTTTCAATCACAGGGTCGCTCATCGGGATCCAACCATTCTCTCTCTCTCATTCACACCTACAGGCAATTCGGAGGCCGGGAGCTGGAAGGGAATCATGAAGGCTCTACACAGAGAGGCCTCGACTGGACGCGAGAATCGAACCGCCAAACACACATCGCAAAAGAAACATGCTGATCCCGCCCGGCCATTGGCGTGCATGTTTTATCCATCCATCCATCCATCATCTGCCACATATCCTGCTCGCGGGGTCGTGGGAGATGCTGGAACCCTTCCCGGCTGTTATCGGGTGAGAGGCAAAGTACACCCTGGACTGGTCGCCGGTCAATCGCAGGAACACACAATTCATTCACTCATTCGGGGCAATTTTTCGCAATTAAACCCGGAGGTAACCCGCCCAGACACGGGGGGGAACATGCAAACTCCACACTGCTAGGTCCCCTTGTTGGAATTGAACTTTTGTGCTACGAGGCCAAAGCGCTAACCACCGAGCCGCTCCGCATGTTATATTTCAATGAAAACAAATAAGTATAGATATTTCATATGGCATCCGAATTAGTTCGAAAAGAGTAGTGTTTTTGTTTCAGCGCGAGGCCGGAGCTTATAATGGCAATTATCAGAGTACAGACTGATGAGAGCCATGACCTGTTGCCAAAGTGATGCTTTTTTCCCCTCACAGAGCGGATCCACATGCCGCCAGCGGTGGGTCGCAGAGCGGCTCAGACAGATTCTCTCATATGCGTTTGCTTCTTGCTCTGTCTCCTTGCTGTCTGCACCCAGGGATGGATGTCATCCTGACCCCCCTCCCCACCCCCAACCCCCGCACCCACACCCAGCCACAAGGCTGTCAGAGCCACACATGAAGAGCGACTCATTTATCATCCCGTTGCAGACTTCGGGGCCGACGACTGAGT